>NC_082599.1:14279811-14596734 GCF_030936135.1 Gavia stellata | reverse complement strand
ATGCTTCCGGCAGGGTATGGAGCTTCATCAGAGGCAACATTTTGCTTAGATTCTTCCACCCTCTATCCAGGATAAACTGGAATCCTAAATATGCAAAATTCTTGAATTACATTTCTCTTTAGAAAGGGAAAAAAAGTCCTTCAAATTAGGTTTTAATTTGAGAAGCAAAATCCTAGTGTAACTGATTTGAATTAAAACTCAGCTATTGTGCAGTTTTTATCTTTATGTTTGTATTAAAGGGTACAGGGAGATACTATCGTCTCAAAAGAAAATTGAAACTCTTGCCTAATTTTAACATTTTAAGAAGAAACAAATGGATTTCAATATTTTAAGCATCTAGACTTGAACAATGAATGAATCCCATTAACATCTGGAGGTTTTTTCAGCTATTCCTCTTGCTGACATTTCTCCCTATGGTTTCATTTTAGCAAACCTTTATCTTTAAACACAAATCCCCAGGACAAATGCAAGAGTGGCTGGATTTGATACAAATCTAAAAGTACACATATCTGTCATTAGGGCTGAAGCCTAAATAAACAGTACAAATTGTGTAGTAGAACATAAGATTAATTTCTGAGTTTCAAGGTTTGACTTTCATAAAATACCTTGTGTGAAAAAGGAGAAAAAATCAAACAGGATTAAAAAAATTAGGTCAGCTGAATCTGGGATTTCAAACATTAATATCCATCATTCATGATTGCATGGTTATTTCATGCAGTCATTACCTTGTAAAACAGCAGAGCTTATGTTGTTTTGACTGTGTTTTTTTCTATCTTAACATATTTGGAAGTCTTTCAAATTCAACTTTAGAGCTGATTTACATAAGTTTATAGCGCTTTTTTCAGTTCTGTTACATCCTGTATTTTGGCACTCTCATTTGGGGAATACATTGCCTTCTTATCAATACTCATACAAAATAGCTTAATGGATTCTAAAAATGTCATCCTTCACTACGACCTTAGGTGTGTCTTTCTTGGATTAGTAGGGTTTTTTTCCTTTTTTTAGTTCCCTTTTTTTTTCTCTAGTTAAAAAACAAAATGGATGTCCTATAAGTATAAATATGCTTACACTTTACCTTTCCCAGCTGTGTTGACCTAGTATGATTTCTGTATTGCTTTGGCTAAAACAACACACAGCTTGCTTAGTTTCAGGTCAGGTCAGGTATCTTCACACTAACCTGCTCGGACCTGGTAGATATGAGTGAAGGTACTGGGATGGAAACACTGCAGTGTAAAGTAACATAGAATGTCCATGACTTTGTCAAGAAAAGTCACTAGAGGTCACCATCAAGGGTGAACTAATTATATGTATAAGTCATGCCATACCATTTAGTAAAGGTCAAATATTTAAAATATGAATCAAAGGCTGTATTTCTTGTGTGAACTTCCATAACAATAGATGTTACTTTTGGGATACATGCAAAATTTCTTGGTTTCACACTATGTTTGCATAGTATTATACCAAATGGTTGCAACTGTCTAATTATAATAATTAGTCCTTTAGCTATGCTGATAGTGCACAACTATGATTTTCCACTTTATATGATGTGCTACATGGAAAATTTTATTTTTAGGCTACTGCTCTCTCCACACAAGAATGACCCAAACTATATTTTGATTGAATCAACAACAAAACTTTCACTGGCTTCAAAACATTTTGTACCTACAGTTTACACTTTTGTTCTGGTAATGCGTAAAAGGGAAACTTTTATTAAGAAAAGAGCGAGTGGGATTTGAACATTAGGTAAACCACTGAGGAAGTAATACTTTGCTTGTGTTTCCATGTCATACACACACTGCTAAACAAAAAGCAAAACCAAGTACATTATTAACATCATGACAGATGTTCAGCATTCACTATATATCTGCATAATTAGTCAGACTGACACCAAACAAGATTTCCACGACTGTGCACGGAAAGGACTATATTATTTTCACAACTATCTCATGCTTCATGACAGTTATGAACCTGACCAGGATCAGAGGTTAGGTGGTGCTGATCAAAAAAATGGAAGGTAATGCTTGGGGTATGTGGGGACACATGGATTCACCAGATCATTTTGCCAGCTAACAGCAACGAGGCTATAGAGACATCAAGTGATCATCAGTAAACTCTTTTGCATACTCTTGGAACTGTCTCCTGCTTGATATTAACATGTTTTCAGTCTGAGTTTACTGGTCAGTCATTCATAAAGTTTACATGCTATTTTGTAATGTAATGTCTCTTTTCTGTCAATACACAGTCTGGGCTCTAAGACTGGGACTCAGAAATATTTCACAGCATTTCCCCTTCTCTACAAGCCATTAAGCACCTTGGGAAACAGTGAAAATTGGAGAAATGTAGACCACCATGTTGAAGGACATTAGGATAAACAGGGACTAAATTTAGATATTCCATGTTCCAGACAAGTTCATCAGCCTAGGTCTTAAAAACATCATTGCCTTCTTCTCTGGATGATGTTTGATAGAGGAAAACAATCTTTTGCTTTAGGTAGGCTTCTCCAGAATGTGCTATGAAATAGGTAGAGGAAAAACTAATTTCTGTTTTCTGAATGGTCTTAAAATACTGTGCTACTGAGTCTGGTCAAAGCTGTACTGGGTTTGCATGGCATTTTTTTGGTAGCTGGGGGGCTACAGGAGTGGCTTCTGTGAGAAACTGTTAGAAGCTTCCCCTATGTCCCATAGAGCCAATGCCAGCCGGCTCCAGGACGGAACCACTGCTGGCCAAGGCCGAGCCCATCAGCAACGGTGGTAGCGCCTCTGGGATAACATATTTAAGAAAGGGGAAAAACAACTGCGCAACGGCAGCCAGAGAAGACATGAGTGAGAACATGTGAGAGAAACAACTCTGCAGACACCAAGGTCAGTGAAGAAGGAGGGGGAGGAGGTGCTCCAGACACCAGAGCAGAGATTCCCCTGCAGCCCGTGGTGAAGACCATGGTGAGGCAGGCTGTCCCCATGCAGCCCATGGAGGTCCACGGTGGAGCAGATAACCACCTGCAGCCCGCGGAGACTCTATGCCGGAGCTGGTGGATGCCTGAAGGAGCATGTGACCCTGTTGGAAGCCTGCGCTGGAGCAGGCTCCTGGCAGGACCCGTGGACCCATGGAGAGGAGCCCACGCTGGAGCAGGTTTGCTGACAGGACTTGTGACCCTGCGGGGGATCCACGCTGGAGCAGTCTGTTCCTGAAGGACTGCACCCCATGGAAGGGACCCACACTGGAGCAGTTCATGAAGAACTGCAGCCCGTGGGAAGGACCCTTGTTGGAGAAGTTCATGGAGAACTGTCTCCCATGGGAGGGACCCCACGCTGGAGAAGGGAAGAGTGTGAGGAGGAAGGGGTGGCAGAAACAACATGTGATGAACTGATTCCATCCCCCTGTGCTGCTCGTGGGGAGGAGGTAGAGAAAATCGGGAGTGAGGTTGAGCCTGGGAAGAAGGGAAGGATGGGGGGAAGGTGTTTTTAAGATTTGGTTTTATTTCTCATTATCCTACTCTGATATTGATTGGTAATAAATTAAACTAATCCCCCCAAGTTGAGATTGTTTTGCCTGTGACGGTAATTGGTGAGTGATCTCCCTGCCCTCTTCTTGACCCATGAGCCTTTTGTTATATTTTCTCTCCCCTGTCCAGCTGAGGAAGGGGAGTGATAGAGCGGCTTGGTGGGCACCTGGCATCTAGCCAGGATCAACCCACCACAAAAGCCAAAATACTCAGATGAATGAGCAAAAGTAGAAATGTGTTATAAAAACATCCAGGAAACAAGGGAACGCATGTTGAATTAGACAGACACCAAAAGGGCAATTTTGTACTTATGGAAAGTTTAAGGACCTTTTGGAATAAAACTAATGTTATTTTTCAAAAACTTCCTGTACATGTACATGGACAGAAACTTGTTTCAACTTATGAGGGAATAACCTTGCAGGCTTTGTCCCTGCAAAGGCCAGTAAACAAATGGGATAAACAAGTTTTCTTGCCCAGACTTCAGACGATGCTGCGTAGCTTGCACCTATATAAAGTCCTTACTCCTTCAAGAGAAGTTACCTTTGTTCATGTTGTCCACTGGGGACAGCCTCTAGCCCTTGCCAACCCCTGAGCTATGCTAAGACACCGTGTGGAAAGGTCAAGAATTGTGCCAAATGCTGACAGTTAAAGAGTGTAAATAATCATGAAGTTGTTCTTGAGCTTGTTGCTGTATCATGTACACGCTAGTAGCAAAGAAAGTCCAGGCAGAAAGACTGAGCTCACTGCAGGACCAGAAAATGAAGAGTGCAGCACACACCACAACTGCCTCAAGCAGAAACTGCATCTGTTCACACCTAAGGTGGATGGTCAGACCAACTGGCTGGGTAGCTCTGCAGTGGGGATGCATGCTCAGAGACGTGTGTTACTCATGATGAGGCTTAATGGCTCAAGTTCACTGTTATCTTCCATATGATCTTCACGGAAAATAAACAAAAAGTTCTTGTGCTAGGTTAAGGTGGAAATTACTTCTGTGTCTTGAAAAACTCTCAACTTCCAATGTTTCGTCCTGACTCAAGGTAAAAATTCTGGGTCTGGCTTTCACTTTTCACACACTTCTCTGTGAGTTTGTGTGAATGGCTTCTGTAAGTACCTGTGTGTATGGACGGATAAATAATCACCAGAAAACTGCAGGTGAGGAGAGCAATAGTATAAGAGAGAGCATGTCAAAGTCTTCCAAGAACTGAAAAGCTCTGGAGACTACTGATCTTGTTAAATCTGGAAGAACTGATAAACTCAGGACAACAGGACTTGCTGAATCTGTCCAAGGCCACCAGCACACATCGATTCCATCCACATTGTATAACTCAGACCACACCCAAGAAGATGGTGGCAACTATATGCAAAAAATATAGGATTATATTTACACACCTGAAGCAACAAGGGAAGCTGAAGGAATTTCTGAACATCTTCCAGAAGCCACTGGTGCATCAGTACTGTGGTACTAATTATGTGCTACTAAAAATAAGTTTGATTCTATTAAAAATAACAGTTTAATTAAAAACGCCACAACTTTATGATCTGTGCCTCTGCTGATTTACTAATTTGTCAGGTAAAAGGGAATATACAAAATGGATACAGTAAGATATCAGTAAAATAAATTTCTTATCAGAAAATATTTAATACTCCTGCTATTACTAAGCCATTTAATAGGGTTAACAGTGTGACAAATTTGGCCTATGTATGAAAATGTTCCCTGTCATGACTTACTAAGTTGCCTTCATTATCAGTGGCAAGAAGATCTGGGGAAAAGGTCTTGAGAAACGAGTCATGTATTGAAGTTCTCTCGTCTTTTTTGTGATCACAGAAGTTGAAAGATGCAAAGTACAGTTTATTTTTATTATTATTACACTCTGGTTAAGAACCAAAGGTTAAGACACGTCCTTTGGAATGACATCTAATATGCAGTGTGTTCTACTCATCTAAAATGTCATTTGTTATGTGGGTATGTTTCAACGCACTTAATCTCAAGGCCTATGTTTGTTGTTTGATACAGTACTGTATGCAGTAGATATAGCATTATGTGGATTGCAAAACAGTTCTGAGCCAATGTTTTAAACCGTGGCAGCACAATAACCATGAGTCGAGCACCCAAGAATGTGGCAGGTAACCACAAGCTATAATTCTGGCAATTACAGCAATGATATTTTGAGAGACTGGATGGCTGCAGTGGTATTTTTATATTCCCTCTTAAGGTCTCCCTTCAAAGTTGACTGCTCAGTTTTGCTTAGCTGGGCTGGCATGAATGTTTAACTTATACTGGAAAAGTTATTTCAACCCAGCAAGATGTTTAACTTGTATGTCTTCTGTCTGTTTTCTATTCACAGGCTAGTATGTCAGTGCAGGGAAAGGGCATGCAAAACTAAGAAGATTATGCATAGGATCTAGGATTCAACAGTGGTTTTTTGCTTCAATATTTGTATATTTCTTCTAAGGATTTCCACGGTGTTTTATTAACATGGGCAGAGGAGGTAGATATCCTGGATTTTGCAAAAGAAAGCAAAAAGCTTAGCATTTTTCTCATAGCTGCACATATAATGTATTACTTAGGTAGGAAAGGAAAAACAAAACAAATGTTATTACTCAAATGACAAGTGAACTTCATATGCTGCAAATATACTTAGACAAATAAAACAAACTGGCACTTGTGGAAGAGTTGTTGCTGCCACAAATTTAAGGTGGTAAAACACAGTTTAGCTTATTCATAGTAGTTTGGCCTTAAAGACAAAAATTGCCTCATCTAATTTTTATCATATGATCAGATAGAATAAAAATGAGTAAACAGTGCAACTATGTAAAAACCTCATTTGAAGTCATGGCAATATCCCCATCTTTGAATGCTTGTGTATTAGCATGTAGTTATTTGTATCAGCCATTTTACTCACGGTGTACTTACTGTCACTTTTGTACCAAATGTAAGGCTCTCCATTTCCTCCTCTCCACTTCCATTTAGTGAAAAGCCTCATGAAAAAATGCTGCTGCTTTCCATATCTCCAACAACCAACTTGCGTTTGTCTCATTCAGTCTCATTCAAGAACTGTAGCCACTAAATATGAGCACCTTTATTAAATGAAAAGCCCTAGCTAACTTTCATAGATAAGCCGTTACGCATGATACTTGGCAGACTTTTTTAACGAAATTTGACATTGATCTATTAGTTGAATACCTTAACCTGATGCTTCATCTTTGCTTGAGTATGCTATTAATAACCTCCCATACATGGTTTTTTTTTTTTCTGGTGCTTGTCTAAATATTATTGTTAAAATGAATGATATTAGATTTTGTAATATTTATTTTGGCTAATATTTATTATTTGATGGTCCAGTAAAGGCATGATGCATCATACTATTTTTCCTGTAGAAACATCTAGTTTATTTTTTCTCTTTTATTATCTAATATCTTTGTTCTCTGGTAAAAATTATGTGATTCAGTGGCCTGAATATATGTGAATATATATGAAGATGGGGAAGCATAAATGACAGAAAGTAAAAGGTAGGTTTCATACTTGCCATGCAAAGGCACAGATACATCTGATTCACTGAGGTGAATCAGAAGATAAACTGGCTTTTATCTATATCTGTTGTTCTGAGGTTTCAGATTCCTTTGACTATCTATTAAATACAGCTACCAAGAGGTTTGCTTCTCATACAGGTTTCATACCCTGGGTTGTGGAAGTCTGGGAAATGCCATGTGGACCAAACTAGTATTGCATCTGTGAAATGAGATCGAGGATTTGAAAACTGCTGATTTTCTTTCCTATACTGACAACGTGTTTTGTATTTAATCATAGCATAGTCAGTTTCTATTTTTAAGCATTGCCTGAGTTGAAATAGAACCAACACATCAGTGTAGGTGTAACAACACTCTAATAATTTCCACATGTGGTATATTCCTCACTGTTATTTCTTAAACTGAATATACTTAATACTTAACTCCCACAGAAACCTATCAATGTTGAATAATTATAAAGTTGCCACTGATATAAATCTTTCTATGAGGTTTCATATCTTAATAGAATTTACAAGTTAGATAGCATGTCAGACCTCTGAGTGCTGGCACAGAATATCATTTATAACAGTGTGCTTACCTTGAATTCTGACCTCCCCTGAACACTCTGACATTACTGATAAATCCTGTGTAATTTATCAGAGGGCAGCAATCATCCAATAGAATTCCTGAAGCAGCCTTTGGTTTCTAAACAGGATCATCTGTCATTGTTTTTTAAGAGAAATATATTTAGAAATTGCCTTAAGTGCTATTTAACACTAAGTTTCCCTTCTAATACCTATGACATTTATCAGTAAGAATAAACTAACTGAAACTGTTTGTCTGCAATGTCTGAAGGGAGTATGCCTTCCCATTAATTTTCTCCAGTGCTTTGAATTTTGGATACCTTTTGGATGTCTCATTGCAAGAGAACTGCTTGCCATATCTTATCTTTAAGTCTACAGGAAAACTATCACTGTCCTTTTTGCCAGGGTAATGGGGAGTCTCTCCTTGCTTTAATTACAACAAAAAAGATAGGGCCAATCTCATAAATAAATGAAATGTTGATTTATTTATGTGCTCAATTGTATATACTTTTAATAATAACAAAGCCAAAGTGAAATAACAATATTTATATAGAGGCTAGATTATACTGAATGAGTCCATGGTATATTTATGTAATGCTCCCAACGCCCTCTTGATATGAATCAGCATGGTACTGAAGTTGATAGAGATATGAATTTATATCCATTGACCTTCCAATCCTGTCCATTATATATCACGTAGACAATTTTATATTTCATAAAACTTGGCAAATTCTTGTCAGTGTATGCAGTACATGATTTTCTAACTGTAAAATCTGCCTTGGAATGAAATATGCCAGAGTTAATCCATTGCCATCTGTCTTTATTTTGCTCACCCACTGGATCATATCCCCCCCCCCCCCCCCCCCCCAGCATATTTTTTAAATAAGCAAATGCTCATTGACTAGGAAGACCATAATGGCTCTGTAGGAGACAATGTGGTCTGCTGTGTCAATAGTCCACATTTTATAGCTCCTGAATTACACACTGAAAGAGCTTGTTGCTTCAGGGGCCTGAAGACTGAACACGAGAGAATGTCTGCTTGCATTTACTGGAAATTCTTTTATTTTCTTAAGAAAAAAGGGGAAAATGTTAATAATCTGACTTTTATTGTAAACTGAATTCAAGATTCCTCAAGATATACATACGACCTTATTTTTTGATGTAAGTTCTGTCTTTGTTACAGAGGCATTCTGATTCTGACTTATTTTGAATCTTGCATAATAACACTGTGTAACACTGCAAAATTAATTAAGAGCATACCACAGTGTATTGGTAGTGTTTCATATCTACACCGGAAAACTCCATGAGACACATAGCAGAGCCAGACTCTATAGTGGTTATTCTATAAGACAGCTTAAAATAATTGGCGATACTGTTTCATCTTGAATCGATCTGAAACTTATCTGTGTAATTATTTATAAAATGCTAATGGGGTGCAACCTAAGGTAATCCTTGCTAAACTATGTTTATCTTCATTTGATCCAACCTTTCTCTCTTTTGCCCTCTCCATTCTTATGGAGAATGCTCTCTCCATTACTTTTAATCAATCTCCAAATGTCCTCTTTTTAAAAAATAGTTATTCATAAAAGTTTCTCCTGAAGTCATAGGACCTTGAGTGACAGTGGAAGCTATTGGAGTCAACCAGAAATATAGTAATATCTATGAAAAACGTTGTCAGAAAGTCCCAGTGGATACAGGAATCCACTTTGTTGCCAAGCCTGATTTTCCTTCTCCTTCATCTGGTCATTCAGGAGCATACAAACTGGGGAAATTGCTCCCATGTGATCTTCAGAGATGACTGAAAGTTTCTGGGTGGTTTATTCTCTGTGAAGATAGCTTTCCCCCTCCTGGGGTGAGGGAAAATATCAGCCATTCCCCCCCAAATATGAATATTGAAATATTTTCAGTGAAACTCAAAGTTTCCAGTAGAAGAACGAGAGTGATATTTTTCATCTTGTGCCAGATCGATATTTACAGCACCTCTTCGAAGGAGGAGAGATCAGTTTATAGAATACACTAGGAAAAAAACATGAAGCAGCACAGGAGGACCATAATGGAGGAATCTGAAATGAAATTTGATTGCAAATGTTTAATGTCTTGTTTAGATTCTAGGGAAATGAAAGGTTTTGAAATTTCCAAATAGAAATGCATACAAAGATCTATTTCTTCTGCTCAAATACTATTTTCCAGCCAAAAATGCAATAGTTTTATGCCTTCAGATTTTTAAGAAAAAATGAAAATATATTGCAGGAATTAAATGATTTTTGAAAAGGAGTAAGTCAGGTAAAAATCAATTTTTCATGTAATAGTATTTAGATGGATTATGTTTTTAAGAGACTTATTACTGAGTCTCTGTTTATCATGTGAAGTCCCTTAGAATAAAAAGATGTTTCAGGTAGAGGTAGGAAGGAAGAAAGGTATTTTGGGCTTAACCTTACTGATTCCACAGTGATCAGTGTTTAGTGTGGTTTAGTAGTGCTGTAGCTTCCTGATGTTGTGGACCTCTCTAATCAGAGAACCTCTAGTCAGAATGGGATTGTATCTGTCTCTGTATTTGGTTTTTGATATTGCTGGATTTCACGCTACTGAAATAAAGGTTATCTCCATAAGCTGTGGATATCTGAGTTTGGTATTGCTTACCACAGTAGAGTCTACTACAGTTCATGGTAGCAAATGTTAGTATATGCAAATGAAATATTTTCTCTTTATTTCATCCTTGGGCAATTGGCACGTGCTCTATATGCTTGAGCCACTTAGAGAATAAGTTATGTGGAAATGGAATTTATTAACATCTGGGCAAATGTGACAGTGTTGATTTGTAAGGTACAGCAACTAAATCAGCTTCATCAAACTATGTCAAGCAGCAATTTTAAAAAAATATTTTTGGTCTATGAAACTTGATGTTTCTTGGGAGTTGCTGGTAGGACACATCTTTGTGCTGTGTCTGAAGATGTATGTTGCATTGTATCCCTAATCCAGTAAAAACAAAAATTCTGCAGATACCATTTTCTGTGAAGCTGCCCAGGGTAGTTATTTGTTAAATTTTTGGTCCAAACTGTATTTGTACAATGTATTCACAAAGACAAGACATAACATTTTGAATGTTCCTACAAAACAAAATTGTTCAACCTTTCTTTTTGTTCTAACTTGTCACAGAATGAAGTAGTAGAACAGAAAGAAGTAGTAGAAGCAAAAGCTTTAGTAAACTTTTAAAGACCAGAAATCAATTTTCTATATGATTTACTGTAACTGTTATTCATTTTGATTTCACATCTTTTTCAATTTATTCCCTAGATACAATCCTGACCAATACATTAACTTAAGTAGCTGTTATTGTAGACAGCTGTTAGCTCAAATCTGCTTGGATTAGTTTTCTTGCAGAAATTTACAGATATGGACACATTATATGGACATCTAAGTTTTCAGAAACTAATGTATTACAGATACACTTTAAGCTTTTCAGGCCGTGTGTTTGAAAATGTTGATGCATTGTGTCATATCAATTTGCCACTTGAGAACAGAGAGGGGGAAATGAAGAGTTACTGTCACAATCAGCTACTAGAACACATGATTTCATTTTAACATTAGAAGGTTACATTCACAAATGCTGATGTCTTTTTTTAACTCAGAGGAAATAAGGGAAAGGTGTTATGAGTTCTGAGCATCTGGTTTCTGTTTCTAACTTTCCTATATTTCTAGAAGTCATTATGTACCAGTTTATAGGGCCAAGGAAGAACAAATGCTACAACAGAGTAGCCAAAATGAATCATTATGTTCCCCTTCTAGCACCCATTGTTTTTGGAACTACTGTAGGGCCCAATTACAATTTTACTTGAGTAC
The DNA here is from genome assembly GCF_030936135.1 of Gavia stellata. Lineage (NCBI taxonomy): Eukaryota > Metazoa > Chordata > Aves > Gaviiformes > Gaviidae > Gavia > Gavia stellata. The sequence continues at coordinate 14,585,301 of NC_082599.1, read as the reverse complement.
TTCTGGCTTTTCTTGTTCTCCATTCAGGAAACAGATGAATAGGGACACTGTTCGTATTGTGGTAGGGAGGTAGCAATTCATCTTGGACAAGGCTGCAGTGACTTTGCAAATCCTTCCCCCCTACCCCACCCACTTCCAAAAAAAACCCACCTTTCAAAGAAACAAGTGTTTTAGTAGAAGAAAAAGGTGGGGACATGGTGTTTTCCAGTTTCCTTTTTGATTCTATAAATGTCTCTCCTAATTAATGCATTTCTGTTTTCTGCATCAGAGCTGATATGTTTACATTCAAGCAGCTACTAAGAACAGAACTTGAATGCACTTCAGATCTTACACTGAAGTGCTGGAAATTGTATGTACTTTTTTCATGATTCCTTTTTTATTTTATTTGACTGTTACTTGCCTTTTAAACAATCTTATCTCATGAATTTCTATGGCACCCACTTTGGTTGCAATTGGGAGGACATGAGAAAGTAACGAGGCCTAAAGTCTGTACTTTCGGGTCTGTTCCATCTGACATACACGCACTATGATTTCAGTGTGTGCAGGGTTTTAGACCTCCCTACTTGAATGATTAAAGATGAAGGACGAAGTAACATAAAGGCTGAAATCCAAAATGTAGATTCTTAAAACTGACACTCAATTGTCACTTATACCTGGAAGCCAGATTTCAGGGGACATATCCAGAACTGCCCCTGCCCTGGCGGTGCTGTGCAGCTGAGTGCTCACAGGCATTGCTCTATTCATCTCCTCTGAGAGCCATGAGCCAGAAGCTTCTCTCAAAACAGCTTTGGTAGGCAGGGCCTTATAGAAACCACAGAAGGAGAAGGGGGTTGTCTTTTTTTAATGTACCTTTTGCCAACTAGTCCTGTGATGGGAGAACTCAAAAGAGGCACTACAAATTCAGGTTCAGCTTCTTTCTCTACCCAAAAGAGACATGAACACAATTTCTAACATTAAGAGCACATCAGGCATCTTGGGGATATTCTTTTAATCCTGCCGTATAAGTTGCTGTGAAAATCAGGGGCTCTAACAAATTTTCTGAGTAAGAAAGCAGTGGTTAGGATGCTTTCTTGGGAACACGTTGGCCTAGATTTAAATATTGTGTACCAATGTTCAGAGATGCAAGATGTAGACCCCCTGTCTCCTCCCTCACTTACAGAAGCTCTGATTTTTAAAATACAAAGTCATTCACCTTAGCTCACTTCCTGCCTAAAGTGGCAAAGACTGAAAGACTTCCTTTCTCACTCCCAGGGTATGTTCCTACATCCACAATTAGGGCATCCTCCTAATAGTCTGGGCCAAAGGATGTTATCACACTGCTTCAGGTGGACACATGCCTCTCCTCAGCCTGTTGGCTAATTTAGGTAGCTCAGCAGGCTGGTTTTATATATACCCCTCTCTTAGACATTAATTATCCTTATTCATTCTGTGGGTAACATAGGTTATCCTAAATAACAAGATGATTAAGAGTAAGAAAATATGGTATTTACCCTAGTAGCATGCAAATTAATTTGCATATTTTGTTCTAAAATCACCTGGTTTAAACATATTTGTACGTGCTCAATGTTCCACAGTTGACTACTCCTTGAACACTTTGGAATTGCTCATACAAATAAAACTTACAACAATCTGCCACCCTGGTTTCAGATATTTAAAAGCAAAGGTTAAGATGGCTGCTGAATAAGCAAACTCAATATATTCCTTCTTTTGGAGACAGTGTACTTGTACTTTTCTATTTGATTGTTTATTTCAGCCTTGTGTAGTCTAGAATAAAATTCTGTGTTTTCACTTTACCAGCATAACAACCAAGACAGGACAGTCTAAACTGCTAACAAAAGTGCAATATCCCAAGGAAAGAAGAATTTGTATGGGGTGTGATGCCTCCTCCACAAAGATGACCTTGAGTAGTGCTCTTCCATCAACCTATCCCCAAGTTCATCTGTGGTCTCCTGCAGATTACAAGACCTCTTTGTTTGTTTGACTTATAACCTACATGGTTTGTGGTTGCTTTATTTATTGAATGCTAAGTGTATTTGTTTAGAGATTTTTTTATTTATACAATTCTCCCACAGGCTAAAAGTCTATTGAGTCATACACAGCAGTCATCATGTGCAAGTAAAACACTATTTTATAACTTTTAAAGTGAGGGTCTCAATGAAAGGTTCAGCTAAACAGAGGGTTTGAATAAAGTTCTAACATCCTCCACAATAGGCCATGCATTGTGGCAGGTCTGAATGCGGAGCTCGAGCCCAGTTAACATCGTTTGACCTAAGGAGTGACTCAGGAAGGCTGTAGGAGGTCTAGCAAGAAAAATAACATATCACCGCACCTCTGTGAAGCAGAGGAGTAAATACAGTCAGTGCCTCAAATACATGTGCTTGGCAGCAGCTAAACTTCCTCCCCTTTTTCTGTGCGTGAATGTGACTGTACTTACAGTGAGAGGAAGATACAACTGGACACCCTCTCATGTGTGCTGAAATGCCTTACCATGGTTTTCAACACATTACAGAAATACAGGCCCAGATTTTTGGCTCTGATCAGGAGGCTTCTTTCTCAGGCAGCACTTTCTGAGGTGTTATTTAAAAGTAGGAGCAAAGGGACATTTTAGTTCCCTGCATCACATCTAATCTGAGTTTGTCTAATTCCCCATCTTTAATCTGTGTCTGCCTTAATGGTCCTTAGTTTTAGTGTTATATTCCAACATCCCTCTATTCCGTTGGGTCCTCAATCTACCCAATCAGTGGAGCCCATGAGACAACTGAGACATTGGCAGGAGAGGTCCTGGATTAGAGGAATTTATTTTCAGGCATGCCTGTGAAGTGTCAGTCATGCTGTTAGCACTGGATAATCTGAAACTGGCAAATGTGAGGAAATTAAATTTAAAGCTGGCACTTCATCTTTAATTCACTGTTCTGCATGCTGTAATGATATAATTTTACAGCAGTGTGAATTAAGGTTGGAGTAGGATCAGACTTTAATCTGACTTATCTGTTTTTTGTCATTTTGATCTAGTTTAACAGCATGTTTAATTTGGAAGACTTTCCTAGTCACCTTAGGGAATTGCCTTGTAGTTCGTTGCAGTATTTGATACTGAAATCTAAAAAAAGATGTCATCAGAATCTGCTTTCTTTTACCTGATCGCATTCGTATTAGCACACATCCTGGAGTACAGAGTGTCTCTGCAATAGCCATAGGCTGACTGAACCTTGGACCTTCAGCACTGAAAGCAAAAGCCTCACCTACACTGAAGAGAAACTTTTTGAACTAATAGCCTGTGAATGTCATTGCTGCCAACAACAGCCCGTGAAACAACCATTAGCACTAGGGCAAGGTATTATGTATCCATATTCTACAAACATGATTCTGCTCATATTGTTTTCACAAGTGGAGTCTTTCGTGAAGTAAGGGCACAGTATACTTTCCTAACTTCACATTTTGCTGGACAGGTTTCCGTCTGAACTCAATAGTGGATTTATTTATACCCACTACATGTTTTTTCCAGAACTTGTCATCAGTACAATAGTTCAAATCCTTACCCCATAACCTCACTATGTTTTATTCCCCTTCATTTTCAGATGGACAAGGGGAAATTTGTACATTATCCAGGCTGGATTTCTGTCTGATTAGATAGTCGCAGCCACAGTAGTGGAAGGAGGGTGATAAGCAATATTCTAAAAATCAAATGCTTTACCACGTGTCTTGATCATAGACCTTGTCAGTGAACATATTTTATCACTTATGGACCCAGTGATTTACTTAAGCTTGGATAGCACAGGCTAGCCAAGGGAGCATAAAGCAAAGAATTGAAAGAAAAGCTGAGTATCTTGCCAGAGCCTGTCATGCTGCTGTTCTTAGCTTCTTGGTAGCTACAAAGCAAGATGAAAGACCAGCACTGCTGGAGACTGTAGCCAAGGACAGTTACGAACTTGTGTTGGAAATAGCCTGTAATAATGTATCTTTGCACCTCAGAGGAAGGGAACTAACACTAGTAATTCCTCTTCTATGTTTTGTGCCCCACAAGTAGAGAGACAACAATGAGTGAACCTTAGAAATGAGTGGGGCCTTCACAGGCTGAAATTATTTAGTATGAATTGTTCCATGAATACCTTAAAGTTACAGATATGCCTTTATAAGTTGGGGTTAGTTCTCAAACAAAAGAACAGAGCAAAAACTTCTATGTATGTTAGTTTGGATTTAATCACCAAGGCAAATATGGCTGTCGAGTTTCAAATGAGAGCCAAGATGTGACATTAGGTTGTACTGTTTACTTCTGAACACAACAAAGTGCTATCTAAATATGAAAAAATGGGTTTTTACGCACTTAGCTTTAGGGACCAAGTATGAGGATGTTGGTATACATCTTCCACTTAGATTTATTCAAAGGCATTTTGTGCCCTCTGGTGACCATTTAGAGCTCCATTTTGCAAGATTAACTGCAACATTTTTGATGTCAGGATTCTACCAGGACTACTGATAAGATTTTCTACTCATAGGTTGGGCTAAAATAATAGTTTACCTGAAAAAAAAAAAAAAAAAAAAAGCAGGGCTAGCTCTTTATACACTCTTTTATATACTAGAAAACATATGCATTTGACAGATTTTCATGTGAGTCATGCTGGGTTTCCCAATTCTATTTTTGTCCTGTAATCAAAGCATCTAGAATTGATCATATGAGGTAAAATTGGGAAAGAATCATTAAGTGAGATCTTTTATATAACTGAGCTACCTCTCAATGCAAAAGGAACTTTATTAATGTACAAAAATCATATAATAGTAACAGCACATCTTATGTTACAAAAAGTAAGATAATTTCCATACTGGAAGATCATTAAATACATCCTGTTCAAAATACCTTTTACATACAAAATCTTGACAAAGTCAATGGGTCTCTTACATATGAAGATCTTGTCCTGCTGTGTCTTATGTTTGGAGGCCTCACTAGAACCAAAATGTAACCACAGCATGCAGAAACAGTTGAAACCAGTCAGCAAATTAAATCTTTTGTGGCATATAAATAGGCATATGTATAAAAAGAGTGATCAAATTAATAAGTTAATAGTTCAAAAATTTTGAGGTATTCTAAAGAGGCACCAAATAACTAGAATTTAGCTGGATAGTTGGAGTTGTCATCAATACTTTTGCAAAAGTTGTCATTTAGTAATAAGAACTTACTTTTTTATTTCATACAAAAATAATCAAAAGGAGTATGGCATGTTGTCATACCACACTGAGGCACTGGTCCAGTACTGCAGGGGAAACCATCATAAACTGTACTTTGCCCCTGAGATTTTCTTTTGCCTTCCAAATACTACCCTGAAGTAGGAGAAAGGACAATTGGTCCTCGCCCACAATACCACGACTTTTCTGTATCATTGCAATGTTATATTTTTACTGGCAGTAGTCCTGATTAACAGTCTGATATGTCTCTCTGTGGGCAATTCAAAGCCCCATGAGGTCAGCTGAATGGCTCCTGCTGATTTTGGTAGGTTTTGGATCAGGCCCTAAAGGAAAGTGGTCTGGCATACTAAGACTAAGAAAAAACCCAACAAAACACAGGCAATATCTGTTCCCAAGTCTGCCATGGATATAGTATTGCCTTTTGGGCAAGTCTCTCAATTTGAAAAAGTGTCAGTCTATTTAGTTGGGACCATAGTAGTTACTTAAGCTATTAAAATGTTTGGAGAATTAATTAATGTTTGTAAAAAGTTTGTAAGTGAGTTAAAGGTGTTAGAAAGTGCACAGAATTTTAGTACTGTTAGCAGGTCTATTTTTAATAAATCCCCCTTGATCATAATTCATTATCCCTCTGAGAATTCATCCAAGGCTTTTTAGTCAACACTTTCTCCTGCAATCCATATTAATTAGCAATATTGGTCTGTTGGTTCTACAGTATTTACCATTTTTCCCTCTGGTTTCAGAACACTGTAATTAAAGCATTCCTAAGAGAACTGATTAATGAATTGACCTGAAATGCCTTATTATAGATCCTACACAAAACTTACTTTTAAAATGTACTACAAAGTTTTGTAGAGTTTAGCTGGAAATCCACTGGAGCCTGGTGCCTGATTCCCTCTCCCCAAAACATAAAAGACAAAGCACCACAAAGTATAAAACCTAAATTTCCTTCTACCTCTGTGTGTAAATCGATCTCAGGAAGTGCAACATTACAAAGGGTGGCTCATGTTAGAGAGTGGCTTTTGCTTATGCAAAAGATTAGTTTCTAATCCTACTATAAGAAGGACAGAAATACTTTTCTGCTCTCATCTGAAAGTCCAGTGATTTCATTAAAGTTCTCATTACGGAATTGACATTTCATTCTTTTTTTTATTTATATCACCATTTGTGATCTTACTTACCCTCGCCCCCGTCTGCTAACTGTATACAAGTAACACTAACAGGAAACTTTTATAAGCAACTTTCTTTTTCTTGTCATCACCAATACTCTTTTTGTTATTTTTAAGAACTAGAACTCTGGGTGTTTTTGGGGAAAAGAAAACACAAAGATCCTGCCAGAAATCATCCTCCAGTCTAACATGCAATTTGTAACACAGGCAGTTTGGTTATGCAGGCATTTTCCTTCTCACACTTCTCCAATTAAAATGAATGAAAACCATTCCTCTCAATATTTTTCATATGCTGGATTCTTGTTATGGGATAAAGAGAGAAGCAAACAGATGTTTATGCAATTGTAACGATGGAAAAGAGAAAGGGCCATTCATGGATGGATTTGGAGAGGGGTGAAAAGGGTGGTAATATAAGTTGAAGTAAATTTTCCTTATCCCTTGGGGAAAGAAATGAGAGCAAAGTAAACTCAATGTGGGAGCACACAAAGTTTGCTTATTTATTTTATGTACTTATACATTAAAGTTTGAATTAGTTATCAATGCTAATGTAATTTTAAATGTTATGCCTTTGGACTATGCTCAGGAGAGGATTGTTTTTCATTTAACCATGTAGCTAGTAAATTGGATTACTGTGAGATAAAATTCATATGTAGCTAAATAATGCATTGCTTTGGTGCTAATAACCAGATTCCATGGAAAACTGGAGTTTTATGAAAAACTGGCAGATACTTGAAGATGACCTCTCAATGCAATAATCTGAAAATACCACATACATTTATGGTAGTCTACTGAAGTGGTATCATCTTTCTATAAATAGAAAAATTCTATCACACTGCCCAAGAATTGGAGGGTGTCCAAAAGTGTGTCATTCTTCTTAAGCATTATAAAAAAAAGAAGTCTGAAGCTTCTGTTCACTCTGGCTAAATGTTGAAAAGTCAGGATAATTTTTCAAACTGCCCTAATTCACTGAATTTACAAAACCGGCCACAGATTTCAGGAAGATGAATGAGAATGAGGTACCTTGTGAACTATCCAATATCGCATTCAGAGCTGAACACAATGCTTTATTTTTCCTCCCTTGAATCCACCCATCCACTTGTTCGACATATACATAGCTCAGCCCTCTAAGGTTGGTATTGAATGTTCTCCACTAAATCCAAGAGTTTAAGCCTTTCTTGAATCACAGGAATAACTCAATATAGTAAACTGCCTTTAGCTTAGAGTTTGGCAATGTAATTTTAATGGGGTGGAATTTTGTATTCCTTGATTTCAGTAAGAACGATCCATATGCTTATAGTTAGGTATGAATTAAAGTCCCCAAACTGCAAAAAAGAAACAAAAAGGTTGTGAAAGTCATAGTTCTCTGTGAAGGCCTTAAGACAGCATTATAAGATTAATCCTGACCTGCTACATAAACTGTTTCATATCTGTGCTTTGAATCTAATGCTTAACTAAGCATGTTCCAGAAAGGCACGGGGTGGTGAATGTGAGCAGAAATGCTAATACGCATAAAAAACACATATAAAACAGTTTGCTAATTGAGACCTACAATCTCTATTGGACTAGGATTTATTTTCCAGGAAGGATTTTAGGAGCCCAGAAACACGTGAAAATTACTCTTTAAGCTTAAAAAAAAAAAAAAGAAAAAAAAAAGAAATAACAAAATGGAAACGTGACATACAAAAGAGTTTGAGATATCAGGGTTCAAGAAAAGATTTCTCATTTAGCCATGCTAACCCACTACTTTCCTAGTAGCCCTAAGGTTTCATTCCCATAGCTCCAAAGATGCGTAACTTCATTTTAAGACCTAGCAAAAGAAGGCCCCAAAGCTATGTCAGATGTCAGTTATCGGATTAAATTTATTGTCAGTTTTGGCTTACCATAGTCTTTTTCATACTACTGAGCAAGAGCTCAGTACTAATATCCACAGTTTTACGCCCAGCAGCGGTGAAGTAACTAAGTGTGCTACTCATTAAGTAAGTTGAGTTGATGTTTCCCACATCTGTGCATTAAAAGTATATAGTTTTACAATGTGGTAATTAATTTTCTTCAAGCTGAATGGTGATAAGCTCTGCAAGTCTGTTGATCTGCTGAACAAAACCAAGGCCATTGATTTCAAGTTCATGAGGGAAGATACAAAAGGACCTTAAATAATTTAGTATGAAAATAGTTAAATGATGTTGTCACTATTTTTTTTCTGTTTCCTCCCTCGAGAAACTTTTTAAAGAATAGCAGTTCAGCTGGGGAAACTCTGAAACTCAAGATGCAGGAAGAATTATTTCAATTGCATGTTGCAATACTCACTCTATGGCATTGTTAAATATTTCCCATTTTATTAATTGGAATGACCCCAAGAAATAGAACCAGTGACTCCTGAATTTTCCAGAGAATGAATCTTTTCATTTGAACTAATGGTAAGTTACCCCCAGAAAATTGAGTTTGTGTTCATAATGAAGTTATGAAATCTACTGCTGAATTCATTAAATTGGAACAACTTTTATTTCATTATAGTAACAAACACAGCAAATTAATTTTCTCAACTAGGCATCAGTATGTGTTTTTAATAGAGAACACTATTATGCGTGAACAATTAAAATAATTTACATTTGGAGAGCATTGATTATGAATGATGTTATTATCCCATTAATATAGCAAAACCAATCAAAACTGAATGTTAAAGAGTTGAAATTGTGCATTTAAACTAATAAGCAAATTATGAGCAGATGTAGACAGGAGTCTGGAACTTTGGTATGAAATGTTGGCTGTGACTGGCACATACGATTAGCAAATTTACACTGTCCCTTAAGGTCTAATTAAGCACTATACACTGTAAGACATGAAGCTCCATACACATAATTACCCATTGTGTGCTTGCTTATCTATTTAAAATATTACTTTTGTTGTATTTAATTATGTGTGAAAAATGATGAACATCACTTTATCTGTGTAATCTTATCAAGTAATCACTCTGCCTGTCAAGAAATGCCAACATTTTAATTCTTTGCAAAGAAACACAACTTGAGGATGTAAAATTACATTTTTCAGGAAACTCTGATCTTTTATATGTTGTTATGATTTTTTTGTGAGTGGTTTTTTTTTCCTAACAACATTCTTTTGGGTAAATGAAGAGCTATATGTAATTGGATCTTTTGTTTTTGCTGAAATAGGAAATGAAAATCAGGCAACCCTACAATGTAACATGGATACTCTGCAGTAAAGAAAGGGCAGGTCTCTCTGCAAATAGGGTCCTTGCTCCCTATCGCTTTCAGACTCCTAAAGTTGTTCTACTTCAGAATTAGCATGACCTGGGTTAAAAAATTTACTCTCATCTGCAGGCAGCAAAAACCTCAGTGAAATTATGCATTAATCCAGTAAGATTTCTAATATTCTACTTGAGGACTTACCTTGCATAGGCTTGCAACAAGGCATAGTGGAAAAAAAATAAAAACAAAGCAGTAATAATTCTGCTTAATAACGATTGTTTACACAGGCAGCTATGAAAATAATCTTCCCAAGCTTGATGGCTAACTCCACAGGAAGTCTGCTGCTTTATCACCTGATCCTCCCAAGAAAATTCAGGTGTCTTCACACTATCACAGGAAAATAGGGCTGGAAATAGATCTTTGGAGGTCATCTTGTCCACTGCTTTGCCTGAAGGCAGGATCAATGATTCCTGACAGAGGTTTGTCTGACCTAGTCTTCCTGAAATGGGTACTAGAATTTTTTTTTATCTTTGTCAGTTCTTAACTCTTGCAATTGCCTGGAAGTCAATGAGGAGACTACTCATGTGTCTTGGCCAAGCTCCATTCTTTCACTGTGTGATTTCTCATTTATTTTTTTAGTGTGAATCAGACTTTTGCCTCCTTCCAGTGATGGCATTTAAGTCTAAGAAATATAATGAGTCTTCATTTCATTAATCAGCAAATAAAAATGTCCTTGTAGGTGCTAAGGACTCTATTAACTCTCTGGCTACAGGAGAAAAGGATATTCAAATGAGTGGAAGGTTATGGTCTGATGTCAGCATACTCCAATAAATAAGACCTGAGCACCTGAAGAAAAGTAAATGTATGAGAATCCATGCATCTTTTTTCATGCAAAACCAACATTTATACTCACTTTGGTGGCTAAGAAAATATTAGTAATTTACTCTTCAAAGAATAATAGTGCATTTTATATACACTCAGCTGAATTATACAAGAGAAAAGGGGGAGATTTGTCTGTTAACCTTTACAAATGCTGCTTTTTGAAAGCAGAAGGTCTTATTCACACAGACGTGGCTCCAGTTTGCACCACACCTCTGTTGGCAGCCAGCAGGTGCCTGTGGAAGCTTACAAATACACAACTCCTTTACACCCTGGAACCACGGATGTCTGAGCAACTGATAATTAGGTCTTTCATTTGTCCTTCCTTCTCTTTTTTTCTCATTTGGTCCTTAATTATCCACAGCAAGATATATTTTATTTGGTCAGAGCATTGCCATATTCTTCCTTCAAGCTGCTGTGATATGAAGAAGCATGCTCCCTGCATGGCACAGAGCTATCTAGATCCTTCCTGATGCAAGTGATGTTTGTCATCTTACCTCCTGCTTGTATTCATCTGCAGATGTACCAAGAAGTGTCACTTGGTGAGTCTGAGCTCTCATACCAAGCAACCAAGTTTGGATACCTTCCTGACACAGAGCAGAGTGGGTATCTGTTTTGATGGGGTGAGTGACGCCCTGTTATGACAGAATTTATGGAGTACCTGGACTGTAGTCACTTTGTCTCTTTTCTCAGCAGCTGCCTGTTCATAACACAGGTTAGCTTCAACTCCTGCATGACCTACCCTTCCAACCCAGGTAGCGGGTCAACCCAGTCAGTTGTAATGTCCTACCTAAAAGAGAAAAGGGAGGTTCATTCTCAAGAGGAAAGACGAGGTCTTTTTTTTCACTCAGAAATTAGAGAGGGGTTAGTCTGTAATCACTTCATGCAGAAAACTTTCTTGGCAACACTATAATTTGGGTATCAAAGATGCAGTTTGTGCATACTGAGTAGACTATTTGTGGGGTTATAGTTTGACTAGCTGTGAGATCACGGTAATCACAGAATTCAACAAATTACTTTTCTTCTCCTCATTAACTTCGGCTTTTGCCTGGATTAGTTTGAACCAGCTGTAATTCATCTAGGCTTTGGTCTCCTTCCTGCACTGAGAGATAACTGGTAAACAGCACCATCTGCATGGAACAAGAAGGCTGAGACTTCTCTTTCAGTTAAAGATTCTTGTGTTTTGTTTTGTTTTGCTTTGCCTTTTTTTTTTCCATTTCAGACAGCAAAGCAGCACCAGCTGAAATTAATCTTTATGATGAATAAACAATTGATTCAGTCCTTGTGAACACCCAGCAGGATTAGTGGGACAGGAAAAGATTTACACTAAGTAGGCGATCGCTCACTACACCACGCAGTCAGAGAAAATACGATCGCTTGTGTATGATGCTATCGGTACTTGCTGGCCTGGTGGTCACATCTGCACCACTTATGGTATTGTGTCAATGTCAGCTGGGGTGAATTAGTGTCCTCCCACTATGTCAAACACAATTCAGCTTGCTGTTTGGAATATTTCTTTCAGCAGGAAAATATACAAATGACTGTAATGAAAACAAGCACAGCTAAAATATATATATGTCACTGAATGGTTTTATCTTTCTAAATCTGAAAACAAAGCCAAAATATCTACTCCTCTGTTTCCTTCTCAACTTGGATTAATAATATACTTGTGATTGTGAGTGAGGCCATGTAGCAACAACAGGGGAGTTCTCACGTCAGTGATTACCTCATAAGCCAACAAGAAATTATTTTCTCCCTGTCCAAGATTACAGTGGCATAAATTTAATAACAAAGTTGGTCAGACAGATCAACTTAGAAGCTGACGTCATTAAATGAATTAAATGAAAATATTCTCTTTGCTATTTCTGAATCAAATTTTATTTAATATAGGCTCTGAAATTGTTCACTATGTCCCCAGTTTGTGTGAATAATAGAAGTTGTTCTGTAAAATTGCATTTGAATTTTTAAGTAACATTCCTACTGTCTTGAATTTCAAGACAGTTTGTGTGACTACAGTTCATGCACAAAATTGTTGAATATTAAATATCACAGTGATTACACATGCTAATAAAAATGCTAGAATTACTCTCATTTCCCTCCCAATAGAAAATATTTACAGTACAAATACCCTAACTCAACACTTCCTATCTTCCCTACCCTTCTGCTTGACAGGTATAAGTAACTACAGAAAAAGGACAACTGGTTATTTCAAATGATTGTCTAAAGTAAACCAACTTACATATAGTAAATGCTTTAATAGGCATCAAGACTTTGTCAGAAAATTTTTAATCAGGCCTTAAGTGTAAACAATTATTAAGGAATAGGATTACTAAGGCAAGGAGAACTTAAAGGGAAATGGAATGACTTTCTAAGATTTTTTTCAAAGGAAGAGCTTCATAGTAGAAAGTTAAAAATAGAGTTTTCCCAGGAAAAAACATCTGTTTAAGGCAACTTAAAGTAAACAGCTATTTTGTACTCTTAGCTCTTTAGATTCTTAAGGAGACTGCTAACAAAACAAAATAATTTATTTAAACAAAATAAATAGGTGAATGATAATTAATTTAGAAGTTCCTCAAATTCTTAAGTTTTACCAACCTACAGAGGATTTCAGAACACTTGTGTAGAAATCTGTAATAGTCTGACATTTCTTTCCAAATGTTTTTTCCTCACAAGCAATGACTTCAGCAGTTCAGTCACTTTTGGTAAGTCACCAGGGTCAGACATTTGCTCATTTCCAGTGTTGTTAGAGGCAACTCCAGACTTGGGCTTCCCCATCCACGCAGAGTCGCTCCAAATCTGACAGTCACAGATTTCATTCTAAATGGGATTCATTACTGGGGTTGTTTCTGTGCCAGTGCAATATGACACAACTGAAATGCAGCACTGTGTAGTAGTGACAAAACACCACAAAGTGACAGTAAGTTGTCTAACAGTCCACATATAATGGCTATGAGCTGTTTCTCCTTCTATGTATGTTTCAAATGCCATATCCTAAATTATTTTTGGGGTTCTTGGTTGTTCACATTTACCAGCTTTCTATCATATGATTGTCTGCCATAATTAATAGGTTGTAATTATAGATCACTTATTTATCATACCATCTTATCCTAGGCGTTATTCTCATCTTACTGTCAAATATCCAGGTACAACAAATGAGCTCCACAAGTGTGATAACTGTACCTGCATTCCTGTTATACTGACCATTACACATTGTATTTGGCTGACAGATAGATTTGCTTTCTATTCAGCGGGCAGTTAAAAGCAAATCCTACATTTCCATATGTAGCTGCCATAATAGTGGGTCACTTCAAGCTGTCCTTGACCTATAAGAAGGAATATTGTTCTGGCTTGATACCAGGATCGAAAAATAATTTTCTTCTCTTCACTTTGCTACTAATTTCAAACATTTTTTTTAAATTACACTTGTATCATGCTCTGTCCAGCTCCTGGATCCATTAGAGACCTAAGCCCACCCCCTTTGCAGACCACCCTCTTCAGATGTACCTTCTTCCTTGGATGAGGTAATGATGAGCCTGTTCTTGTCTTTTTAAACTTGCCCCCTGCTACTTTTTACCTAACTTTTTTAAACTATATGCTCTCTGGTCTCTGTCTCCCCATTATTTTCCTACTACCTTTGAGCTATTTCTATTCTTGTTTCTTACAGATTTTACACACTTATTTACCCTTTGTAGTTCTCATAATCATGTCTATTGTCCATAAAAATCTACATGTTTACTAGTCTTTGCTTTTATCTTTGATCTGGAGTCTTAGTCAGACTTTCAGTTCATGAATGTGATTGTTAACGTGACTTGGGTCTTCATCTGATGCAGTTAGGGTTCGTAATTTCTGCTTCAGTGGAAAGGCTGTTCCTTGATGTTTTTTTAAAGAAGTCTTACCCTGATGGGTTATTTCCAGATAGTTTCCAGATGTCTTCTTTAAAACAGTTTCAGATTATTTAAACTGCATTCCTTGTATCCTGCCTTTGCTATTTATACTCTCAGTTGTGCATAGGCATGGCAACTATGTATAAATCAAATGCAAAATTGTGCATTCAGTGTTGCAGAACCAAACAGATGAGTGCAATGTTATGTGGTAGGTGTTAACCACTCTTCTTGTCTCAGCTTCCTATCTGAGATCATACAAAGCACCTCGGAACAGAATAAAAAATAAAGACAAAATAGGAGGAGGTCCAGTAAAAGAGGCTATAAACCTTCCTCCCTGCTAGCACTCTCTGTTGTGGCATGTGCCTTATACACACCATGGAAAAGCAGTCATGTAGTGGCTCAGCTCTGGCAATCCTGCTGGGAGCACATCCGCATCCAGATTTATGTGTGAGACTAATTACTTACTGTTCTTAAGCCTCTGTGAGATGCTTGGAGCCAAACAGAAATGTCGTTGGCAGTATTGGCAAAAGCCTTGGATTTGGATGAAGACAAAGATGCAGGCAGGAGTATGGGCTTGTGGAGACAATGGCAGGGTTGTCTAACTGAAATAGATCCAGGATTCCTAAATCCTAACATCCCTCACATCCCTTCCCTGCAGCAAGTTGACAGCTGTGAAACAAGGATGTCTCTCCACATTCCCACCAAATGACTAGGCAGATATTCACCAGAGTGCTGTAATAAGATCCCAAAGTTGCTTGTAAGCCATGAGGATATCAGTGTGATTCAAAACGGTATTTCTTATTTTCTTCAGAGAAATCTAGGGAGCTGAATATCAAACACTACAAAAAAGATCATCAAGGTTGCAAAGCTTGGATCCAACACACAGGTGATGTTAAAAGTAGGTTGTTCAGAAAGACTTAATTAGTTACCCTTTCTTAAGGCATGAGTGCACCATGTTTAATTATGTGGTCACATACTTTTCTATTTTCTTCATGGGAGGTTAGCCTTATTTGTTTACTGGCAGATAAAACAAGTGATTGCCTGTATGTTTTCTGTCACTGATTCCTCCCTTGCTGGAAAGACTCGGATACTAGTTATCAAAGGGCAAAGGGTGAATTCCAGTGTCAGAGGATTTCAGGAGAAAGGGTAAATAATATAAAGAAAAAATTCTTCAATGCTTTGTCTAAATCTAAGATATTATGGATAGTATTAGAGGAAGAAGAGAATTCAGGCTAGTTTACACAGAATTTGTGAGGGTTGGACTCCTTCTTTCCACATAAATGATACATATATTAAATTTAGAAGTGGAAGAGGACGTAACCACAATAGGTAGCAGATGTGATAGGGTAACTGCTAGCATGGAAAACCCCTCCAATACTGTAACCTCAGATTATTTTCATTTTCAAAAATTCTGAACCACAGCATCCTTATTAATGCTTTGATATGTTTTGAAAATGTGCAGTTGGAGAACAGTCTTTGTGTTTGTAGGCAAGATCAGCTGATGGCACAATTTAGAAAGGGTGTGGGAATGCAAGAGGATGAGGAAGATCATAAAATTACTGCTGCATCCTGCAATCTGTGGTGTGACATATAGGATAGCAAAAATTGAGTGTCTGCAGTCTGCTTTGTAAATCTACTTTACAAGCACAAATGCTTTCTGAGCTGGAAAAGAGGTGTTGTGTGGATCAGTTCTACAATTCCTCCGCTGACTCTGTCATCATCGCCTCAGAGACCAGTTTATCATCAGTGGGATGTGGCTCATGGGCTAAGCACTGGGAAGTGTGGTTTTGGTGGAAGACTGACTGTACATTTTTTTTTCTTTTTAATAAGACAAAGAAAAAGAAATTTTTGAAAAGTTATAAAGAAAAATTCTGATTTGTGCTTTTGCACTTTTTTTGAAATGTCAAATTTAAGTGCTACCTAGTATACTTTGGGGATGGTTAGAGCCAACTACTCTGTTTGGCTCTTGTCTGTACAATGAATTGGTTAAAGCCTAAATTTCCATTAATTTAGGGAAAATCTGTGGCTTTGACATGGTGGGGGTTATTACCACATGGCATGGGACTTACTCTTTATATAATGTTTAAGATCAGTGTATGATTTTCTGTTTCTCAGCTCTTTTTGGAGAAGAAAAACTAAGACTGTTGAATTACTATTTTATATGCAGATTATGTTGCAAAATCTTCAGCAAAGAAACTAAGTAATTTTGATCTATTCAGTGTTAGATACAGAAATCTCTATGAATTGAGAACATACTATTTTTCTGTATAGTTCTAGTGGCTAATATGATCAGTGAATGAATACTATAAAACTATTACATATTGATCGATTGTAGTTTTCCATACGTATCTCAAACATTGTAAGCCACTCTCATCCTCATTCTCAGCAATAAGTTTGTGCTCCATTCAGACTCTGAGATCTCTGTTTATATTCAATAATAATAAAGCCATAATAATGATTCACAACTGAACAGATAGTATGAAAGTTCATTGACAAGTCACTGCAACTTTCCTTGTTCAGAGGTACAATTAGTTGTACTTTTTAGGTCCAGGTAACCTGACTTTACAGATATTAAAAATCAAATGTAGGTTTTCCAATGTTCTGTTATATTCACATTTTATCAGGAAGGTATTTTAGGGAAGGTGGGATGGAGGAAGGGAACCTGCCTAGTATAAGGGTACATACATTAGGCCAAATCACAAAAAAATTCTAGAGTCTAGTCTACATTTTATTTCAACCCATTGCTGTCCTGCTAGTTTTCTGAGGATATTCTATACTTTTTTAGTTTTTCATTACGTAGACTTCTTTAGACAAATTAGGACAATGATGTCAGGTTTTTTTCTTGTTTGGTATTTATTTTTTTCTTTGACTTATTTCAAAGAATTTGGTTTATTAATGACAGAATTACAAGTTAACCATTATTTCAGGGTTTATAGAGTAATGATACATTGTTAACACTGTGGTTGTTCTCACAGGAAGAAGCAGCAGTGAGTCAATAATTAGCTACATAGGCTTTCAGTAATGTGATAGATGAGGCACCTTGTATTTGGCAGAGAATATCTTTTCTAAAAGCTGATCTATTATACTCTTCTTTTTTTTTTTTTCCCCCCCCCCAGGCTGGAATCATAATATAAATAAACCCAAAATCAGGTTAAAACAAACTCATTTGAGGCCTTTTTGATACTTAGTAGTTAGCAAGGTTTGACTGGATAATTTAGCAGTGTTTGCAAACTTCTACCTAATTAAAATGAAATGGGCTGATACATAAATTCTGAGAAAATACATGCTCAAGCTTCATAGCTTTTTATGCTCTCAGCTCAAAACTAGACAAAACATATCAAGTCGGGTATAAATTGTCCTTTGTGTTACAGCTGTGACTAAAAAGCCAGATTAGAACCATAGGAATTTATCCCATGTGATTCAGAAATAAGGAAAATGTGAAACTCATGAGAACTGAAACCAGCTGTTCTACTTCCTTTCACTGAGCACAGAGTGACAGATGACATAGAGGCCCCATCCATCAGATTTAATGACCTCTTATTAAAACTGTGCTTAAGTATTCAACAATAAGCCATATATTTAGTCATCATAGTACAGCACTTTTCTCAGGAAACAAATTTCACCTGTAAGCAAGACAGAATACAAGCCAGGAAATTAGGAAGCTTGGAAAAGTATTGATTTTAAAATACTGTAAGTGAAAGCAAAAAATGTTTATCGGTACTTGTGATTACACCTATACAAGGTTGTCCTATCTATTATAGTTGCAGATGTTGTGTGCAATACTTCATATTTTTCCAAATAACAAAAGTCCAATTCTATTTACAGCATAAAACTGGCTACAGAAATCAGTGGCTGTGAGGGAAAGGGCGCCTGATTTAGCCAGTCACTGTGTTATGATCAAACCTGAAACAGCACAGAGTCACCTTACCATCAAAAGATTTTTGACACCTTGATACTGAAACATATCTTGATTATACTGAGTAACAGATGATATTACCATCTGTACTAGTTTCAGCAAGATCATAGGCATCAGCAGGAATATTAAATTTGTACTCGTATTATAAATTCCTCTTCTGTGCTTTCTTTTCTTTCCCTATTTGGATTCATGCCTTCTTTCCTTGCTCATACTTCTAATTTTCTCACCTGGGTTTCGTTTTTTTGAATAGCAAAAGGATCATCCCTGACACAGGCAGTCTTATACCACTGGAACAGTAGAGCAGCTCACAATGTCATAGTGTTTCGTACCTAACAGTATGTATAAATGTACAACTTGTTCTTGGAATGAAGCAAATATGCTTTGCTGAAATATTCCCTCCAAAAGTATTTCTCCCAAAACTCAGGCAGATGTTCAGCAGGCAAAAATTCAACCCAGAGAGTTAAAATTTGCATATTTATAAATTTCTTACATGATTTTTTTAGCAATTTCTACCAAGACTGTTTAAAATAAATGAAATCATATCCTCTGGATAGTAGATCGAAGTTCATACTAATGATTTTAACAGTCCTTTACAACTCTGGAAGGAAGGGCTTTCTACTCAATGATCCCAAAACATTAAACAAAAAGCACTAAGGCTTCTTAACATGCCTCTGAAGTAAAGCTTCTTAGCTTTGCTAAGACAATGTAAAATATTATACAATTTATATTTAAAAATCTAAAATTTCTGAAACAATTTTTATTTCTTATTCATAAAAATATTTTCAAGAATCTTCTCTTTAATTGTTCCTTTTTTTCCAAATATTACAATGTTTTGACAAAATTCTTAAACATTTTTGGACAGAGTCTCTCTTACACAGGATATCACAGGATAATTCAGGTTGGAGAGAACCTCAGGAAGTCTCTTGTCCAACCTCCTGCTGCAAGCAGGGTTAGCCATGACTTCAGAGCAGGTTGCTCAAGTCTTTAACCAGTCAGGTTTGAAAACACCCAAGCATAGAAATTGCAGAACCTCACTGGGCAACCTGTTTCTCTATTCAATTATCTTCTTCGGGAAAAGAGTTTCCCTGTACCGAGACTGAGCTCACTTATTTCAATTTCTGCCTATTGTCTCTTGACCTTCCACCATAGAGCACTGTAGGCCAACTCCACCTTCTCATAGAACTTCCCTAGGTACCGAGGGAAGACTGCTTTTGGGTCTCCCCCAAACCTCCCTTCTCCAGACAGACCACTCCCAGCTCCCTCAGCTTCTTTGCATAGGGTAAATGCTCCAGCCCCAACTGCCTTGGTGGCTTTTGCTGTATTCACTCCAGTTTGTTAATCTTTCCTGTAATGGGAGGCTAAAACTGGATGTAGTATCTAGATGTGGTCTAATGATAGCTTAGCAGATGGGATGATCCCTTTCCTCTGTCTCCTGACCATGACTTGTTCACTCAGCCCAGGACACTGTCAACCCTTGTTGTTCCCATCAGGCTCCAGGCCTCTTCCCACAGATGTGCTCCCTGGCCACCCCAGCTGACTCCTGTAACACTGCAAGGGGCTCCTCCTTTCCCCGTGATGGACTGGGTATTGGTCCTGGCTGAATTTCATAAGGCTCCTGTTGACCCATTCCTCTAGCCTGTTCAGGTTCTTCTGGATGGCAGCTCTGCCCTCGAGTATATTGCCTTGTAACCCAGTTGAGTGTCACCTGCAAACTTGGTCAGAGTGCACTCACTTGCCTTCTCCAGAATGGAGAAGGCATCTATACAGAGCCTATCAGAGCTCTATATGGAGCACACTCACTTGCCATCGTCCTCTTAAAGATGTTAAGAACAGGATAGACCCCTGTGATACTCCACTTGTTACCAACCTCCATTAACCACTGCCCTCTGAGGCTCACTATCTAACCAGTTTTTTATTCATGCAGTTGTCCACCCACCCAAACTGTAAAATCCCACTTTCAGTACAAGAATATTGTGAAAGATTATGTGGGAGGGTTGGTCAGGCATGACTTACCCTCAGTAACCAGCATGGTTACCAAGTGGACTGTTTCTGATCACCTTCTTCTCACCCATGTGCCCAGAAATGTGCTCTAAGAGGACTTCTCCACAATTTTCCCAAGGACTGAAATAAGGCTGACCAGCCTGTAGTTCCCTAGATTGTCCTTTTGATCTTTTGTGAAAAGGGAGTAACAAAAGGCAACCTTCTGTGTTCTTCACAATCTTTCAAAGATGTTAGAGGGCAGCCTTGCACATCAGCCAGTTCTTCCAGCACCATTGGATGCATCCTGGCAGGTTCTGTGGACATATATGGGTTGAATTCTCCAAACAGTCTTTGACTCCATCCTCATCCATTCTTGGTAGTTTTCCTCCTTGAGCCTCACCTCTAAGCATGGAGGCATGGGAGACCTTGCTGGGGAAGTCTAAGACAAAGAAGATACTGAGTACCTCAGCCTTATTTGTGTCTGCTGTCACTAAATCACCTGCTCCATTCAGTGATATGCACCCATTTCCTTTGTCCAGCCTTTTACTGTGAACATGGTGGTAGAAGTTCTCATTCATGATATCCGTGAAAGTTTCAAATGTATTTGAGCTTTGACTTTCCTAACACCACCCCTACACATCCAGGAATTGTTTCTAAATTAGTCCTTTATAGCTTATCCCTGCTTCTTCCTTTATGTTGCCTCTTTGCATTGGATCTCCATCATGATCCTCCTTCATTTGATCATGAAGGTGTCTGGAATCTGTATTTCCCACATCACAAGAAATCTTTCCAACCTCTAGTTCATGGGGAAGCCTAACAATACATATTTCATTTCCTAAGTTTTCTTTTCATTTTATTCTGTCATTCTTACTGTTTGTCATGTTTTCTTTTATATTTCTTCAGGTTTTAGGAGCAAAGCTTGAATGTGTCAGAGAAGCATTTCAAGTGTGTTAGAAAAATCATTGTAGAGAAGCTGCTTCACTCTAATGTTCTTGAAATACCTCTTTTTTCAGAATTATCTCCTTTGTAGAAGATTTACTTTTATCCAGGGTTTGAGTCCTAGACATTTCTTTCCCTTACATCCTTTTTTTGGTGGTTTATCTCTAAGACATTAGATAAACAATGTTTCTTTCATTAGACTTCCTTTTGTTTCCAGAAGGACGAAGGAATTCACTGAAGCAAAGGTCAGATGAGACAGAAGGTCTCTATCTGATTTTTAAAACTAAGTCTTTCTAGGAGAGAGGATAAGGTTTCCCACTAAAGCATGATTTTCAGAATGTGTTGGGCACCTGCAGCTCCCACTAACTTAAGAGGAATATGTACATACTAGGCATCTCTGAAAAATTAGCACAGTGCCCTTCCATTGCACTTCTCCAGTCTGTGCCAAACACAACAGGAACCCAATGGGAGTAAAAGGATTTATTCTGAAACAGGTGCACATATGGATTCATGGGGAAAAAAAGGGTATGTCTGTCTTAGCATAACATGCTTGCTCACTTGATATTTCATTTAATCCTGTGTTAACTGTTCCTTCCATATGACCAACTTGCTGGTTATGGCTTATTTGGCAAAACTACAATAGATACTATGAAATGGAGACAGAGTGAAAAAATGTATGGAGGGAGTTAAAACTACATAACATTGATTAAAACCAAACAACCTATACAATGTAGGACAGAAAAATAAAGTACTGTGAAGACATTTTAGTTTGTTGACAGCTTACAAAGGAATCATGCAGTGCTTCTGAATCTTTGTAAGGAATTATCCTAAACATGAGACATACTTGTCCTTAAGATGGAAACTTTAGGCAAAGAAAACCTTTGATAGCATGAAAAGTCATGAGAATTTGTTGGCTTGGCATTCACGAACAGAACTGCAGAACCTACACTGAGTGTAAAACAGCAAAGAAAAGAAAGAAAGTTCCACACAGCACTCAGATAGCACATCCTGCCAAAATAAGCATGGCAAAGGGGGGGTCTTTGGAGAGAAGTGGCTACAGTATCTCTTTTAATAGTAATTAACTTGACATGCAAGGCATAAAGACTTTCAGAATACTGTCCTTAACATTATTAGTCATGTGATACGCTACCCAATTAAAATTCCTGATATTCACTACTAGTAGGACTGTGTAGAAAATAATCTTTTCATCTGGGGCTTTTGTGAGACTTAGTACGTTTGAAAGTCAAGAGACGCTGGCAAAAGGCATCAGTGTGAGAATGTAGTGCACATCTTCAGTTAACACAGTCATGAGACCCATGTATTTCCTTCATATTGCATTGTGTGGAGACACAAAGATAGCAGAAATGTTAAGTTTTTAGAGAGACTAAGCTTGGTATGATAGAGCAATTCAGCAAAGGGAAAATCTGGTATGATGACTTGCCAGACCTTGTCTGAACTTGTCTTGGTCTGTTTTGAGTGTTTTTCCTCCTTTTTAAGCTGTAGCATCTTTCTAATGACCAGATGTCTTATTTCCTGATTTGTTTAACTTGTGCTTATCTTTGAATAATATTATGCAATGTAATTGTAATTTTTCTATAGGTAGTTTTAACAAGTAATTTTTCTTTGCAGAACAAAATATGTGACTCCAGCATAATAATGCAGTGTTAGAGCTATACAAGTGAGGTGTGATGGCAATGGGAATGCAGGATGCCGTATGGAGGAGAAGGAGTACAGGGTGGTAAAAGACAGGGCACAGAATAACACTGGAGACCCCCGGGATACAAAAGCTCCACAATGGTCAGTTAAATAAATGCAAACCTGGAAGCTGAGCAAAATTGGTTTAGGGGTAGCAAAGAGAATAAAGAATAAGGATCTGAGGTTAGTAAAACATAGCTTTATTACTAAACTCGGGTATAATGTGAAGAAAGAACAAGGTATGACAATGTATAATCTATAAAAATGTATAAAAATGTCCCCACCTGGAGTCTAGGGGAAGGTGAAAGAAACCATTCGCAACATACTGCTCCCAGCAAAGGAAAAGAAGAAATCCCATCAACAATATCACTCTCATCAGGGATGCTGTTGACTCACTGCAACTGTCTTATTCTTTCTGAGGAAGATTGGCTCTGTTGGCCTTAGGATAGAGAGCTGTGGTGGAAAAGTGCATATCCAGAGAAAAAAGTGTAGAAAACTAGGAAGTTCTGTGTAACAATTTTTAATGGTATTATTAATGACATTTGATTTCTATTAAGTAGCGAATTGGAATAGAAGAATGTTCAATATTTGATGAATTTGGTGAATGTTAATAACGATAGCTTTTTTGTATTTTAGCTAGATTTTCACAGAATCATTAAGGTTGGAAAAGACCTATAAGATCATCAAGTCCAACCATTAACCCAACACCACCATGCTCACTAAACCGTGTCCTGAAGTGCCACATCTACGTGTTTTTTGGACACCTTCAGTGATGGTGACTCCACCACAGAATCACAGAGTGATGGGGTTGGAAGGGACCTCTGGAGATCATCTAGTCCAACCCCCCCACCAGAGAAGGTTCATCTAGAGCAGATTGCACAGGAATGTCTCCAGGCGAGTTTTGAATATCTCCAGAGAAGGAGACTCCACAACCTCTCTGGGCAGCCTGTTCCAGTGCTCTGCCACCCTCAAGGTAAAGAAGTTCCTCCTCATGTTTAGATGGAACTTCCTATGATCAAGTTTGTGCCCGTTACCGCTTGTCCTGTCACTGGGCACCACTGAAAAAAGACTGGCCCCATCCTCCTGGCACCCACCCATTAAGTATTTATAAGCATTAATAAGATCCCCTCTCAGTCTTCTCTTCTCCAGACTAAAAAGACCCAAGTCCTTCGGCTTTTCCTCATAAGAAAGATGTTCCAGTCCCCTAATCATCTTTGTAGCCCTTTGCTGTACCCTCTCCAGCAGTTCCCTGTCCTTCTTGAACCGGGGAGCCCAGAACTGGACACAGTACTCCAGATGTGGCCTCAGCAGGGCAGAGTAGAGGGGGAGGATAACCTCCCTCGACCTGCTTGCCACACTCTTCTTGATGCACCCCAGGATGCCATTGGCCTTCTTGGCCACAAGGGCACATTGCTGGCTCAATTCACCACCTCCCTGGATAGCCTGTTCCAATGCTTCACCACTCTCTCAGTAAAGAAATTTTTCCTAATATCCAGCCTGAACCTCCCCTGGCACAACTTGAGGCCATTGCCTCTCGTTCTGTCACTAGTTACATGGGAGAAGAGACCAACACCCACCCCTCTACAGCCCCCTTTCAGGTAACTGTAGAGAGCGATAAGGTCTCCCCTCAGCCTCCTCTGCTGCAGACTGAACAACCCCAGCTCTTTCAGCCGCTCTTCATCAGACTTGTGCTCCAGACCCCTCACCAGCTTCGTCGCCCTTCTCTGGACACACTCCAGAACCTCAATGTCCTTCTTGTAGTGAGGGGCCCAAAAATGAACACGGTATTCGAGGTACGGCCTCACTAGTTTCGAGTACATGGGCGCGATCACCTCCCTACTCCTGCTGGCCACACTATTTCTCACACAAGCCAGGATGCCATTGGCCTTCTTGGCCACCTGGGCACACTGCTGGCTCATATTCAGCCGGGTGTCGATCAACACCCCCAGGTCCTTTTCTGCGGGGGAGCTTTCCAGCTGCTTGTCCCCTGTACAAGCCTGTAACATTGCATGGGGCTGTTGTGGCCAAAGTGCAAGAACCGGCACGTGGCCTTGTTGAATCTCCTACAATTGGCCTCAGCCCATCGATCCAGCCTGTCCAGATTCCTCTGTAGACCCTTCTGACCCTTGAGCAGATCAACACTCCCACCCAACCTGGTGTTGTCTGCAAACATTACTGAGGGAGCACTCAATCCCCTCATCCAGATCATCAATAAATATATTAAACAAGACTGGTCCCAGTACCGAGCCCTGGGGAGCACCGCTTGTGACTGGCCGCCAACTGGATTTCACTCCATTCACCACAACTCTCTGGGCTCGGCCATCCAGCCAGTTTTTTACCCAGTGAAGAGTGCACCTGTCTAATCTACGAACCACCAGCTTCTCCAGGAGAATACTGTGGGAGACAGTGTCAAAGGCTTTACTAAAGTCCAGGTAGACAACATCCACAGCCTTTCCCTCGTCCACTAGGCAGGTCACCTGGTCATAGAAGGAGATCAGGTTGGTCAAGCAGGACCTGCCTTTCATGAACCCGTGCTGGCTGGGCCTGATCCCTTGGTTGTCCCGCATGTGCCCTGTGAGCACCCTCAAGATGAACCTTTTAGTAGGGCTAACAATAAATTCTTGGATTAACATATATGGTATTCTCCCCTTTTTACCCATAAGCAGAGTTAGAAAGTAACAAATAAAAAATTAGATAATGGTGACTTAAATCTATTGTATAACATCGGATCTGCGGAAACTGTATATCTGCTTTTAGTCAAAGCAAATGCAGGTCAACTTGATTTGCAGTGAATATGAATTTTACTCCACTGTGCGATTTGCTTTTGCAGATCATGGCCAGTTCATGAAGGACGAACAAACAATTCTACAGCTCAGCTGTTGTCTGAAAACTTGGTGAATCACAGTAGCTGGTGGATTAGGTAGCAAAATTATCAAATTCTAGACCAAATCATAACAAAAGAAAGATAAGAAAAGGTATCCAATATACCTAAATCTGTTCTAAAAAGCATTTACAGTTAATCCAATGGAATGTTGGTATGACTTGTAATGTAATTTAATTTTTAGACAATAAAATTCCAATTTAAGAAATATACAAGAGTGTCTACAGAAAGTTTTGATTAAAATAATGTAATTATCAGTATACAAAGCTACATTAGCTTAACCAATTCTCAGAGCAGCTCTGCCATACTTCAGATGCAGAGTATTGACAGCTGAAAAACTTTAATTCCAAATTAACTTGCACAGAAGTTGACAGTGAGATAATAAAAGGCATGAATTATGAGTTATAAAATTACAGTTTTGCACTTATGTTTATAAATGCAGTCTTAGTCCATCCCAACTAACAGAGTTAAGACAGAACTGTAAGAGAGGTTTTCCTGAATTGCAGCAAGAATTTCAAACAATAAAATCTTTTCCCTCCAAAATGAATAAGTATTTGGAAACCAACATTTTTTTCTAGAAAGCTTCCCCAGCAAAATGCCTGAAACTGACAGTCCTGACTAGGAATGGGTTATATGATCCAATGCACATGTTAAACCTCAGAACAAAAGTCATTAAAAAGGCCTAGCACAGAGAAATACCCACAATCACCTTAAATAGTGCACCCCATTTCCATAGAAGTCAATTTCTACATTGAAGTGCAAGAATCAAGTGGCTTAATTGCTCATTTGTCTGTAAGCCTGTGGGATAGAGAATGTTAGTTTATTTAATGCATAAATACTCCAGAGTAATTTCCCCCATATTTATTTTCCACTGGTGCATCAATCATATTTATTTGACAGGGTTCTGGAAAGCGTAACCTTTCGGACTGACCGTAAAAAATGAAATATGCCAAACTTTTCAGAAGGTGATGGGAAAAAAAGAAATCCCTACACAACTAAACATAAGTACCATGTTATACATACTTCCATGCACATATTTCCCTAAAGAGGCAGAAGTCATTCAGTAATTCCCTACTAGTCCCTTTCAACTCCCAGAAAGATGGAGATGGAGTAGAGCAGAATCTTAGACTCCAGATTACTGTACATTATATATCCAACATTATATAGCAAAGATAAATTGTATAGCAAAGATAAAGAAAAAGATAAATTATTGCTGTGGCCAAAATCAAGCAGGATAACCTAGTCTAAAACAAAAGCAGAAACTTTCCCCTCCAAGAGATAGTAAGAAAGAAAGGGATAAAATAAATTGACAAAATAAATCTGAATCTTTGTCCATGGAGTCTGAATCCTTCTGCTACTAAAAAAATAAATTCCTATTCTCAATCAGGTGTTTGTATTCAGCCTTCACAGACAAATCTTCCAGTGATGCCTTCCGACATTAGGTGGAGGCTGTGGGTGTGCCTTGCCTTGCTTAAAAACATGCTAAGAAAGCAGTCTGAAGAAAGGAGGAATGGGAGTGAAGAACAGGAGTGTGCTGGAGGGTAAAAAAAAAAAGGAAAAATACCCTACTGAATCTTTGGGCTTCCTTAATCATATATGATGCTAAACTATGTACATGATGTCTACATTTTCAGTCTGTAGAAATAAAGAGGTCCTTTTACCACTCTTCTCAATTACCGTATCTACATATCTGATCATCTAGAACAGATATTGTTATGGAAAGGGGTACAAGTATAAAGGTGAAAGTGTCTGAAGTCTACCTACTTAAGGACTTCAGATCTGGCTAATAAATCTGGAATAGTGACAGAAGCCTGTGTAGCTGCCTTCTTGAATCAGCCACATGAATTCAAAGAAAAAAAAAACTTGTTTTTTAATAATCCTCTTTGTTTGGGCTTGGATTTTTTGAAATGTTTGTTTGCGTTCTCATCAAATGGAACAAATACAGTGACTTCTGTTTCCTTGGGGCACCATAGAGAGACAGTAAAATTCTTGCTGATTGAATAGCTCATGTCTAAATATTAAATAATTTCTGAGGCATGCATTGTGTTCATCCTGAAAACACCTAAATCACTGTTGAATGTCTTGTGTCTGGTCTGCACAAAAAATCATCAGTGTCCATACATTAATGAACCTCAAACTTTGTCTTCCCTGATGATATTCCCATTCTCAAAATAACATAACTGCCAATAAAACAATGTAGGCTGAGATAAAATGAGAGAAAATGAGAGAAATTTAAAAATGTTTAGGTTATATGAATGCCACCTTGTGTAAAACTTTTAAGTTTGAGCTAACCACTTCATGTTTTTAACATCAATAGAAAGAAAAAGGTCCTTTCAGAAGGTGATTCACCAGCTTATTTTAGACACTTATCCCAGGCTGAGATGAATCACCCTCTGAAGGTGCCCGTGTTCATTTCTACATAGCATCCCAGCTTCTGAAGTCAAGTGAATGCATGAAAAAAATCTCAGTTCAGATTTTCATTTAACTTCCTATCCCCTGATAATTCAAAGAAAAGCTAAAGAGCAAACCAATAATAGCTAAGGAATTATTTAAGATTTTTTAAACAATTGTTTATGATTTTGGGGACAGTTGCCTGGTTTTCAGGTGATTTCATCATTGGGATGGCTAGAAGGAAGCTGACTGGCGAGTTCTTTATTTTAGCTGTACTATACCAGCTTTGTAGGGTCTCCACTGCATCCAGGACAGTGAGCCCTCCTTAACACTAAGAATCGTATTTCTTGGGAAAGTTGATTTTATTTTTTCGAGTTAACAGCTTACTATTAATTATAGTATTATGAATTTTACATACACCAGAGAAAGAATCTTATTGCTTGCCATTAAATTTCTGTTAGTTATTGGTAGAGACAAGAATACTTAATTTAGTCTTGATGTTAATTCTAGATGTTAATAAAAAAAAAGACTCAGTAATCATCACGAGAAATGACAGAATTATTAACATTTTCTATTAAATCCAGAATCGTGTCATTTTATTAACTAGAGAAAGCATGACTGTTAGAAATGAAAAAACAACGAAGCTAAGAAGTGTTACAAATACTAAAAAATATTTGCAAGACTTCTTGATGAAGAGCAACAAGTCAAGAATTTTGAAATGCTATGTTCATAATCCATTTTAAAGTATTCATAAATTTGAGTTGTTATCTTCTTTGATAAAGATAAACATGTGTCTACATTTGTGTTATCTTTATTGCATGTTAAGGACTGACCACTCAAGGAGACTGACCTTGACACGACAAAGTATATAACTATGTGAATACTTTGATTGGAGAACAGCATTTGGCTGAAGTCAGTATCTAAGACATTTAGGTTATATAAAAAATAAAGAATAGTAATAATAAGAAAAATAGATAAGATTTTAAAGCAAGAGGCTCATGAAGGTTATTAATCTTTTAATTTAACTTGTACTTGGCTTATCTGAAGTAAATTGCTTCTAAAAACTTTTTTTTTTCTTTTGGTGTATTAGGTCTAAATACATAAAGCTCTCAAATAGCTTCCAAATGATCATGTGTCTGTAATATTATTATGCCATTATTTGCCTAACATATTTTAGGCATTTTTCTTTTCTAAAACTTAGATGCCTTTTATTTTGAATATTTAATACTGTTTCTTTACTGGAGCAGTTCATAAAACTTGTGATGGGTAATAGACAGCTTCTGTTCAGATGGCAGAACTAAAGTGTTCTGAAATCTTTTGGGATATGTTCTTCTTCTAATTTTTAACCTTTTGCTCTGATACTGACTAAGGAATCCATTGGACCTACAGTATAAGCATATTATCCTTCCAGGCCAACTAAACCGAGATCTATACTCCGGGGAGAAGCTTATTGCCAGAAAACTGGACAAATTCAGTGTTGGTTAAACCTACGTTTTATTTTTTATGTTTGAATAGCTTCTAGATTTCTACAGGCTGTGGATCTGCGGCACCTCAATTACACAATTAGCTGAGGCCTTGCACTGTAAACAAAAAGCATATGTAGCCTGCCCAGATCCTCAGCAATAGCAGAGGTCACTAGCAGTGAGCAAGACATGTCCTTTGCCAGAGAAGCAACGTTGCTGCACCTGCACTGAGCAGTCTTTGAAACAAGGGTTAATTGAGAGGTTAGTGTGATGATGCACTAAGTAGTTGAAGATGATATTGCAGCAAAAACAGTCACATATGCAACTAATTTCGTGTAAACCCAAACAAAGAAAACCTTTAATAAGAAAGCAGAGAGCATGTTATTACGTGTGTGGTAGGAATCCTTTTAATTATGCCACAGTAAAGTACTTCCTCTCTACTACATGCAGTAGACTCATAGTCAACAGATGTGTTGCCTAGTGAATTAAAACCAGATTAGGGAAGGCTACCATTTCACGTTCATCTTGTTCTGATAAGACATAATAAGGGTTAATTTGATCTGTTTGTTCATCAAGTGCTACTGGAATCTGTGTACATATGTGTGTGTGAGAGAGAGAGAGAAAACAAGAAATAATCAGGACAAATTTCTTGCAGAGCCCCTGATTTGGCAGTG
This sequence comes from Gavia stellata, assembly GCF_030936135.1. NCBI lineage: Eukaryota > Metazoa > Chordata > Aves > Gaviiformes > Gaviidae > Gavia > Gavia stellata. The sequence goes on along the minus strand of NC_082599.1, from coordinate 14,555,052 downwards.
TGTGTGTATTGTCTGAATATACAAGAGTTACTGAAGTTAAGGAGGCTTTGCATTGGAACACTGGGGTCAGATTTCAACGGATTTCCAGGTGCCTACAGATGTTCAGAAGTGTTTCTCAAATTCCTTAAGCACGATAATACTGCTCTGGCTTTGGGAATGCGGCCCTCTGAGTTTATCTGCAACTTTGGGTGCTTAAATTCTTTAGGAACCTCGTGCGTGTTTAAGCAGCTTTATGAACTGAGACCCAGGCGGCTGCCGTTCACAAAGCTCCCTTTAGCCCGTCCCACTTCTCTGTCCTGTTCTGCCCAACCAGTTCAGCTTCCAGCTTTCTCAGAGCAGGCAATCCTCATCCAGCGCTTTTCCTGTATTCAAAGGAGGTCCATCTCTCTTCCCAGTTCTACCACACAGTTTTAAAATCACCCTCTTCACTCTGTATTGCCTTAAAATATGGGATGGCGAGATAGCAAAGAAGACATAGTTAAGGCTACAACTTTAAGAAAGAGAAATATATCATTCTTAGTAAGAAAAACATCCACACTTCCTCCAGACTGACTTCTTTACTAAGGGTATTCGAGTTTCCTAAATGGTAAGGTAATGATTTTCAAATGGTAGTCCACATCTTTTCAGGTTCCATGGAATATTTCTGCAGGGAAGTGTTTAAAGAATAGCCTTTTGCGATGATTGTTAAACCATGCTCTTCAGTAATGTTGGAAGCAACTGTTGCTAGGCTTAAATTTATTATCCATACCTTTGCAGTTTTACTAGAAAATATTTATGGTGTCTACAGATTAGAAGAAAAACATTAAAATAATTACAATAAGGTATGTTTTTTTCGGAAGTGATTATGATTAGTGAGTTTGATGTGTCCCACGGTATCATCTTTTGAATCATTAGCCTACTGGCTCAGGGCCAAGGCCCCATGTAAAAGGATTCCATGAGTGCACAGAAAATCTGGTGCCAAAAGGAATGGTTTGCTGTGCATGCACCGTATGACTGAAGTGTGTGTTTCCAAAGCAATACATGTACAGTGCATGTCACATAAAGTGAAAATAGGCTCTACATCATTCAGCAGAGCCCTCTTAACTTGTTCTGTTAAGTCTTAGTTATAAATACACTTAACAGTATGCAATCACAACCTATTTGCAGAGCTTTCCAAATAGGATCCTGGCTGGTTTTGCTGGTTTTTAAAGTAAACTGTGAGGAGAAAATGCGAGAAGACTTGATATCCTTATTATGGTGTAACTGCGCTCTGTAGACTTTTCTCTAAGGTTGCATAAAATTTCACTAATACAAACACTAGACGATTCTGGGTAAAACGGCCAGAGTACGCACAGGACTGGGGGACCTGCTATGGACCTATTCATTCCTCAGATGCAGGCAAAGTGACAGAAAGGGTCAGGAATCAGGAGATCGATGGATGTCTGACCCATATTAGGCCTTACAACTTTTCTGAGAACCATTGCAGTAAGCTTAAGACTGAGGACTTGAGACTGAAAGAGACCTGAAGGTCTCTTTATTAAGGAACTGAGAGCTGGCACTGAATGTTTTCATCCATAAGCTTGCTGAGAAAACCTATATATTCCTGCATGTTAAGAACCAGATCTGTCTGTAAACAGGACATTCTCAGAAGAGAAATCACAGATGCCCTAGAATGCCCTGGATTATTCATAGGATATCCTCACAGCATGTGAGTTTTGAGAATTTGTCCCTCTAAAGTAGTTTGTTGGCTCTATCCACTGTAATAGAAAAACTTTCATCATACATTATGTCATAAAAATTTACTTAAGTTTGAGATTAAAAATTTCAAAACTTGTGTTTCAGATAATCCCCTTTCAAATATCAACCTTCTGTAAATCTATTCAGTTTATTTTCAGCTATATTTTCCATGTGATCCTGTGTTTCTTTGGATGATACTGAGAAGAGAGTAGAAGCAGTAGCTGAGGGAAAGGAAAACATACGACATTCATTACAATTTTTTCCACCTAACTTTCAAACATGAAAGAAAAAGCTCATCATAGTTTAATGTTAATGCTGACAAGAGTATTTCTTTTACTAAAAATGGTGAAATGAGGATGCTTGTTTGATCAGACTGGAACTGTTGGCTGGCCTTTTTTCCAATTGTGCTATTATCTGCAGTGCTGTTTCTGAAGGTTTTAGTCCTTTTATTTGGAATTTCTTTTAAACAAATCAGGACGTTGGAAATATTTCAGTGAATGATGCCATAATTTTTTTCATTGTTAAAAAAGAAACCAAAAAAGAGAAGAAAAAAGTTTTCTAGTAGCCTTGGCAGCTGTGGAGAAAACTTGAATGTTTCCATCAGTAGTCTTTTTTTGTGCTTGTGGTGAGCAGTTAGTAAGCCCTGTGGTTAAACCAGGAATGGATGGAAACTAGAAGAGAAGGAAGAATTCAGCCACAAGAGCTGTTGTAACAGAGCGTTGGTGGTATAGTGGTGAGCATAGCTGCCTTCCAAGCAGTTGACCCGGGTTCGATTCCCGGCCAACGCAGTTCTCATTTTTGACACCTGTTTCAGGGGAGCAGCTGGTACGCCAGTGGGTGGTGCTGCCGTCCAGGGGGACCTCGACAGACTGGAGGGAGAAATGGGTCAGGAACCTCGTGATGTTTAACAAGGAGAGGAGAGTAAAGTCCTGCCCCTGGGGAGATGCAACCCCCACGTGCAGGGGGCCTCCCTGGAAAGCAGATTGGCAGAAAAGGATCATCTGGGGCTCCTCCTGGACAGCAAGTTGAACGTGAGCCAGCAATGTGCCCTTGCAGCAAAGAAGGCGAAGGGTCTCCTGGGCTGCAGCAGTCAGAGTATTTCCAGTAGGTCGAGGGAGGAGGTGATCTTTCCCTTCTACTCAGCACTAGTAAGGCTGCACCTGGAACAGTGCCTGTGTCCAGTTCTGGGCTTCCTAGCACTGGAGAAGCACGGGCATACTGGAGAGAGTCCAGTGAAGGGCCACAAGGATGGTTAAAGTGCTGGAGCATTTCTACTATGAGGAAAGACTGAGAGAGCTGTTTAGCCTGGAGAAGAGAAGGCTCAGGGGGGAAATCTCATTAATGTATATAAACAGCTGAAGGGGAAAGTGCAAAGAGGATGGAGCCAGGCTCTTTTCAGTCATGCCCAGTGACAGGACCAGAGGCAATGGGCGCAAACTAAAAAATGGAGGGCTCCCTCTGAACACCAGGAAACACTTTTTTACTGTGAGGGTGACTGAGCACTGGCACAGGTTGCCCAGAGAGGTTGTGGAGTCTCCACCTTTGGAGATACTCAAAAGCTGTCTGGACACGGTCCTGGACAACTGGCTCTAGGTGTCTCTGCTTGAGCAGGGGGGTTGGACCAGACGACCTTCAGAGGTCCCTTCCAACCTCAACCATCCTGTGATTCTACGATTCTGTGCGTCAAGCCAAGGACTCAGGCCAAGGCAAGAACTGAGGGCAGAGGACCTATACAAGATTTTAGCTGTTTCTCTAGGAGTAGGCATGGCACCAGGAGCTGGGCTGAGAGACAAGGCAGACAAAGGAAGAAGTGTTACTCCAGCAGAGCTGGAGGAACGCATACAAGCTATGGTTCACTACAGAGCCAGTAGTTAGTGCCTTCAGGAGCCATCAGATACATCAAAGTCTAGGGTTAAGTACCTCCCAGGAAGCCCTACTGTCTGAGTGCCCCTCCAGGTCTCTGAGCAATTGGCAAGTGCCAACCAATCTTGGTGATGCAATTAATCACTCTCAGTCCCATGGCTCAGGATCCTGTTGTACCTGAAACCTGACTCTTGACAACTATTTTAGAGAAAAAGTTCTATCCCAAAGTAATTTTGAAAATAATTTGTATTATATTTCCAAATCCTGTTTATATGACAATTGCAGACAGGACCTACTCACATGACAGGCTACAGTATATGGAAGAATATTCGATTATACTGAATGTTTCTTTCTTCTGTTTCAGTCTCTTTTTTTTTTTCTTTTTTTCTCAAGAGGGATAAAACACTCTCAAAGGTTCATAACAATCAAAAGAAGGAAAGGGCTAAAGGAGCTGAGGTAGCCCAGTGAGAAGTTCTAGCCATTTGCACTTCATAGCTAACTAAGAATGGGTAATGACTAGAGTTCCTAGGAGGAGTGGAGAAAGGGAGATACAGGCTGTGAAAATGTAGTTGAAATGCACTGGATAGATTTACAAAAGGCTGATATTTGAAAGAGCATCAAATCCTCTGTCCTTCTGGAAAAGAAGAGGCTCTGAAAGCAGTGGGTGGGTGCTATGCCAGCAGGAGGCAATGGATTGAAAATCAGACCAGAGGGGATTTACCTGCTCACATTCTCATTGCAACTTGTATGTTCCTAAACCTAAGCTGATGGGTCAAAATGATTAGCTGCTCTACTTGAATCAAATTAGACTGCTGTTGGAAAAAAAAAATGTAGTTATTTTCTTTGTCTGCTGAAGTCTGGATCCCACTTAGTGGGAAAATCCTCACATGAAAGCCTGGAAAATGCTCCAAAAAGGGGTGCTGAGACATCTAGACCCAGAGGAACGCAAGGTGTGCTCCACTCCAGACCGAGGCCAGTGGCTGTTTGGAGCAAGCAAGGTGTCACGCTCCGTAGTACATGGGCTACTCAAGGTCCATTCCTAGCCACTGCTATCAACTTCAGGCTTTAGGCTGAGCTCTCAGCTGAGGGGTGAAGAGGAAGACAACAACAATATGAAACTGCGAAGAGGGATTTAGTCTCAGTGTCCTACATGCCCAATGCAGAGAGAAAATTTTCTGTTATTTCAGCTTCAGATTATAAGCCAATACTATATATTTACCTGCCTTTGTAGCAATTGTTCTCATAGATATGTCTGTGCTTCCCAGATGCACTCCTTACAGTTTCTTATAGCTGTGGTCTTCTATAGTAAACGGAAAGACCAACCTAGGTATTTTCTCATGGTCTAAAGCTTTGCTGAAAACCTCTAAGCTATGAGGTGCTTCTGGATTCTTTACATTTTTACTGCACAGGAAGGCAATGTTGCCTTTTGTTGTTTGTTTTTGTTTTGACACTTCAGTTAGAATTGTGCAAAGTCATGAGACATACAACTGTTCCTGTAGTGTGCCTGATAGCAGTCTATGCTAGAAATAATCAATTAGTAGCATCTTGGCAATGAGCTGTAATGTAACTGCAATCAGCTACCAAGAAAGGTGCCTTTGTCATTCCAGGAACAGAATAAAAACCACATTCAGATGCAACTTTATTATTTCCCTTCGATTTCTTCCTTCTTTTGGGAACAAGGAAAAAACTTAACTATTGCTGGTATGGGTGGCTTAGAAACAGAAGGGAAAACTTTCCAGTAATATCTTCTTCCTGTCCACTTACTCACTGCAGGGGCACAATGTCTAAAATGTCAAAAATAAATTGTCTACAAAACTTCTGAAGCATCCCTCTTCAAAAAGAACAGTCCTTGAGCTTTCCATCTACAATAATCCAAGCAAGAGAGACCATTATTTTAAATATCAATCAATAGTGAAACTTTAAAAAAATGTTTAAACAGTTAACATGCCAACTAATATGATTCTGCTGCTTTCTTCAGCTTCCTACTCTGTTTCTGTGTATTCACATTTTGGTTTTTGCCTTACAATTAATTTATATAGTTTTCGAGTATAAACCAGACACATTTGTTCAGTGTTTGAAACATGCTCAGTGAAAGTAAGTGCAAAAATACTGAGGGTTTTGCACTTGTGCATTCTTGGTGCTTATAGGAAAAGGAAGGAAGGAAGGAAGGAAGGAAGGAAGGAAGGAAGGAAGGAAGGAAGGAAGGAAGGAAGGAGAAGGAAGGAGATAAAGGGAAGGAAAGGAGGAACACATATATACAGCTACTGACATACACCCACATGCATTTCTGAGTACATGGTTTGACTTACACAGCAATAACGTTCTACGTGATAAATGCATAACAAACAGTATATTTTTTTCCATTTCTTTCCTTCATATCCTCAAAAAAGACTCAGGGAATTTTTATACTCTGGCATATTTTTGGGCTATCCAGGAGAAATATACTTCCAAGAATCTTACAAAAATTCTATTAACACACATCTTGGCCTGAGATTTCTTTGAACATCAAAGTAAGCTACAAGTTAATTCACTTGCAACCAGCTGCATTTGGTGGTATGCTCATCATATTGAGGAGGCCCTTTTCTGTTTCCATCTTTCACTGCTTATGTCAAACAGTTTACATAGAGGCAATATAAATTCAGCGCAAGCGCTAGGAATGCCATCAATGAGTTGGGGAGTTTACATTGTGTTTGTGTGAGGTCACCATGTGTTGTCTTCAATGATCAATGGCCTAGTGAATGCTTTTAAAGCCAGAGGCTACCCTCAGTGACTTCAGTTACTCCATGTTAGGTTATGTTTTACTAGGAGGGCTCAGGCAATTCTTCTCTTGTGTTTTTATGTAATGGATTTGTGACTGTTCAGTGTTTTTTGTGGCATTTTCCCGTACTAATAACAACAAGATAGATGATATTTAACCTAGAGGTGACAGATGTAGCAGAGGTGAAGGGGTTATATCTATTAATAAACAAAGTTTGAAAGCCTTTTAACACCATCTTTCACATCACGCTTATCTGACCTTTTGCACAAGATGACTTCCACAGACTTATTACAATGGGAGGGGGAAAAAAAAAAGCCAACAACTTGTTGTGTTTTTTCTCTTTTTAAAAAAATTACAATTAATCGTTAAGAGTTTATGTTGTCTTCCTAAATGAATGAATGAAGTACTGGTGGTACCGCAGTTAGGATTTCACTTGGATGAAAAAATGTGGTAGATTTATTTTGGTCCCAGTGGGTGCTGACATTTTAACCCACTTATCTTTGATTTATTCAGTCCTTGACAGTCCTGAAAAAGTGATGCATTTTGCCTGAAGGCTGTGTAGGTGAGGCAAGTCGACATATGCTTTTTCTTTCTGTTAAGGGGGTGATCTCCTCTGCAGTCCCGTGGATGAAGCAGGGGAAAATGGAAAAGGAAGATATACATGATAAGGATTTTTCTTCTTTTTTCAAGTCCTTGGGTTTGTTGTATAAAAAAAACCTTACAATTTTTCTCACATAAATTCAGCCTTTAAAGGTCAATGTCTAGGTGATCAGTAGTAAACAACAGATTGTTAAAAAGATTTTTGTAGCATGGTAAAGCTAAAAGTAATCTGGGATATTTTGGAATAATTAGTTATTTTACCTTTCTATGCTAATAAAAATACTCAGAGCATATACAGATATGAATCTATCTTGGTTAAGACTAGATAGAAGCATATTTTATATTCACACACTTAGATGAATTCCAACACCTTTGATAGCATATAAGCCAGATCCTGGGGTCTGAGGTTTGGTTATGTGCTGCACCACGGACAGATCCTGGTCTAATACTCAGTGTCATGAACATCAGAGAATTACTTAAAAAGGTCTGATCCTGTATTTCTGAGCTGTCTGTGAAGATGGAAGTAGAAGAATCCAAGGGAAAGGGAAATGAGCAGCATATGCTTGGAGTGTACTTGTAGAGAAATGTCTTGCTTCAACACTTCTGGGAGAAAGGACAGGGTCCCACCATCTCAGTGGGAATGCAGGCAGGAGTCTGCTTTTCTGTATCTTGAAGAGAACTTGTTTTCCCAGCTAGCATACACTGCTTGTTGTTTTATTGGTACCAGCTTGTATTAGTCCTTATAATAAGTCTTACACTCTTAAAAATATGTTTATATATATTCTCATTTCTGCAATGCTTCAGAATGCACTTGAAGCTAGAACCAAGTAAGCTTACCTAAACTGAGACCTAACTGAGGGAATGTACTTCCCCAGGGAGCACAGAACTTCTCCTCCAGGGCTTGCAGCATCGGCTGCCTTAGTAACTGATCTCGCCTTCGGACTCTGGATTTCGGGGGAGATGTGTTTTCTTGCCAGTTCAATGTCAAGATGTGCAGAATGAGAAATACAGAATCAGGAAGGTAATTCCTTTTACAAAAGGCCATGTGCACAAGACTGGGGTTAAGTCTCCTGCCTTTTTAGCTATACAGTAGTTCATTTTTGACTGGAAAACAGTTGAATTTTTTTTTTTTTTTGAAAAATGAAATAAACTTAATCAGACTTCTGCTGATTCCTTGTCTCATCTGTAGTTTAGGGGATGCAAAACAAATGAATACTTAAAGGCATTTTTTAATTTATTCCCCTGCTTCTTGTAGACATTTACAATATAACAACATTAATTTGAGCATAAGGCCATCTAGAAGAAGGAAAAAGTAATTAATGTTTTATTCTACATAAATTACCTTAGGTACTGGCATTTTCATAGTCATGCAAAGCTAAATACTGGTTTAGCTGGGCATAATGGGTCACCAACTGCCTGATAGAAAAAATCAGTAGCCCAAAGAAAGCAGAAATCCTGAGTAGGTTTCCACTTTGTACTCCTGTCTCTGCATTTATGTGTTTCTTTTTCATCTGAGGCTGTCAAACTACTTCAGAGCTATTAAAGCTAAATGACATAATCCAGTTTCCAATAGCACAAGGGCAAAATTGACTGTTGATGGACTACAGCCATGCAGATGCCTAGGGCCTGATCCAAGTCTCCTTCAAGTCAAACGACACACATCCACTGACTCCATTGGAAACTGGCTAAACCATTAGCTGCAAGCACAACCAGAACAGGAGATTCTGTTCTCTCTGTTCTGTATGCTTAGCAAGCCCAGGTATGACTTTCCATTTGGGAGACACTTCAACATATTATTCAATTAGTAATTATCTTTCACTCCATCCCAGAAAGCAATGTTTTATTCTTTCTTGATAAATAGACTAGTATGTCTAGATGGTTTCTCAGAGAACTAAATCCCCCTCACATTATTTTATCTACATTTCTGTCTGATGCTTCACAACAGTTCAAGTATAATAACTAGCCTCAGCAACTCTTTCCTGACTCATACTGAGTCTTCAAGCAATTAAGAAAATGAAACCTGAAATAAGGATTTATGTGCCCTGGATGGCATATGATAATTTTTTAGAGAAAAAAAAAACCAAACCCCTACAGTGTGCTTAACATACTTCTCTGACACTCCAGAGATTGTCCCAAAGCAAACATAGCATTAATCATTAGATCCTTTACTCATTTTCTGGTCAATTCATTAGAACTGAGATTTTTCTGTGCTCACATAGGAAAACTGAAAGCATAAATAATGCCATTGTCAAATCATTCTTGTTTGTCTTTGTGCATTCCTGGTAATTTCAGAAAAACTTTCAGACAGTGATCCTTGGTAGCTGCCATTGAGAAGGCAGGTTTCTTAAAAGCACCAAGTTCTGTTACCTGCAATTTCTTTCTTCCAGGTTCTGAACTTAAGGTTTCTGTGTCATATTTAAATGAATTTTCTTTAACTTCCTTATATTAACATTGAATTTCATATTTTTACAGTTTCACTTTAGGACAAACTGTTGATGACAAACACTTGTACTCTTCAGTTCTTAATGGACACGGAGATCTCTTCTTTCTGGAGACTCATGAATAGGGAAAAAAAAGCAGCTTTCTTAAATGAAATTATGTTTATTAGTAAGTAAAAAAGCATGTTGGCTTAGGTGCTTCTACAGCTCCTATTACCATAATGTTAAAGCAATTCAAAGTCTTTAGTGTATTCTGTGAAGTAGTGAAGAATTGTCATTCCCAATTTTGCAGATGGGGGAAAAAAGGCAAAGGAGCTACATTTTGTGTCTCTGAGGCATAACAAAAGCTAATTGACTGCCTCAAGAAAATCTGTGGCAGAACAGCTACTTGAATCCAGGTTTTCTAAATGGTCTGACCAGTGGACTGTTCTTCCTCTCCTGCAGTTGGAAAAGTTATTTTAAAAGTGCAAATATACCTTTTTGTACCTCAAAACATTTTCCCATCACTTTGTATTCTGGCGCCTCTCTCTGTTACCTTAATCTCTCCCTGTGGCTTTGTAGACACCTCCCTCCATTTTCATTCTAACCAGTTCTAGCTGGAATCTGGTCCCATGTTTCCCAGCCTGCCTTTCAGCGTTGGGAAGAGGAAAGGACAGATCATTAGTTCTCAATGGTTTTCTCAGCAGGTAATCCTAGGCAGGTAAATTAGTCCATGTTCAAAGCTCTAGGTCAGAAGGCTTTGCTTTGTGGACAGTGGGAGGGTCTGACTTTCTGTGCATCGAAGGCAAGCGCTTAGAGAACGCATCAGCACAGGCAGTGCTTTTGCTGGCAATTAGAGCCTATTTGGTGTAAAATTATAGGTCTCATGTCTTTGGACGAATATGCTGAAACAGTTATCTCTCCAACAATTTTGTGGTACAGACATACATTCACTATAGAGCATTGTGAATCCATGAGAGATTTTCATGGGGAAACAGGGTTAGAAACATCAAGCTCTTGGCACACTAATTACGTATAAATTGCTTTGCTGACTGCAGTGTTTAAAGTCTCTGGTTATCCTTCGTATGTGGTAAAACTAGTAACCCATTAGGGTCACAATACTTTTGTGATGTGTGACCCTCTCCAGATCCTGGTGGTTTCCTACCAGAGAGGATTGCCCTGCTCGCGTGGGGCAGGTCATTTGGGTGTCACCCCACTCTCCCACTGTGCTGCTGGAGAGGGGCTGGGGTGGCTTGAGCAGTGGGGGAGATCTTCCTTCTCTGTCCTCCTTTCCGTCTGCTGCAATGTGAAGCCTCGTTCCAGTTTGTGCCCTGCTGAAGCCCTTACTCATGCTATATATTAGTAATACCCAACTAGAAGACTCAGTGGTATAGCTTGATCAAAGTAGGGTTAAAAGAAGTTAGTAGCATGGCATTAAGCAACCTGAAAAATCTCCCCCCAAATCTGGGTGAATACCTAGGTCAATTAGACCTCACTGAGCTCCTTGCTGCCACAGATGACTGGCTGCAGGTTTTTGGCTGGTTAATTTAAAATCGCATCCTGTATGAATACACTATACTGCTGTTACAGGAGAGTAAACTTAGCCATAGTTTAACTAGAGCATTATGTGTTGTGAATCTGTCCAGATAATTCAGTTTGACCACCAGTATGGAACAACTTTTCATTCAAAGGCTTTTGTTTTACATTCTATACTAAGTTTACTTAATATAGATTACCAGATACTCCAGGGAGAATCAGCTGCCATCACTGTTTAGTTTTGTCTTTGCAGAAATCAAATTAAATAACATATCTAAATCCTTAAAGCAAAGTGGCAGTGTCTGTTCTGGCTCCATTTTCACTTGCTCAGCACTTTTTTTTAGGAGAAGAAACGTCTTCATGCTTTCTCAGGAATTCACTAAAGATTAGTTTAGATTCACTAACAAGGGAGCCTGGTGGAAACTCCATAATGTTCCAATTTTCCACTTCTTCACCACAGATGTATTTTCTACCTATGGCAATTATATGCATCAGGATGGATCATAAAATGATATTCACTAAATTTAATTTACATTCTTTTATATATTTCCAAGTTAACTTTTGATTTTGATGGAAAAAGACATAGCCTTAAACCCATCAAGCTCTTTTTAAAAAAGCCAAATACTTTTTTTTAAAGTAAATTTGTCTTCTAACTGTGAAATATGAATAGAATCTTTGTGGAGTCAGCAATGCCAGGATTTCAGCAGTGCAGTGAGCTAAATACATTATTTTTACACCTCATGAAAATGAGTTTAGTCAGGTCTCATCCTAGGTTTAAGCATAATAATCAGACACAGTTCACCAGAGATATTCAGATACAGTAGTTTCAGGAAAGGATTACTGTGCCTTCAAACTGAATCAGTTTCTCCTGGGTCACATATTTAAAGAAACCCAAGGTTTCTTGGCTGCTATTAAATGAAAGCTCTATCAGAAAACAATTATACTATACTGGACCCCATTAACTGCATGTCCAAAGCTGGGCATGCTCCTCCTTTGGCCTCCTGAAAACTGTTGCCTGCAGTGTCTGTTTAAGATACCACGGAGTTGTAATACTAATAAACAATAGTCTGGGAACTTATTTACCTTAATTCTTAGAGGAGGCTTCTGGATCAGAACCAGCACTGGACCCTCTTTTTTCCTCCATGGGCATTAGAGTGAACCTCTGTCGTATTTGCCACTGTAGAGAAACTTCAACAGTGGCAAAAAAAAATAATTGTCTATATGCAAAATTAATATTTGGAATGCATGAATTGGTTTTCAAGTAATTAGCACAAAGGACTGATGGCTTTTTACACATATTCTGGCAAAAAATTATTTTGGAGATTTCAGCAGCAGCTGGAAAGAGCAGTAGTGTGTGCCCAGCCAAAAAGCAAATTTTCTGTGCAGCATAGTCTAAAATTCTTTGGTTTAGATACCCTTACTGACCTATGCCAAATGAGTGAGTAAACACAAACCAGCTAAGTAATGGCAGCCTTTTGCATCCCAGAATGCACTGTAATCTGCCCCAATTTTGGCAAAGAAGTGGATTAACACTTTGTTCAGGAGGGGGTAGAAATGAATGACCTCAGTGGGACCATGAAGACTCTGTTACCTGTTATACCTGTCTTCTGCCTATATGGAGAAAGTCACCTACCACATCCATTTCTTCAATATGTTCTATGGATAATAAAACATTCCCAGTTCAATAATATTCAGCCAACAAAAAAGCAGTCTATGGCATTGGAAAGAAATTTATTTCTTAGGTAGTCAAAAAACCACAGGGTGCAACCAGAAGGGGAAGAAAAATGCCTTAAGATGTTGGTTGCTGCTGTCGTGGGGCAGAAAATAGATTCTTTAGGTGCCTGCCTTTGCTGTAAAACTGATCTGTGCTCTTTCCAATAACAGCTAGCTGCCACCTTCCCATACTACTTGGAATGAAAAGAAAAACAAAGCATCTATTTCACTATATAAAGAATATGGCTATCTGATTAATGTTTTTTGGAAGGAAGTGATATGTTTGAAAATATGACATACCTTTTTGTGTTAGATCCTCAGTGGGTTTAGGTCTGTGCCAGTCCACTGAATTCAGTCGAGTGGCACAGACTTTCTGAGAACCGGCACTTTCATTTTAAACCAGTAGCAAAAACCTGTCTGCTCTCTAAATGTATAAATTATTGACACAGAATCAGTAAGACTGTGCAACAGCTAATTGGCCCCTCTGGTCAATTCTCAATGGTCCTGAGAAGTTCATTGGTTTCAGATAAAGGTTTTTTGCTGAGCTGTAGGCTGAAATATTCCCAGAGTTTGAACAAGTTCATGTTCTTTGTTTGCTTTTTAAATAGCACATTTCAAGGCCAAGGCTTGGCAAGGAACAATGAGGTCAGGATATGTGCTTGGTAAGGAAAAATGTGAGATTTAGAATTGGCTTCTAACATGGATTTGGTCTTGAAATACTGTATCTTAAAAAGCAGAGGTGGAATTTCAACTTCTTAAAACATTTGTGGTTGTAGATCTAGTAATTTATCTATGAAGTTAAAAGTGTACATCTTTACAATTATCCAACTCTCCATTTATGTATCAGTTGTTTTGTTATTTCTGTATCAAGTATTAATACCTCACTGTTATGGTTCTTAAAATGTTTACACTGATCTCTCTTTTGAATTGAGCGACAAGGTTTCTTTGCCATCAAAATTTTCAAGTATCATCTGGGGAAATTTTCAGGAAAACTAAAGGTAAATTGGCCAAATGTTTCCTCATATAAACCAACTTAAATTATGTACTGAGTATTTCAAACTAAAAATGGAGAGGCTAAATTCTGCTTTCTGTTACCAGGGTAACCTATAGGTTACATACACATTATAGGCACCCTGAGATGTTGTGTAAATCAAAGTCTGAGTTAGTTATCTAAATTCTGTATTGTACATGTGGGGAGAATTAAACACTTCTAAATGGGATCCACAAAGGCGATGCACTAAGGAGAGCTACTGGTACAAGGTACAGAGGAAAGTGGAAAAGCTTGTGCACAGCAGCCTGGAAGGGGTCAGTCCTCTATTACTGGGCCACCTTCATGGGATTCAGACAGGTGAGTTGCCTCTAAGAGTTAGCCTTAACAACTTAATGTAAGCCCATCACTTTTAAATTTAAAGATTGTTAGAGACCATCTTCCGCTAAAAACACAGACTCCAACAGAAAGACTTTAAGTTTACAAGCAAGAAATATGAAATATGCTTTCCATAATTACTTTTAATAATTTTCTTAGAGGTCACTCTATAGTCCTTCAAATCGAAAACATACAGTCTAAGATGACTGCAGTACTGTCATATTTATTCACCAAATTAAAAATCTGCCTCAAAGGAGAATGAAGAAACATATATATTCATGCACTAGGAAAAGTTTGCTCAATTCAGAAAGTCTAGCCTTCTTTTTATGAGTTATGACCAGTTACAAATATTTCAGAAGCCAAATATTACACATTCTCAGAAGACCCTAGTCAACCCTTTCCATATTTGCTATTTACAATCTTTCTGTTTGACACCACAGAATCACAGAATCACAGAATCACTACGGTTGGAAAAGACCTGTAAGATCATCAAGTCCAACCTGAAAAACAAACAAACAAACAAAAAAAAAACCAACACAACCCACGCAAGCCAACCACCACACAACAACAACAAGGCACAACACACCAAAAACCAACCCACCCAACACCACACAGCACCATGTCCATCAAGCTACATCCCACAATGCCACATCCACACGCTCCTTGAATACCTCCAGGGAGGGTGACTCTACCACCAGTGGGACTATGCACAGATGTAAGCAGAGACAGTAGTAAATGCATTGGCATGGTACAGACTTAAAATGGATGAGGATTATAATGACTGCTTTGAAGAGGGAAGAAGTAAAATAATGGAAATAACAATTACTATATGGCCTGATTATTATATAAAAAATGAAATTGTTAAGCAAAAAGCCTGTATTATTTCATTTAACAGGATTTTGGTAGTGTATGTTATATTCTCAAGCTGTTGAGACAGACACTCTGCAATTTTGATACTGTGTACAGTTCCACTCCTTTTCTGACACTGCGCAAGCTGGTGTTTAGGTTTGGTGTGGAGGGTAATCTCTTCTGTAAGGACATGCTCCCCCAGGGCCTTGGCAGAATCAGAGCACCTCTCTGCTCCTGCAAGGTTGCTCTTCCATCTAACTCATATTGTACCAATGCCCCCATAGGGAAGGTAGGGTCTGAAGGTCAGGCCAGTTAGTGGGGAATCTTCAAGGAGAACCTGCATGCTGGTGGTTTCATTGGTGTCATGATTTGCAAAAAGTCAAAACAGTGAACGTTCACACATAATAGCGTTATGGAAACCAGGTTTTCTTTTTATTTTGGAGCTGACAGATAAGATACAAAGCCAATACCATCAACATTTGTATTAAAGAAAGAACCAGCTTTTTAAAGCACTGAGATTAGCTTCTCGTGTCCTGACCACATGCCAAATTAGGTTAAACACATTCTGCCAACCTAAATCCCTTTGGTAGTTTCAGCTGCTCTAGTTACTCTTTGCTTCTCCTTCTGGGGCCAGAGTCTACCACTGAATGTGCGTGTTTCCACTGACTCGTGTCCAAGGGCAAATTTTGTCTGCTGGAAATGGTTCTGTACCATAGTGCTACTGGCCCAGAACTGATTTCTTCCATCCAAGGGGTAGCTTCATTGCACCGAAACTATAATCCTTTTATTCATACAGGGTATTTGGAAAAGTAATAGGGAAGAGGAACAGAGTGTAAGGAATAACAGAGGTTTGAATTATGAAGCCTGCAGAGAACATTTGACTGTAATAGAGTCCTACTGACCTTCCTAAAATTGAGAGGCTGTGATGCTTTTACAAACTGCTGACATTTGCAATCTTCAAAATTTGGGCAGTCATAACCCACAATTAGGGGCTTGCTAAGGACCTCCTTATGAGGACAAATCCTCAATGAGACACAGATGCTTGTCAGGACTATACCCATGTTAAAAAAAATCTAAGGAACTGAATTTGTGTTCCTCAAGGCATCTTCAGGGTTTTTTGGCATTTCTAGTTAAACTGCCGATGAGTCTATGAGACTGTAGACAGCACAAATGAGATGTAAGTTCATCATCCTTGCATAGCATACTTATAACATTTTGCTGTTTCCCTTCTGCTAATTAGTGATATGTGTTTGCTTGTATGTTTTTTTTAAAGGACAGAGTATTCTTGCACATTGGGTTATATATTTTTAATGAAGCTGATGGCCTGCCTCTCCTCTCACTTACAACTGTAGAAATCAGGAGTCCTAAAAGGACACAAAGTTTAGTAGTACAAACCCAGACTGTGAGCATAGGTGGCCTTGATGTGATATCAAAACAAATGAAAGGTGAGAATGTAATAATTTGTTAATAGGAAGCTGAATAATGAAAGGGGATTAGATAGCAGGCGCTGGTGGGTGGAGAAATATGGAATACGAGAGTGCTATAGCATCATCTGTTCATGCTCTTCTTGTACCATTAGCTGGGTGTTTCTATTGCAGACCTCTAAACATCTGGCTGTACTGCTGGGGTTGCAGGCTGCACCCTGGTTTGGAGAGGAAAACATTATTTCTGCAGTGGAAGCTTTTTGCTGTTTCCTTTCCTTTCTTACGTATCTTGCTCCCATCTCTGACCTCAAACTCTGCCCATTAACTGAAACGCAAGAACAATTAATGCAAATTGTATGTTTGCTGAAGAGAGTAGATTGAACAACAGCAAATATAAAAGTACCTTATGCTTTGTTCTTACTAAAACCATATGGGAACTAATCTGTGACCTGACATAATGGTCCATCTTTTGTTTGCAACTGCCTCTGTTAATGGGTATCACAGCAACAGCAGAGTAACTACCATGAGACTTCAATGTGCTTGGTTCTGCACAACCACACAGTAGAGAGGTGATTTTTGTCTCAAAGAGCTTACACAAAAATGATATTCACCTGGAAATCCATAATTTTCTTTATTCTTCTATACCCCAAATGTCTGGGGTTTTTTTCATCTTAATAATCAGAGATTGTCAATAATAACAACAACAACAACAACAATAATAATGATAATACCACCAGTAATAATAATAATATCAGTAATAATAGTAGTAATAAAAATAATAATAATACATCTAAGAGGTTTAAATCTTTGCAGCATTCAAAAATTCTTGTAGTTTCTTTCTTTAGAAATATACGTTTTAAGGAGATGAATACACCTCTATTTCTTTTACACCTTCAGTGTTTCCTTAGCAATGGCACTCAGCTTGTCTCCTGATTGCCATACAGTTTCCTATAAAGAATATATATTACCATAACTTTTGAAATGTGGTGGAAAACAGGAGTTTATTTCCAGACCTGAATCCAAAGTAAAGTCCTATTTGGGAGCTAAAAAATGTTTCAGTCGTGAAACATTATTTTGGGAGCTAGGAAAAGCTTTTCCATACTTTTGTGATTTAAACATACCTGCTTGTCTCCAATTTGGCCACCCTATAAACACCATTGCCTCTTAGTGACATCTGCTGGAACAGATAGCATTGAAACATGTTCAGGTTTCCTCCACATTTGCTACCCGCCAGCACTTAGCTCCTAAGGGAAAAAGCAACTCACTCTGTATTTCAGAGCAATACTTGGCCAGTTCAGGTTTGAATTTTTCCTTATTCCGCGGGACAACTGTTCTCCGCCTTCTTCTTGTCCTTACATAAAGAGAATGATGCATATGCCAACATGACAAAGATCCAGAAAGTTATAAAAGCTTCATTGTAAGGCTAAATCCTTGACAGGGATTGAAGCAGCTTGCACAAAGGAAAAGAGAGGATGTGCATTAAAGCAAGATGTCATTAAAATAATGGATCACTCAGCAGAATCCAGTTTTTCTATAGAATTTATGCATTTTTTTGCAAGCAGATTTACATTTTCAAGATTGTAAGTTTAAGCTGCATCTTCCACATAGTTTTTCTTCTGCTTCTCGCCAAGAAAACCAGCTGGAGGGGTTTTGTCATGAAATAAGATGGGAATCTTTTCTCTCTTTCCTTCATGACACTATTACTGCACGCATCTCTTTACTACTTAATATTGGCTCTTATTGTAGTTGTAACTCTATAATTGTACATTCTGATATATCTTGTACTTCTTTTAGACTAGAACATGCGTATTACTATATAAAACTAGAGACTGAATTGTTTCATAAGTATGTCTGGGCATATGTGACTAAGATTATAAAGTCAAAGATAGAAGATGAAGTTTTTTCCAAACTTTTCTTTCTGATTGCACTATGTTCTCGTGCAAGCAGCATAATAGACTGATCGCTGTGTAAATCAGTGAGAAGATATAGTGCTTTACTAGAGGAAGCCAGGAATTTGCTCTCCAAAACCAACAAGCATTCATATTATTTATTTTTTTCCCCGGTTTTCAGGTTTTGTTTAGGACAAACACCAGTTTAGAGCAGATATCTACCTCTTTGCTGGTTAATGTTAGGTGAGGTGAATAACTTCCCTCAATGACTACAATAGCTAACAGCTTCTAATATGTATACACACTTCTA
Organism: Gavia stellata; assembly: GCF_030936135.1. Taxonomy (NCBI): domain Eukaryota; kingdom Metazoa; phylum Chordata; class Aves; order Gaviiformes; family Gaviidae; genus Gavia; species Gavia stellata. The sequence continues at coordinate 14,536,611 of NC_082599.1, read as the reverse complement.
GAGGAAAGGCAAGATTGGCAGGTGAAGGAAATATCTTTTTATTAGATGATTTTTTGTAGCTGGGAAAAATTGACCAATTTTTGTGTATGTAGTCTTTATTCATGTCTGAAGTACATACAAGTCCTCAGACTGATCCGTATCTCTTTACATGTGCTTCCTAGACCACCTCCTGCTCTTCACATATTGCTTTTGAACTTGAAACTCATCAGCTTTGGGAAGTGTAAGCCAGCATTTACAACAGCCTGCTTGTTATCACCCCATCTGGTAAGATGCATTGGGTGGTTTTTTATGCTTTTTTATTTTTTTAACATCTACAGATCTGATCTGAATAGATCACAGTTTATTTATAAAAACTCTTTTTTTCTGAGGTTTCAGTTAGGAGTTAAATCTATCAGTGATGTAATCCTCTAGACTGCACTGGCATTGTGTTAAGTTGATTACATCACAGGGACTTTGTCAGGAAGTTGATAAAGTAAAACATGTCACCATCTCACTTGGATAATTTGTACTATGATTATAGGATAATTAACCTCCAGCAGAGGAAAAAATTGCTGTAGGAAAAGCAGTTGCATTCCAGTTATATACACATCATAATAAATGAAATGTGTAACTAAACAGATGCATTTTTTGTGACAATATAATCTGAACTCTTTTATACAGATTCCTGACCCTTACTGAGTCCAAAACCGAATGCCTTCTCACTAATTTCCAGTTATTCAACTGTTACAGAACACTCCTGTTATTAAAGATTTATGCTGCTGTACTGTGTGGGGTTACTTTGCCTTAACTTAGCCAAGGCTGAAACAAGACCCCCAAGGTTTCCTTCTTGGTTGGCAGGGAAAAAAAAAAATATCTGCAGTGTGATTCAGTTCATTGCAACACAGGCGTGTGAAAGAAGTGAAGCGACACACCTCTGGAGGTGCCTAGGACGTATGGGGAGTCTAAGGGGACCAGTTCAGACACTATGGTTGGACTCGATGATCTTAAAGGTCTTTTCCAACCTAAATGATTCTATGATTCTATAATTTAAAATTAGGTGAGAGAAACTTCCCAGCCTGCTCTCGTAGTAGCTGGCCCTTTCAGTATAGAAAAGACAGGAGATCAGCTGTCATTTTGCTGTAGATTCCAGTTTGTGAATCCAATGTATTTTTACCCCAGGGCATGGCTATACTATAATCAAGAGATTTAAACAGCATGGGTTTTAGCTGCCAAATGTATACCTAGGAACACAAGCGAACTTTCTGTAGTTTATGCTGAAGTCCACTTCCCACACTTGTTCCTCTCAATACCTAAGCTACTGAGATTTAAATGACAGACGAATCTATAGGCAATGCTGTGTATTGTTAAATGCCTGCTTTGTGCATCAGAAACAGATCTGCTGTAAACCTTTTCAGGGAAGTCTTCTCCAAGTCCTTTTTGCAGTTACTGTAGTCTGAAAAGATAAGAACATTCAGAAGCTAGTGTAAAAGAAGCCCTAAATGACGGTATATATTTTTATTCCTTTGTATTATAGATCTTCTCATGTAAATCTTAGACAATCCCTTTTCATTTTCCCTTTGTGAGGCATTGGGCACTCAAGCAATATTTTATTCTGATTTATTTTTGTTACTGAAAGTGGCTATTAAGCATCAAGTATATATGCTGTACATTAAAATCAAATATAATACATATTTTTTCTCTACAATATTGCAATTAAATGATAATTTGTTGTTTAGAAAATGTTTGTATTCTTTTAACTCCCTCCATGTTCCCCTTTCACGGGAATTTTTCTTGCACTTTATAATGAGGTGTAAGAGCACTGGTTACTTCTATTCTTTCAAAGACTGATGTTAGCAATTATTGAATAATTTGTTATTTTGCTGATTAATTTCCTTTAGAACTCCTGACATGTTTTTAGGTTGATGGCAGCACTGTGCTGACTACTCTAAACACTGCACTCCTTCTCCAATCACAGCTGAATTACTTCATCAAGCAGGAGGTCCAGAAAGCAGCCACTGAGATGGTCTTTTGCTGGTGTACAATTAAAGACTGATCCATACTTTCATGTTCAAGTATTCCCTAATTTTCAGTTTGGACACAGTTTCCATCTAGTTTTTCTATAGGAAATTAGCAACTTGGCATTCATTGTCACGAAGCCCTGAAAGTCCGTTTTGTGCAGGTGAAAGACAGGTTCTGGAAAGGTATATTTCTTGAAGTATCCTCTGGCACTCTGAGCAGGACATTAAGCTCCACATGTACCACCATCTATCTTATTAAAAAAAAATAATTCTTTTTTCTGAGCTTTTGAAATACTAAAATATGTGTTTCTTAGTATAAAAAATGCACTTCTCTAAGACCTTGCTTTCTTCTTTTACATTCTCACTATGAAGCCAAATGCTGAAGATTTCCCTGGATGTCACTAATGTAATTATTAGTTTGAAGAAAGTGCCTTACAAGTCATGTAATTAAGGGTGTGGCTCTGTTCCCGTTGAAATTCAGGTAATGTTTCCCATTCATTCAACAGAAGCAGGATCAAACTTTACAATTATGGTAACTTTGTTCAGTCTGAAGAGTGATTGCGTGATTTTTTTCTAAAGCTTCAAGAGCAGTTTAGGTGCAACTTTTCAATAACAACAAAAAATGTTTGCAGATTTTGATATAAAAACATATTTTGATATTTTACCATAGATGATTCAGCTCAATTAACATCCTTCTCTCTCGCCAATATAATTTAGAGTTCCTTATGAAATGGGAAACAAAAGTGATAGGGCACCTTCACATTTTTGGTTTGTTATGTTTTGGATGAGAACCAAAGTTCAGAAGTGGGGGAAAAATACCTGGCTGGCATTTCACTAAACAATATAACATCCTCTTTCAGCTTCAAAAGCAGTACAGGATTTTGTTTTCTTTGTTTTTGTTAATATCTTCTCTTAAAGGGGACAATATCAAGACAGGAAATCTGATTTTCTACAGGATTAAATAATTTTTGGTTCTCCATTTCTTTCAGACACATGCAGAAGCTTTTCTCAAACAGCAAACCTGTTTTTCCACTTGCAGTTTTGCATTGTAATCCATCAGGTGTGTTGTTTTCTCAGGCTGACCAAAACCTGCTTTTGCCTCCTGTTTCACTACCTGTAAAGCCACCTTTATGCAATCAGAACAGATGAAGCACACAAGGGAAGCACCAGTAATTATATGACAAATAATTGCACAAAATGAGTAATAGGATTTCATGTTTTGCTTTGAAAAATAAATGTCCTATAAACCTTGAAAAGAAGATTTGTTATAATCAAGTTACAGATTGCCAGTATCAAATTTGGTCATGTACAGTCTGAATGTTCAGGAGAGATTATGAAGGCATACACCACATGAGCATTTAGACATGCTTGTAGTCCTTACAATGTCCTTTTCCTTGCAATGTTCTTGCAGTGCTTAACAATGTAAGCACTATTTACGGAGTGTAGTCATCATTATGTAATGAGTGGGAGAGGAATCAGTCTCTCTTGTATACATTTGGAGGTGAGGGTGAGAAGGAAGCCAAATGAAGTACATTAGGTGACTCATCTTCCCGGATGGAGAAAAAATGCTCTCAGTCACCTGGCAGGTATAAAAACAAATTACAAAATGGATTACACAGGGATTCATTCTGCACACTTTCATCCTTCCTTTCACCATTCCAGATCTGAAAGAAAAGCTGAAGTAAAGATTCTTTATAGCGCTAAGGACAGGAAACAATTTTCATTTAGCTACTGGTAATTTGATGCTTGTTCTGCTTGACATACTTCAGGTTTCTCTTAGGGCAGGAGAAAGGGAATATTGACAGGGAGAGATACTCGAGTACTTCTCTAACTCTATAGAGATTTCCAGACTAGACCATAAAAGGGAATGTTTTATTTCTTTTGGACTGAAATTCTCTTGACAAGAAGAGAGAAAGTGACTGTTCTCTGGCACTCTGGGACAACTTTATCTTTGTGGTCAATCCACTCAAATCTGTGGCTCTTTATCACAGATAAAATTAACCCATTTGTCTGTCTGCAGCCAGTACAGCTTCTTTCAAAACCTATTATTGCCAAGTAAAATACAGCTTTAAGAGGCTGTATTTTTTCCTAAATGGGTAGTCTCTACCAGTGTTAACTTAAGTAATCAGAACTGTGATGAAACATACTGTATTTTTATAATACAAGGTTGTCAGAATTAACATAAAAGCCAAACCCCGATATCATTAAAAAAGTAATGGTTGTCTTTCTCATCCAGCAATAGATTACAGATACTAAACAAACTGCTACATCAATTTATAAAATGCCACTACATAAATGGATGCTTAAAGAGGAAAATTCCAAAACAGGTAATTTTTTGATGCCATTACCAAGGAAAAATGTAACTATTTTAACTATATTTCCTTATCACAAAGTTAGATGACCACAATACTCTTACAGAACCCTGCAGATCGTGTAGTTTCTCCTTCTTCCTTTGACAAATAAAATAATTTCTTGTACTTTCATAACAACTGGGGATATAAAATCAATGTATTTGTCCCTTACCTGTACATCTACTTCATCGTACTTGAGTTGTGTGGCTGATGTAGCTTGCTTTTCCAAGTCCAATCTAGATTTGCTGCTAGAGAAGGTGAGGCATAAAATAGCTGTGTTTCTTTTGGGAGAGAGGTAGCAAAATAGAAGTAAATAAACAGTGGGTTATCTAACACAGAATTCTGACATCTGCTTTGTTGTGTGATGATCTGTTTCTCTGGATTCTCCACCTTCTCATTCAGAATGTCACTGTAATAAAAGCATTTTGGATATTTTTTATGGATCTAATTATGAAATTCCCTAAATTATTCCATCAGATTCCGGGATTATTTCATCAATGTGCATCCCTCTTCATCAGCTGATTCATGCTCTGGGTATCATTATGGAGTGCAAGCACTGCCCAGGTAAGTTGCAAAGAAAGAGATTCAAGGATACAAGATACAAAAAAACAATAAGAAAATCAACAGTCCTTACAATTGAACAAATGCATTTTTTCCACATGCAGAACTATGATTAAAAACCATATAAACTGACAAATCAAAGATTGGTTAATTTGTAATGATGCCTTTTTTTCCCCCACAGATTTCTATTAACCAACCAGCGTCCCTGAAGCTGGAATTTCCTATATAATTGGGATCCACAGGTTACTCATTTTGCATCCACAGAGAAAAAAATTAAAATAAACAAGACACAAGTTAATTACAATGTATAGTCTCAGTCATGGTAGCATGTAAATTGCCTGCAGATTTCACATTCTCTGTTCATTAAAGTTAAAAGGAGTAATATTGAAAGATCCCACAATGGAAAGAAGGCATTCAAGAAATATTACAAAACCCCAGAAACTTCCTATGTTTAGATGCCTGCAAACAATAAGAAATATTAAAAAAAAAAAAGAAAAAAGATTCCTGAAGATGTGGTAATTCATCACTTAAGAGTTTATACGCATAACGTTCAATTAGTTGTGTTTGACTCTTGGGTCAATTTTGCTAAGGCAGAAGTTCATCTGACTTGCTCTCTTGCAAGGTGTTCTGCTTTATATTGTGCAGTTAATTTTGAGGTGGATGTAACAGTGAGTTTTTAATCCACGTGTTTGACTAATTCATTGCAATATTATCAGCTGGCAGTGTAACTGCCTAATTTTTTCTAAATATTGACATACTCCTCTATATTGATGTAATGTGTTCTTGTCTTACAAAGGCAAAGTGTGTTTTTCCCCAAGCATCATCATTCATTTCTACCTTCAATACTTACTTCCTGATTTGCTTACTGTGTAAAAGAACATTTTTCTTTTCTTATGGGTCAAATGTATTATTATGGAGGTGAAATAACTTCAGACAGAAGTTCAAGACAGAACTTCAGTTTCAAACTTCCTGAAGACAAACCTAGTTTTCTATGACAGAAATAAACTTGAACTGCTGTCTAAAATCTGTTTTCTAGTGTTTTGATGCGAGAATGATGCATTGCATTGAAGCTAGATCCAACATGGCAGTGGAAGATTAATTAATCTTGAGCTGGTTAACTCTAATTTTTATTCTTCCTGCCTTCAATGTATGAATTCTTGGCAAGAGAAAACTCCATGTAATCCTGTGGAGGGATTATTTTTTACTTCAAACCATAATCTGAATTACACATGATCAAATAACTGATCCTGGGATGTGGTCAGAGCTTTTGGGAGGTTTCCTTGTGCCTTATTTTATTCAGTTGTTATTTTCCTAGGTATATGTAAATACAGGAATTGCTACACTGATCTTACTCCATCATTCCAAGACCTTATCTATATCAACTGTCTATACTTGAAGCTTCTGAGGAAGGTGACATGATTTTACAGAAGCAGCAAGTAATCTGTTCCCCCACATTAGATCTTAATTTCTAATAGTTACACTTGTGAAGCACAAAGACAAATGCTCCTTTTAATGTTTTTGGGAATAATTATCATAACCCAAGATACTCTTGATACTCCCGTACCTGTTTGTTTTTTCAGTCTATTTCAATGTAGTTAAATTCTTGAATTCAGCATATTTCCTGTAACAGAAATTCTGCATTTTAATCTCTTTTCTAAGGAAAGAAAAGCTAGTTTTCATTTTCCAAGAACAGGCTTTTTTCTTTAATTTTTATTGCTAGTTTGTTATTCCCCTTATCTTTCAGCAGTCTGAGATGGGATAACCAGTGTGAACATAGTATGTTAGCTGAAGATACACCTCTGATATCAATGGAATTATCTTTTTGTTTATTCTCTGCTTAATTCCTTATATAACTTAATGTTTTGACAACTTAACAATTCACACCGAACAGAGGGTAACAGCATTCAAACAAAATCAATTAACACTTCAAAATTTTCCTATACTCCATCTGTTCTCCTAGTACGGGTAGAAAAGCTGACATTATGAAAAGACAAGACTCTAAAATCAAATTTTATTTACCTTTATGCAATGCGAACCAATAGTTTATCTGAATACGTCTGCAGTGGAAAACCTTATGGTTCGTTCAGTCATAAATATGAGTCCTGCTTGAATCACTAAGGTAGCCAAGATCAAGCCAATCCCTGTAGCACACTCTGAAATTTCATTGAATTTCCATGATTTCTGTCTTGCTTTCAGGAACCTGTGTATGGGTGACTGTATTACCTAGCAGACATAGTTTTTGTCTTAAAATAGTTGAAGGAAATCAAAACCAGCTGACAGCTGATTATGCTGGCTGCAGCTGAAGCCAGAAGATTATCTTTCTTCAACATATTAGTAAAAGTCAACCTGCTTTTTAAAGCATCTCTGGATTTTCTTCTACCAAATTTAAAATCTGACATACCTGAATGATCAGCTCTAGAAGATTAATGGTAGGGTTTCTTTCCTTCCTCACTTTCCAAACCTTATGAATTCAATATGTATGGAAAAGTTCAGGAATTATTCTGTACATTTTATATAATGTATTAACCCCAGAAACTGGACATACAAAGCTTGCCATTTTAAGAAATGCCTTTGGAAGCCAAGCTAATGTCCATAAAATGACGGACAGGATTTTATTATTTCTAAGAAGGGTGTTGCAATCCATAAACAGTAGAGTTTTCCATGTGAGCAAAAGAAAACTTTGCTGCAAGTACAAAGAATATTGTTTTTGTTTCTTATTGTTAGCATTGTGACTGGTTGTTTGTGTCTATCTTTGTTTCTAAGATATTGATAAAATTAAAACCAAATGCTGTCTGCACTTGGATAGATTTTCATCCTTTGTTGTACTTCTTATCGCTTGCTAAGCTATCAATTATATATCTGTCTGGTATGAGATACAGGGTAACTTAAGTATTTGCAGAAATTCCTTAATTTTAAGTTAATCTGTGACTTAGTAGAGCAGAGGTTTCTTTCATGTGGTTAGACAGTTGTCCTATCCTGCTATCTCTCTAAGGTTTAAGGATTAAAAGAGCCTGTGATGTGGCACCACTTAAGTCAATAGACTTTTCATTGATTTTGATGGGCTGGATCTCCTTGGTTTTCTGGGTTCACATTTTCTAGAACTACTTGAGAGAGCTGATACATTATGTAGACTTTTCTGTTTCCCTTATCTTTTTTGCCTCTTCTTTATCACACTCTGATTTATGTTCTCATAATAAGACATCATGGTGTTAAATTTTTCCACTCCCTCTTTGAACTGTCCTTTGTTCAGAGAGAATAGTGCTAGTTATGATTATACCAAAATTTTGTTTAAATCCACATAGCTGATGAGAAGAATTACTGAAGAATATCCATCCACCAGTGAGTCTGATGATGGGAATGGGTAATAAGGCTGGGGATACAACTCCACTCTCCTGCACTTCACCACACCTCAGTGGCAGGGATTCAGTCTCATAAGCAGAAGGACATTCACAGAGTTTCCAGAAAAAAGAACAGGGCCTGGCAAACATAGTGCTTACCTAGGATAAACATGTAGTTTGTTGAGGTAGATTAACTTTGTATTTGAGCAAAAATAATTTTTGTTCAACACCATCATCAGTTAGTGTGATGTGACAAAATGAACACAATGAATTCACAGGAGTATTATCTGGGTAATGCACTGAAAAGGGATTTTCTCTTCTACATGGTTTATTCTGACATTTAAAAGGAGACTAACTTCACCTAACTTTACCCACATACAAGTTCAGCATCTATTGGTCCAAATCCCTCTACAGACAGACCTAACGGGAAAAAAAAAAATCCTTTCTACTATAAGCATCCGGCTACAACAGATGAACGATTCCCTAGAAGCACATTACTCTCTGCATTGTCCTAAGGGAGCTTAGGAAGCTATCTTAGACCTCATGACTAGAAACCTTAAAAGATTCAAGTTAGGTGAATACTTCAGTTTAGATTAATCCTTATTGCAGCATGATTGTCTGCCTATAAAGGTACAAGCGTCTCCAGTAGTAATATATTTATGGGACTTTGGTGAGTCAGTGTTAGGGACAAGGAGAGAAGTCACCCTGAAAAATGAGGAAGGGTTGCCAGTAACCTCCCAAAACTCCGTGGTTTTATATTGATGGCTGTTGCTGATACTAGTTGCTCTTGCATGCTCCCATACAGCTCATGATTATTAATGTCCGTATATTGGGACAGAACTAGAGAACCCTCCAATCTTTGTTGATTTAATTTCTAACAATTCCAATTTGAAAAGAAATAGTAAAGATATCTGACATTTTCATGTCAGGAATGTTTTTCAGCCTTTTTAATCTTGAAAAGTGTTTTTCAAAATGTTATAAGCCTGAAAAACATGGCAGTCTAACATTTTAGATTTTTTTTTTAATTAATCTGATTTTTTTTATTCCTGGAAATTATGTTTCTTGGAAAGCTTTTTGTTTTTTCACTCTGGTTCAAAATAAAACTGATTCTGAAGCTGCAACTCTTTCTGTGGAGTGGAAATTTCAGTGTCCACATATTTCTAGATTTGTCTGAACTATCCAAGCTTTTGACACTACTTTGCCTCTGCCATTCTGACAATTAAAAATATGTAGCTTTCAAAGAAGTGTAATTTACACTTTATTTCATATTTTTCTCTTATACAACCACAGTGAATCAGAAATATACTTTGTGAAATAAATGAAGCTACAGACATTTAGTGTTTTTATAGCCCAGAGAAGAATCATACAGAAATACTTAAATCTTTTCTTTTTTAAATTATATTTTGTGCTTCCAAGTAGAGGAATTTTTTTCACTTTTATTCATCTTATTTTTGGCTGCCAGAAATGAGCAGGGACAAAAGCTGCAATTAAACTCTACTGTTCCATGAAATTAAAAAAAAAAAAAATAAAAAAAATCTGTACAGCTGTTTTCACAGACTGCTTCAGCTCCTTGAAAAAGTTATTTACACTCTTGTGTTCACAACTATATTAAATCCTCAAAATAACTATGTTGACTGACTACTTTAATTCTTGTCATCTAAATTACTTAAAAGCAGCTCTGGTAACATAAACAATTCTTCAAGGAATTTACATATTTCCCACCATGAGGAAATCCATTTAACAACACAGAACACAAGACGTCAACACTTTTCAATCACATGCTAATTAAACTGAACTATATGTTTGCAAAGTAAATGTGAACAACACACATAAAGAACAGCAGCCTCCACTACCATAATTTTTCAGAGAGTGGCTACATTTTAGTTCTAGTCTCTGATTTAGTCCATGATAATTTAAAAGGGACACTTCTAAACAGCCACTATTATTTTATGGAAATCCATGAACAATATTCTGCTTTGAAAACATTTCTGCTTATAGGTCATCTTATTCTTCTTCATAAGCATTGTTTTACTTAAATGCAAGGACCTTTGTTGATAATAAGTGCATATATAAGCACTGCTATTTCTTTAACTCAAGTCACAATCTTCTGTTTGTGTTTGAAAAAGACCCTTTAATTATCAGGTCTCTAACAGGCTCCTCTTTCATCCTTCACTGTCTCTCTAACTTACTTTTCTGTAAAAGGTGTAATTCTTTGCTGTGTAAGAACAGTTTATTCCAATAAAGAGCTGATTTACTTGTTCCTGGGACCTGATTATGTTGACATTAAAGTTCCTGTTATCCTACTTTGATTATATAAATTTACAGAACTAAAACCTAGACTTGGTTTAGAGGAAGTTTAATTTGAGATCCTGTTGAGTTACAAACTTTGCCTTGGCTGCACATCCATGAATACAGACAGTCCTTTGGTATGGTTTCCTCACGGTCACATTGAATTTCTATATCTTTACATAAAATTTCTCTTTTTTGTGTGTGTAAATGGGCAGCCAGCTTTAACAGCTTGGCTTGTATTTTTGCTTATGGAGAATAGCCAGGTCCTTGGCTTGTCTGAGTTTTGATTTATCTGCAGGCCTGCCCAGATCTACTTAGAAATGCCCATGGGCAATACGCTTCAGGGGGGAAAAAAAAAAAAAGAAAAGAAAAAAAAGATTCAAAGCTTTTCATTTACAAATTGGCATTGTTTCCATAATCATATTGTTGCTACCTCCTTTTTCATTTACTCTTGTCCCTTGTGGAGCTCTGGCCATATGTTGGAAAAGTCCTCCATTGCACAACAATAATCTATGCTGATTAATGTTCATTGTATGTTAATTTACCTAGAGAGGACATTACACAATTTTCTCCATAAACAACTTGAAAAACAAGCATAAATAGGGTAACAGTTCATAGTCAAAGTCTTTTACTGGGCTATAGGAGCTCTGGAAAACAAAAGGAAAAAAATCTATGCAAACACCTTTCTCTTCTTTAAAGGCTATAAAGTACTGGTACGTTTAATTGTGTAAAGAAATGGGACATTGTACTCAACAAAAGCAAAGAATTAAAAATATTAACTTTTATGTCTGACAGCCTATGTGTAGTAATTAATATGGAATATGAAAATATATGGTAATTACCAGGGTGAAGACATAAGGATTGATTTTAGAAGGTGAAAAGCACCCAGATCATTAAACCTTCTGGGAATTGTCAGCAGTTCTGAACAGTAGATGTTCAGATACGCACAACTGGGAGAATGAAGCCAGGATTTTAGCTCAAAGAATATATAACAGGGATTCACTGTCAAGCAAAAGCACACAATTAGCTGTTCTGCTGGGGTCTGTCCAGATCTGTTTCTACTCAGGCCTTTAGCAATGACCTGAGTAGATAGAAACCCATGTTAAGCCAACAAGTGGCATGAAGGTGAGAGGGAGTTTAACATACATTGGGAAACAGGAAAGGAATTCAAAATGGCAATAACAGACTGGAGAAATGGTTTGAGAAAACCAGAATGAAATGGAGCAAAGCCCAGTGGAAAGTGCCAAATGTAGGAATCATTGACTGCACAGTGTAGCATGCAATGAAGAATCAGGGGTTGATTTTCTTCTTAAGGAGAGGAGATGGAAGATTAAATCATGAGCTGAATATGAGATTCATGGAAGAATGGTTCCAGCATGAAGCAGAAAGAAGGACAATCATCTTCAAAACTCCTGTAGGAGGGAAAATAATAGCCTTTTCTCCAGCCCATGATGGCTATGACAGGAAGAAATGTGCTTAAAATGAATCAAGAAACAGACATAGTAGGTGTCAGAAAAATATCCAAGTGTTAAAAAGCCTGAAAAGACTGGAAAGAATCTGCAGAGAATTGTAGAGTATCCAATACTGGAGCCTATAAAACTGGACTGAAGACACATTTTTGCATGTCACTGAAAATGCTTTTTGTACAGGTCCAGATGGAGTAAAAAAGCCATTTTTAAAAATTCTGCTTTTGATTTCGTGTTGGAACAGAGGTGTAAAAAGGTTTTTATTTTTTTCCCCTGAATAACAACAGCTAATAACAACCCTTAAAATAGAGAAACTTTTCCATATTATGTTGCTTGAATTTTGGGTAACGCCTAGGTTTTCTGTTCTTTAATCAAATTTCTCTTACTCTACTTAAATTAGAGTCCAGTTAGACATTACCTCAAGGTTAAAATGTTGATACTGGTCTAAAAACTTAATTTCACAAAGTTTGTATGCTTGGATGACCAGAATTTTTTCATCTCCATAAACATAGCATTGAATGAAGACAAACTCTTTAAATGTAGTGTTATATAAGGTCTAAATTTCTGCTGGATTCTATCATGGTTATTTAAAGCTTGATTCTGACTAGATAGAAGCTGAAAAACAGTTTCATAAAAGTTTTACAATCATTGGTTCTAACATTACCATTTCTGGCACATTTAAATTTTGCTTTAAAATAATGAATGCCCTGTGCAGCTACTCCTACTTCCCTGAAATTACTCTGAGGATAAAGTTGGCCCAATGCTGTTTGAGCAGCCCCAAATGAAGAGTCCCTCAGCTACCAGGAGAACTGGGAGGGAAAGAAGGGGAAAGAACAGATGTTAACTCATTATTCTTTGGGGACTTGTTTGTTTTTCTTGACAACAAACAATTATGGAAAATTCAGCTGTTGTTAAAGTAGCTTTATTTTAATTGAATATATAATTACATAGGAATGTTGCTTTGGAGTGGCATTGCTCTTTGAGAAAAGAATAAAAATCTACAGGATGGTAGAAGCATATTTAACAGGTAATGCTTTCTGTTAACACAGCACCTCCACATAAATGAATAATACAGTCTATTTTTAGAAAAATTCCATTTAGCTCACTTTTTTTGCATGATAGGATTGTGACAGCAAGTCTTTGGACTTCTGCTGGCATGGAATCCTACATATGTGCTACTGACACATAAAAACTACCTTTGTGATCCTTCTACAATCAGCTCCTCCCCTGGACCCCTGCCAGTTCTCTGTAAGCGTTTGATGTTTCATACATACCCTTGGGGAATACCTCTCATTCACATTATGGCTACTTTACATCATTGTAGCATTATAAAGGACCTTTAAAATATCACTCATCATGACAATTTCCTATGTCTGTGGGGTGAAAAATGGCCTTGGCGCCCATGAGAATTAAGTTTTAAATGCTAGGGAGGATCTTTTCCCACACATTCATGGCTAGGCCTTGGAGGTGTCTGCTCCACCACAGGCAAAATGGAAGGAATATTTTCCTTCACAGCTATGGACCAAGTTGATAATGCTGTAGCAATTACACTGTGCCTGTTCAGTGGAAGTAGATGGGTTACTTCACTCCCAATAAAAATGGTCAAATTAATGTTGTAAGAGATCATCTATTATGTGACTTTTATCACTGCACCAATTTCCACGGAAAGAAGCAAGGTTCTTTTCCAGCAGGAAAGTATATGAAAACAGGTATTTTATGGGCAGTCTTCTTGGGGGGAAAAAAAAAAAAAAGAAAAAGAAAACAAAAGGAGAAAACAATTCTTTCAAGTAAAAATTAAGTTTACAGTTTCCTTTGGAGGTTATCTGCCACTAGTTAATCTTCTACTGCTAGACATCAACTAACTGGCTTGAGGTCTTCCTCCTGCAGAGAATACTTACCTGAAGGTTAAGAGTCTCATGAATCCTGCATGGATGAAAGTGTTGTCAAAAGTGACACAATTTTTACCTACAGCATGTACATAAGAGGTCATGATAGCAAACTGAAGATCCTTGCTATTTTACTGTTCCTGGCAATATTTTAAGTCACTCCTCTAATATAGCTATCTTTTTGCTTTTAGGACTTTATAAACAGTAATAATTCTAAGATATTACTACCTAAACCTTGCTTTCAGGCAGCATGTTACTAATGAGACTCTTGAAAGTTCACTGGAGTCCAAAATAATGTCAAAAAAAAGTCAGAATTGAGGCTATTGGAGACCATGATGGATAGAAAGAAGTATGATGTTTCCCACAGCTTATTTCTTCTTTAGTGTTGCTGTCTAGGGGACAGCAGAGATCTTTGTGTGGCATGAAGTTATTAAAGCAAAACTGGTATGCATGGCTTGAAATCACTCTCTAAAGGGGAAGCATGTATCTTCAAGAAACTAGATTCCTAAAATGTTATAGATACTTGCTTCCAATCATCTGGTTAAAAAATGTGGCATGATGAGAAACAGATCCTATGAAAAAGAATACTGTTACCTAATAAGAAGAAAGGCTCTCCAGCTATTCAGACATATATGATAAGTAAAGCCAACCACTTGCTGATGACTGTGTTCCTCAGTCCCATAAAGAGAAGACCCTTGGTAACTAGACAGACATAGGAAACTGATGTCTAAAACGTGAGCTCAATGAAGTATTGGAGTATACTACTTGACTAATCCCTTTGGTCCTTATACTATGAGACACAGATAAGAAAGCACAACGATGTGAGCATGAAATCTAGCATTTGGTTCTCCTGACTTCAACTTTGCAAAATAAAAGTATAAGGCACAAGTAATAATAATAATAATAATAGTAATAATAATAAACAACATGATTTTTGTGAGCAATAGAACTAATGAAGCTGAGCTTTATTGGTCTTTGTGACCTACGGGAATGTTCTGCAGAATCAAATAAGGTGCAAGCTCTGACCAAAGCCTTGATTTCCTATGATGCCAAAGTCTTTCCTCTGCAGAGGTCTTGTTATCTAATAAAGTTAGTGGTCAGGCTGCATTAATAAGTCTCTCTTCTCTACTCAACCACTATTTACATGAAAAACATAAAATATATTTAAGATTGTGATTTTTTTGGTCACATTAAGTTGAAATATGTTAGTAGCATACCAATCAGCAAACCATCAGGATACCAATTTCAGACGTGTAGATATAGTTTGATCTTCTAAAGGAAATAGGCACAAAACCCAATATCAAACTAGAGTACAAAACCAGATAATTCAATAACAATTTAGATGAACACTTGGTGAAGATTCATATGTGCATATTTATCTCTCTTTTTATCTGTCTACCTAGCTCAAGTGTTTTTGTGCATAACACTTGCAGAAAAGTGTAAGTATTAATTATACTCAGGAAATTCTCATACTGATCTCACAGAGAGATATTTCTGGTATACATATTTTCTGGGATGACTGTCTCATAGCAAATCCTCGTCCTTAACTGCTTGCTGAAATCCAAACCACACACAATGCACATGTCTTTTTAAAGTTTTAGTGTCTGGCATCTTGTCTGTTGCACATTGCACACTAAACACCCTATGAGCACCTTCTGGATAGGGCTGAAATCAATGATCTTCTCTAGCCTAAATATGCGCACAGATGCATTAATGTTTTCTTAATAATTTTCCTTAACTGAAAATACAATAGCTGTAAGTGACAGATTAATGCATGTGGACACAGGCAACTGCTGGCTGACCATATTGTTCTCACAATAGGTTGCAAAACAAAAGGTAAAAATGTAAAATCATTTTGTCAGCTGTCAGTCATGTTACTTCAACCTCCATGATGAACTAAAGTTACAAATCTTTCAGGCTCTGTAAAGAGATTAGAGTCAAAGCAAACATGCAGAAAGTTGTTAAGCTGATGTCCATCTTTCATCAATGCCAATGTTTAACTAATGCCCAGATGTAATCTCAGGAAAAAACTCTTCTGGTATTGTAAGTTGAGGTACTAATGAAATGCAAACTGAAAGTCCTCTTTCGTTTCAGCAGTAAGGACCCCATGGTGCTCTTTATTACCTAGAAAGTGACTATGACTGCTGTCAGCAGCATAGATGGACCAACTGACCAAGACTTATGTCACACTTCCTTTACAGTCAGTGTAATAATTATGCCCTATTACCTTGCCTAATGGATGTTGTGACTCTGAGAAAAAGGGTATTTGTGCCAAATAACTCCTCGTATTTACCAGTTTCATTGTACACGAATTCTGTGTAAGCTTTCAGTCTTCAAATGGGGTCCCCAGAAACCAAAACATCTGAAAAAGCTCGGGTTTTACTTATATAAGCAAGTTGGATTGGATGGAACAATTCAGCCCATTAAGGGTTTAGCCCAACATATATCAAAGAGTTTTGGAAGCTTGTATAAGTTCTACTAACTTTTGCATTTAGCAAAGCAAGGGCTCAACAGTATTTCTCCCACACTACACTTCTCCTTTCACTACACTTCTCCTTTTTGTCTGTGCCTGGAAATTAAATGCACAAATATAACAAGTCTTTTTCAGTATCTCCAGCTCAGTTGGAAATGAGAAATTTCACCAGAAAAGTTTCTCCTGGAAACTTCTTAGCCTGATTTGCAGATTTCAAAGAAGAATTATCAAAAAATCTAGCTCTTTTCACAGTCAGCCTTAAGCAATTTCTTGTATAAATTTCCACGTTTATTTACGAGAATAGCTACATACATGCATACCAGTTTAAATAATGTGATTTTCCACACATACCCAAATAACTGACCTCTGTGAATGCTTTGGATATTTGAGTCCACAATCCAAGTAGGCACAAAATGTGAACATACTTTGGCGTAACTGGCCCCAGAGAAGTTCATTAATTACTTTTACCCTTAATTACCCTGCGTACTTATTAAACAAATAAACATGGTTTATTTGACTGGGGCTAAAGTAAGCTTACAACATACGCCAGATTTTTACCTGTTGCTTTTTTCCCCCCTTTCTCATTGTTTGGATTAAAATTCTTCTCTAGTTGGTGTGATCTTTAAGGAAGATGTCAGAGCTTGCGCTTCACTCCTGCAGAAGTTAAACCCCAGGAAAACCTACAAAGTGTTGGATTCCAGGGACATTAGTGTTAATGCTAAGGACTCAGTAAAGCAAGGAACATGCTGAGCCCACTGAAAACACCAATTACCTCAACCAATAATAAAAGTAAAACAGTTTGTGGGAGTGAATGGAGCATTGTTGAAATCATAATGACGTTGAAGGGAAGTGGAAAAAAAGCCTATCTTAGGATGGTTTACCTCTAAGTAAATAGTTTGCTCTTTGCATTTTTCGGGTTTCTGCTGACATCTATGTTGTAATCTAAAGCCAAATAAATGAGATCAACAGCAAAGATTGCTTATTGATTGGAAACGAACATATTTCAGAAACTAGTATTAATAACATTGTTAAAAGGCTCTTCGATCAGAGCCCAGGGACTACAGAAAATTCCTTAATCAGAGACTAAAAAACAAAAACAGAAATTAGTTTTCTCCATGATATGACATTAAAATAATTTTGTATGTCTTCAGTGCTGAATTGCACTTGCAGTTGCATGCATGTTGCATCTCCTGTAAGCTAGTAATGCAAAACATGACATTAGTTACACTGCTGTGGATCAAAGAAATGTCCATGTCTCCCCTTTCTCTTTTTACTTCACAGATTTATTAAGTCTGACACCATTCAGTGTTCGTTATCAGATAACCTGATGACTGCCTCAACTTTTGTTTTTAAAACTGCCTTTTTTTCTCCTTTTCCCTTGTTAACCACCTACTTGAATACTGCTAAAGTATAACCTTTCAGTTAGGGTATGCCTTCAGTATATGTTCCCTAGGCTTGCCCTCCATTTTTCTAGTGATTTGTTTCAGAGGACTGTTGTCTTTGCCTAGGACAGACAAACAATGATCAAGACTTTCCACCTAATTTTTTTTTCCACTTGTTCTTCTCCTTTCCTCTTTTAACCCATCCCAAATCTCTGGACTGTGTTCTTAGTATGTATTCTGTCATTTTATTTCTGCACTGTTCTCCTTTCTTCAAATACAACACACTCTGTAAATAATTTTCTTTAGGTTACTCACCGGCAATCATCACTCTTTCAGGAATCAGCATTTATATTTAAACAAATGTCTGACAATAGAAGCATAATAGAGTGAAATACAGACATAAATTGGGATCTGAAAACAAATACCATTTCCAGCATAAAAAGAATATGAGAGGTATGACAGTGTGCTAGACAGCAAAGCAGGTAAACTTCTTTCCCATGTTGCTAGTCAGAGAGCAAATGTATGACTTCATAGCAACGTCTTCCTTAAAAAAAATAAATGCTATTCTTATTGTTTGTTAATTGCACTTCAGTGGAGTCTAGAGATCCAGGAGAGTCCTTGTTCCCAAATGCAAAGGTGCTATAGAAAATACACAGTACAGGACAGCTCTGTTCCAACAACAGGCTTGATATATTGCAACATACATTTACCAGGCTGTTTTTGGTAAATACTGTAGACCACTGTGTGTCGTTTTTTAGTGTATCAGTGGTGAAACCTACCAGTAGTTACGTCGTCATACACCCAAACGAGCATAAAGAAGTAGGGCTTGTCTAATCACAATGCTGTCCGTTAGTTTTCCTGCTATGTGTATTGATTGCTCTTACTATGGAAAGGATCAATAAATGAAAATGAGCCTACTACTGATCTCAGCTGCATCTGTATAAAGCAGGAGGAGAGTTCTTTTTGTTTCTGAAGCCCATAGATCCATGCGACATGAACAAACCCTGGAGTTCAGTCTTTTGGGAATGTCTGACATAAAATGTTAGTATAGAATTTGCATCATTTTTTTCTTTAATTGCAATGCGTGAAGGTTAGTAATACTGTTATGTAGAAAAAAAACAGTTTTAAAGGAAGAGGTGTATTTAATAGCCTGAGTTCTTCCCCTTTGTTTTCCACGCTTCTGGATGGAGAATATGAACATGGCTGCCTTGAAATTATAGTTAGACCCCTGCATTGGAATGTCCTTCAGGCACAGCAATCTGCCTTTTACAGCAGCCCTCACACTTTCCTCCAACTTACTTGATTTTAAACTAATGCTAAAAATCTAAAGAGAGCCCCCTCTTGGTTTAAACCCCTCTCAGGCCTATATTGTGTTTCTGTCATAGGAGTGATTCTGAGAGGGACTAATTAAAAGTCCAATGAATGTGTGAGGGTTAAACTCACAGGCTCTGCTCATTAACAGTCCCTCACCTAAGAATATTTTGAGACTTCTTTTCTGTGATGGGAAAGAAAGGAATAAGACTAGACAACACTTAAAAACTCAGATTTTATTACACAAACAAGCATTTCTGTTGTATTACTAGGCCTGCAGTGATGACAATATCAAATTTAACAAGAAGATTCCTTCCCCTGTGTTTCTTCCTGGAAAATAACAAAGGAAAACAAAAAAATCACTAATGAACACCCCTTCCCCCAAGAAATAAGGAAAATCAGAACCATTTTGTTAATTGTCTTTTTCCTGCTGTTTCCATGGTAATACTGGCTACTAGACTTCACTGCAGAGTGACAGTCCAACAATTCACACACTACACCCTTTCAGGCACAGTGAATGGCTGTGAAAGAGGCAGAACAGGCACTATTCAGGAAACATGCGATATCTACTCAATGCACTACCTTTCATCCACATTTTCCAAATTGCAGTTAATTTAATTCTAAACAAATGGCTAAGGGGTACAAATGAGGATTAAAAGGAAAAGAACATCTTGAGCTCTAATGGGGACGGTTTGTGTGAAGAACAATATAGCACTTTCTTCTGATGCCAAGGCTGCCAAATTGAAAGATGCACTTTCCCTCTTCTTCTGAGGCCTTAATTTATACTCCATATCAATAGTGAAATAAACATGGCAGATTTTTTTTTTTTTTGACAAATCATGTAGATTTTGGCTTTCCATTTGGAAAAATTTTTGTTACACGGCGATGTAATTCTGATTGTCTTCAAACTAAGAAGAAATCTCCTGCATTTTTCAAGTAAGACAGCTTTCTTGACCAGGGCTGTCATTTGATCTGTCTCTGAAGTTATTGTTTTAAGTCCCATAGAAAAAGCCATGACAAATACTTTCAGGTCACCTTAAGAAACAACAACGGACCTTTTGAGAATGTCAGTGCCCGGAAGGAAATTATTATTCACATTAGATTTAATGACAGTGAGACCTTTTTTTCATGTGATTCTTTTTATTTTGACATGTAAAGAGTATTACCTTTGCTTAAAATTGATCAATGAATATCTTGAATTCCACCATATTCAGTTAAGCATGAGGCCAGATGCTTAAAAAGCTTCCATATTTGGTAATTTATAACATGATATCATAAGCACTGACAATGTGTTAAATCTGCTAATGATTTCACTTTCTATGCCACATGCAGTTTATGCTGAGAATGTGGATGTTGTGAAGGGAAATACGGCAGAATAACAAAATACCTTTAAATCTAAACTGTTTTTCACTGATTTTTCCTCTTTCTATCTTAAAGCTTGAAAATTATTAAAATCAACAATCTATGTAAAGTACTTCCTACTCAGGCGAAACATTCATTGCAGCCATATTTTTGTCCAGTTGATGTACGCAAAATGGCCCTTTAGACATAATTACTATCAATATCAATTTTTACTATACTTACTTATTCTCCAGGTAAGAATACTTCAGCTTTTAAGAATTTCTTACACAGAATTACTAGACATGTCATTTTTTATCTGTGAGAAACAGCATTTGATACTGTATTGCCAATAAACAAAAGGACAAAAAAATCTTGTGAACACTTTTCAAGTTTTGCCAATAATTGTGTTTTGACTTGCAAATGTTTTCTATTATTAGGTTGAAGTGATCATACTTACAGACTCGGTTAACTGCTATGTGCAAATAAAACTTTCAGATGGGATCGATCATTCCTTGCCAAGGCCTCAGACAGAGCTGCTTTGTTTTGCAATGTACCTAATATGATACCAATCTGTCCTATTTTAAGAATATGAAGAAAAGCTGAAGACTTTTAATGACTAATTTTGAATGCAAAGTAGTGTTTTTAAAACCTATCTACCAAATACATACATTTTTTTTGGTAGCAGGATCAGACTTTAACAGCAGTGTAGCATTTTAAAAATCCTGTTGAAATCAGTTTTTGGTAATTTGTTTGTGATAAGCACTCAAGTTATTAATTACATTTTTTCATTTTTTTAATATGAAGTGTCAGAAGATCACTATAAAATGCACTTAATTATGGACAATAAAGTTACATGAGCCTGGGCACCAAACAAACATTTTCAGAGATCTAAATGTTTTTAAAAAATGTTAAGTCCTATAGCTCTCCACTGCATTAGTGATAGCAGATTGATTAATCACCCTTCAAAATAAATCAATGAAAGGTATGTTGAAATTTCTTGGGAGGTATTTAAAAGACGTGTAGATGTGGTGCTTAGGGACATGGTTTAGTGATGAACTTTGCAGTGTTAGGACTTAAAGGTCTTTTCCAACCTAAACAATTCTATGATTCTATGATTGCTGACTTTAATTCAGGATGAAAGTTTTTCAAAAGTATCGCTTCGCAGCTCCTCAACACTTAGTCTTTTTAAGGGGTGATAGCATACTTAGACATCACCTATGTTTTAGGAAGCTTTATTAAGTTCAATTAGAAATCTCCCTCACAAAAAGATACTATGTCTCTGCTTTACAGTCTGCACTTGTTTTGGTTTGTTATTATGCAGTGTTCAAAATACAGGAGGGGAAGTGGAGTAAAGACAGAATTGCACACTTGTCTTAATATAACAAGGGCAAATTTTGTACCAAAGAAAGTACCAGAATGGTAGTACAGTCCCGTGCAATTACATGTTGCTGTTTACACGAGAAAGTGACTTTGGTATGCCCTTTGGGGTCATTTTAGAGCACGTAATCTGGATTTTACCATATACATTGCTGAACAGGGACGGAGATAAGCATGCATGTAGGTAACCAAGTCAGAGCCTGGAGGCTTAACACCTTCAGCCTAGTCTGGACGTATATGTGCCTACAAGCTTGTGATAAACACACTCTTATGGAAGGCTGATTCTGATATAGTTAGACATGGAAACATCTGCCTCTAGATTTCCTGTGGTTATTTTATAGTCTCCTTCATCCGAACAGCTAAAGGAAAGCACTTCTTCATGGCTACCCTTCCTCATCCATTGTGTTTCTATCATGCCAGGGTTCTGCTTAGATGTCTTTTTGGTGCAATCCCTTGAAAGGAGAATACTAAAGATATTTTCTTCAGTTTCAACTCCTTTATCTAAGGATATTCAAAACTTCAGAGCAAAATTCAGACAAAATGTTTCATACTCTTTTACTGCCACCACCAAAACTCCACTCACTGTCTATGAAATGCAAAAAAATTAGCCTCCTTCCCCTCAGAGCTGGGTTCAGTCTTGCTCAAGTGTTAGACAAATCTTTTTACAGTTTAGGGTCTTTCAGAGAAGGGTTGGCTGAGTCTGTAGTGAAACCTGAAAGCAGGTAAATATTATAAGGCTTTTGATCTTCATTGCCAAGAAAAAGTATGCATTCCTGTATGATACATGTTGCAAAACTGGTTTTCTGATATTGGATTTTCACCATACATGAAGAAGTCCCTTCTTTTCCCGTTTTTGATTTCTGCTGAAAATACCTGAGAAGGTAAAAATGGAAAAAAAAGACATGATTCTGAATTTTAACAGACAATTTTGCAGCTAGTGTTTCTCCAGAAAGCATTTTGATTTTCATAGTGAAAAAAGAGAGGAAAAAAGCCCCAGCAAAAGTTACAAATCAGTAAGCAGCAAATGTACTAAAAACAGCACAGGCAACTAAAGCAATTGTCTGTAATTCTATCTACAAACCCTCTACGCTTTTGCTATATTTACATTAAAGTCACTGAAACGTGCCAATAAAACAGTGAATGGACAAAGATTTTCATGCCTCTAGGGAAGTGCTGTATTCCAAATTGAGCTCCAAATTCTTTAGCAGCTCAGGACGCAGTAAGTTTTACTAGACAATTTGGTTGCCTGACCTTGGGCCTTGGTTTCTGTTTTTCATTTCCACTATGGCTTGTTTACTCTTGACAGAATGACAGACATGCCTCCCTCTACAGGTCACAGCTCTATCAGTGTACTGATCAGCCTGCCAGGAATATCATTACTGCAACCAACATATTCATTGGCGAGTTAACATACCATTCATGTGAGAGATATTGTGCTAGTTGCACAGCTAATGTAAATCGGTGTCATGGAGCAACATTGATTTACACCAGCTGAGAAGCTGACGCATATCAGCCGCTAGCCAAAACAACTCCAGTCATCCAGTCATTCCAGTATCCCTTTCCAAATGTATATTCCCACACAGAATAGAAGTCTGCTCTCAGGTCATCCGGATGCACAATTGTTTGCTGAATGTTCCCATTCCTGGAGTATCTTCTCTCTGTTTACCAAACAAGTAGTCTGACACATATTAAAATAAGGAGTTCTGATTTATTTTTAAATACAGGAGCATTTTGTAGAGTAAAGATGACTCAATATGACCAAGGAATCATCTTATTTTTAGTCCCATTTTTAATAGGAAAGCAACAAGAAAGCAGTATTGGCAGAAAAATGATGTTTATTTCTTCCCTCCTCTGCTTTTGTTTGGGTACACATATGTAGATTTGGGGATCTTTCACTGCCAAGCCCTCTATCATTCTCAGAGGGGTTTTCTTGACTGACCTAAGCCTCATCCTGGTTCTAATACAAAACAGCTGAAAATCTTCTACTCTGAAGAAAAAAATAGAAACAAGGCAGAAGACAATGTCACTAGACACATATTAGCTGCTTGTAAAATAGATATATAGCTCCCTGGGCCCACTTTAAAACCAAGGCCAAGATCTGACCTCAGTACTTTCCTCTCTGAGCAGATGCTTAGCTATGAATTCACTTGTCACTTAAGAAAGGAGCCCTTGACTTTTTTTCTCTTTCCTCTGCTCTAATAATAAATGTTCTTTTAAAACAATTGCATCCACATTTTCTATGTAAAGATTTTCCTCTAATGTCACTGGGAGAATAACACGTCATGAGATGGATTGTATTTAAAGACTGAAGCCGTCACTTTCCAATAATTTGCATTATTTTTCCGGAAGATTGCAGTTGATTCCTGTGCCATTTCTATGGGCAGTTTATCAAATGTAGTGTTTCAGTTTTGGGGTAAGTATTCCTATGTCTTCAGATCAAGACTGTAAGCCTGCTGTAAAATGTTGGAAAGAGGTGGAAGGAGGAGCTAAATTGACAGACTGCAGAGGAACCTCTGCATGTTGCCTGTGCTATACAGAAATGGTGAGAAATGCATGCAAGCAGAAGTTCAGGGACCATGATGGGGTTGTGGTTCTGCATCTATGCAGATACATGACCTCACTGAGCTTTATGAGGATGGAGCCAGCTTCATACGTAGTGTCCAAAATGCAGTGGGTTATCTATTCAGAAGCCTTCGCATGACTTCTCAGACTCTGAGTCACCATGGGGAATGACACACCACTGGTAGATCTTATTCATCAATTTTACCTACTACAGCTGTGTAAAACATTCACAGTGAACCAAGAATGCACCCATGACTCTTCTGGTTTCAGGTTTCCTTATAAATTCAAAATTTAAGTGAAGGTCATTGTGATTAGCTAATTTATGTGAAACTGTTGGGAAAAATAGGCTGAGTTTTAAAGATCTAAAGTGTGGAAAATGTATGGCTTTTGAAATGATACCAAATGATATATATGCATACTAGATCTGACTACTTCTGATTTTTCAATTTAGATTAGTCTGGAGTTCAACGCTTGGTACAGTACACAGAGACTAAATTAAAGAGCGTGATGTCAGGAACTGCTGTAAAGTGAATATATTAGCTCTCATGCAATAGTTTTGGTAAAGAATATAGTCAGCAGACCTGCTTGAGTAATGTAAGTATGGAATGGAAGTCATGATACCATCATGAAGAGAAGTAAGAAGTCTCAGATGAAACTGAAATATTAAATATATTGAATTTAATAAACATGGACAGGTCTGGAGTCAGCAGCAGAGACAAGACTGAGCCAAAGTGGTTGGTTAGTAGTAATGAGTATTTCATTTTTATGCTACAGATGCTCTCAGAAAACTTTCTATAAAATCATGAGCATTTTTCATAGCATCGGAGAATTAACTCATTATTTCTTGTAACATACAAAGAAGGCACTTCCAATGTCAATGCACTGTCATTGAAAAACTTTTAGATTTAAGATATAAGAATGCTGCTTATAAGACCTAGGGTCTAATTATCCTGATAAAACCATATGGTTGAGTGCTATAATCATATTAGATACCTCAGTATTGGAGACCCTTTTTCTAAAGATCAGAATGATGTCAGTCTCATTTCTCAAGCAATGCAGGATGTACTCTAGTCTTCAGAAGAGGGACAACTTCTTATAATGGATTTTCAGGGAGGATGTTACTACAGACAGGAGGACTTAATTTGCCTAATTTTGCTCTAATAATGCTCATTCCAGCATTACAGCTTTACTTGGCTTATAGACTTTTAGAAAATACTGAGAAAGTCACAGTAGCTGTATCAAAGACTAGGAGGTTGCAGCTTCCTTTGCTGATATGCACAGAGGAGCCTCTGATACATCCCCTGGACTGTCCAGACTAGCATTAACTGTCTGAATGTCTCTGCTTGGGATGGCACATGCCAGTTCAACTGGAGCTGCTTGAAGGTGCATGATGTTCATTAAAATCCTAAGGCTTCAATCACATAATACTTTATCAGCATCAATACAAAAAAGAGTAGCCACTTCGCAAGATTTGTTGTTCGTGTGCTTGAAATTTTGGGATTCCCTGACAATAAGCCAGATGTTTAGACGAAGAGCAGGCTAGCAAGTCCAAGCTAAATGACTCTGAGCAAAGTGGAGCTGCTTTGGTGCTTGGAGATCAATCCTAGAGAGTCCTGACTGCTTTGGACATAGGATTATCTGCGACTGGCTAGCTCTTCTTATTATTTTCACTTCTTACTGCTAAGTAAGAGGCTTAGGTTAAACAACTCTTCTGATAGGATAATTTCCATAAGGTAAGTATAGTTAAGACACCTTAGGAATAGGAGTTCTTGCAAATAGATTAAAAAAAAAAAAAACATTTTAGGCTGCTGTGCCTTGGATTTTGGTGATAGCCAAATACTGTCCAAGTGTGTGGGAAATCGGATTTCTTTTCCACCAAGCCATTCTATCATAACAAGTCTTTATTTTTCCCTCTATCTTATTGTGTGAATTTAAAAGTGATCAGGAGATTCTGAGCAATAGTTTAGGCATATATCCTTGTGACATGCCGTCAGGTCTGCATTCTGTCTCGCTATCACCGACAGCAGAATACATTAACTTGCTGCACCACCAAATCCTGCCAAATAAACAGAGCTTTTATGAATGTTTATTTGATAATTTTGTAGATATAAAGCCTGACTATGCTCTGTTATTCCCTACGAAGTATCAATGAAACCAACAGAATAGCGGGGTTAGGACTGAGAATGGTAGTTGTTCTACTCAGATTCTACATTCTTCTCAATCTCTGTATCGAAAACGTGGATAATTTTTGTGCCTTTGTTTCCCCGGGGAGGGAGGAGCGGGGGGAGCGGCCGGGGGGAGCGGCACTGCCGCGCAGGACGGCTCGAGAGCGACACCGCGTGGAGGCGGCGGGAGCGGCCCCGTCTCTGGAAAGAAATTGAAGCAGGCAGATGGGGAAGTAGTCCTTTATGTTTAATCCAGGATTAAGAAAAACATCAACAATTTTTCCCCTATTTGTTTTCACTTACGTATTCATTTGTCTCTTTCGTTTTCCTTCTTTTTTTTCGCCCCCCCAGGCATTCGCTGCACTGCTAGCAGCAGCTTGCACCTAAAAAGGACACCTGACCCTTCCTCTATTTGTCTTTTATTATTTCCCTCCACCCCTCAAACTGGCAGAATAAAGAAGTGTGACCAGGGGATCCACTTTTCAGCATAAAGTCCTGCACAGCTGGAAAGTGGATCTGCATCCTCTGGTTCAGCACAGCTGTGCACCAAAATATGTCCTCGAACCATTTGCATCAGCCACAGCAGCCCCAATGGTGGGAGGACCTGGGGGAACCTGTACTTTCCACTCTGTCCTGTTTCCGCCAGACCTCTAATTTTCTGCTTGCACTGTGAGGAACCAACCATACTGACTTTATAGGCCTCACAGTCTTCCTTTGAGAGATGTGTTAAAGCAATAACAGACTTGAACTGAGCTCTGCATGGTTTAAACCTTTCTGTAGTACCTTAAAGTATTGTAGCAGCTTGAAATCTCTACTACAATAGATAGAGAAGTCACTAAATAATGGTGTTGTACATACACCTTGGCTTATTTTTCTGGAGTCTGTGACTACTGACATATAATAAAATGCAACAGCACTAACTGACAGGGCTATCCTTTAGTTTCTACCTTTGTAGCATTACCTGTCTCACATACATTGTATATGCATCATTGCAATCAGCCATGTCTCTCAGAAGAAAGCTTTGCTGTCTTCATCACTTTTTACAGGACAGCACAATAACCCAGACGCTGCTCAGTTCCTCAGCAGGAACAAGTTGTGTAAGTTTATTGCTGCAGTAAAAATAAGCACAAATCAGCAGACTGGCTCGATTTTACTGTTTCATAGTGAAAATTATCTTGAAAGTCTCTGCCTCAGTTGTTTCCATGGCCATGGGAAACTTGCCAAATACTATATTGACTCTCCCACTATCATTTGCATACATTAAAAAATATAGGCCAAAATCCTTCACTATGGAATAGAAACTGTGCCCATATATGTCTCAAAGCAGGCTTGAGAGCAAGGATTTGGTACATTCTTATCTTCTTTAACAGTTCCCCTAGAAGTTAATGTTCCTCTTGAACTGAAAAAGGTTTTTGCATAAACATCTACTGTTTGAAAAATTTACTGTTTAAATACTGAAAACCAAATGACAACTTTAGTCTTCCATTGAAAATTTTACAACTGCAAAAGAATAGTTTTCTGTTTCATTTCTTTGAAAAAAGGTCAAAACCCTCCCTCTCTGAACGTTTTCTGACTCTAGATACAGAAACCTTGGCGGCTGCCTTTCAATGTTAAATGATAAGTTGTGTATAAAATCAGTTCTAATTTATTCTAAGCCTTCTGAGTTATGGGCAAGGAAAAGACAGAAGTGTTCTGTTGTTTTAAGCAATGAGGTGCTTAGCTGATTTATTAAGCGAACCTGTATGTATTGCTGCTAACTCTTCTGGTTTTGTCATGAGTTTACAGTGTGTCTCTTAAGCAATCATTTCTTGGAACTGTGTAATTTCATGATACTCCTCACTTTTTTAAACAAAAATACATTACATTTTAGACATCACACAAGTGTAAATTGTTTGTGAATATAAAGTAAATTTATCTCTAAGGATGAAAAAACAAAACAAAAGAGAGGAATGAAATATAATTCATATTTATTTTAACCAGTGTATGTTCAAACCCATCTTAAGATTTTATTGGCACTTATTCTTAGTTTTCAACTCTTTCAGTATTGTAATATTTATTTAAAAAATAAATAAAAAAATAAATAAATAATTTATTTAAAAAATAAAAGTTACTAAATTAACTTTAGATAATATTGAATAAAATAGGCTATGTACATATAATTTATCATTTTTTCAAGGCAAAAAACCCCCACCCAAAACACTAATCCTTCTTGAAACATGTGCTATCACTCCCCTTCACTCCACTCCTAGAAAAAAACTCAAGAAGAGACAAAACCAACACAAATCAATGACTTCTAGCGGCAGAACTACCAAGGAAAAATGTAATTCAGAACAACCAACTTTTTAATATGTGGCAATCTTATAAAAGATAGAATTGCTTTTTTCTCTTAAGCAACTTATCAGTGTAAATCAGTAATTAAATATCAACTTTTCATTGACAAAGTATCTGTGCAAGAGAAGAAAAATAGTGCAATTCATTGGAAATATATAGTACATCATTATTGTGGTTTTTTTTCAACTGAAGGCAAAGATGATCTCTGAACCTTGACTAACAGATTTGTAAGTGTGTTTTTGGTCAGACTGGAAAACTTTTATTAGATTTTCAGTGTCCCTATAACATAGAGAAGGACTACGGCTCTTCCTTGATTTTGGCGAACACCATTGTCCAGCTCTATAGTCAGTGGTTATTATTATCTTCTCTGTGCTAGAAATATCAAGTCTTCCCATTATCAGTGAAAAATATAGCTATTTATTTGGTATAAATATTTTAGACTTTTTTTCCCTAATTGCAAAGAAAACTGTCCAACTCAGAGGGATCTCCAGAAGCCCAGGCTAAACCGAAGATTAAACCTTTGATCAATTTGAAGTGTTGCAATAATGCTTTTCTGTGGTCACCCAAAGACTAACCTGCAAATAGTTTTATGCTAACAGATCATCCCAAACATAAAAAGACAAAATCTTCTCAAATATTTTTGGCAAAAGCCCTGTATGTCACAGAATGTGACACTATAGGAACCTTCAGGTGCTACCTCATTAAATGACCTGTTTTGTACCTGGCAAAAATTTTATAATGTTTCATATAACATCATGCTCTGAAAGACGCAGGATGTCCAATTAATCCTTCGAGTCAGAATTATTTACATTGATTTTCAAATTCTGGTTCTCTAGTCAGAAACAAAACCAAGGCAACCTCTCGTACTCACTCAGGTAGAAGAATGAAAATTAGAAGTTGCAGTTCTGGGTGGATGCATTAGACTTCTAAAAGATAATTCATCTAAGAGATGGCCGCCAAAAGATGGGGCCAAAATTATTTTCCACTGGATGAAAATTGCTCAAAGGAAATATTTTCAAAGCAAGACTTTCTTGGATTTTGATTCCTATACCTAGAAGTGCAGAAGGATAACACAATGCCTGCCATCAGGGCAGACACTCGACATTATTAGGTGTCTGTACAGCCTTAGGGATTAATGTAAACCAAAAAAGGATTAATAATCTCCATAGCTAGTCTCCTAGTTCTGTGAGTCACAAACTTTGAAGAGGTTTATGTTCCCCTGCCCAGGTCAGCATAATCTTTCTCTTGTTGCTTGGTTAGCAGGCGAATTATCACACTCTGAATAAAATTCTAAATTTAAAAAATTGTATTAATCCCTGTGAAAGCTGGTTGAAGATCACTATCAGTGTAAAGGCTTCAAAAACATATGCTTATAAACATTCTGTATTTAATTTCTTACAGTTCCAAAACTAAAGATATTTTAGTCTTACCATTGGTCTTATGTGCAGGTCTAAATTTCACTCTAATAGTGATTTACCATCTAGTCACCCATTGCCAGGAAACTTAGTGTTCTAGTCTTACTGGCTGACTGAAGTGGCCTTTACTGAACTGTAAACATGACTAATTATTAGGAAAGTAGAGTGCAGAAACCGAATTTAAGAGATTTATATTGTTTGGAACACGCATTTCCTATAATAACAAAAGTCCTGGTTTTGCATTCATGGCCATATGAGCCATAAAAAATAAAGAAAGAAAGGGGAGTGTTTACTGGAAGAACAGGATGCTTAATGAAAAAATCACTAAGGTTAGCAGTTCTGCAACTTCAGTAACTACTTAGTCATATGAGTGTGTGCTAACTGGGCTACTCCTAGCCAGAGGACATAAAAATGCTTTCTCAAGATGCTATGTGCAATTTTAACTAATAAGGCCCGTAATACAGATGAGCAAACCTCAAAAGGTTCAGAGTTTGGACTCAATTCCAGTAAGCACGCATGCACATTTGAGTGATTATCTCCTTTCGCGTCGGCAAAATTGGACTGGAATCCTGACAAAAGTGAGCTTTCTTCTCCTGGGATAATTCAGCACTTCTAGTCATGACTGCAAAGCAAGCTCTCTTCTCTTGGGGTAATTCAGCACTTTTAGTCCAAAAATGCAGAGGCACAGTTAAAAAACAAAAAAAGTATATATACACACAGGAAAAAAAAATCTTTCCTTCTGAAAAAGATTGCTGATGTATCTTTTATAATTCATTTATCGCTGGTCTAATGGCATAAATATTGTGGAAAATTAAAAGAAGAAGCCTCCAACTTGCATTTTCCAAAATGGCATTTAAAATACATATAAGTAGGCATGTGCCTATATGAAAAACAGAAATAAATTTAGATTTTGAGATGAAGAGGGGAGAAAATAATTAGTTTTGCTGTCTTTTTCAAGTATTCTCTTAATGTTTAAGTATCTGATAACTGAAGTTAAATCAATTATCAAGACCAGGAGACTCCTAAATATGAACACTTTTATGCATTCCTTAAGAAAGAAAGGCTATTTTTCAAGACTTTTTCATCCAAACCCACAATAATAAATTATACAGTTAACTGAATGTTGCAATATAAATTTAACTTTAGCTAAAGCCAAAATTTCTAGGCAAAAAGTAGTATCATGGTTGTATACAGAGAGAGAAAGAGAAAGAAAATGCTGTACAGATGCAGATATTCACAAACCCAGCGTGAACATAGTATGATGGAAAAGCAGCACCAGATACACACTAAACCACCTCTGATTAAAACTCAGGCAACACGCTACCGAGAGTCCTATATACAGTGACTTCTGTCTAGGAAAAACAAAAAAGTAGATCTTGATATTGCTTAAGTTGTCTAGAAAATATTTTATTTGTTTCACAAAAAGCAAAGGAAAATAATGTTTGATACCAGTTTCACTGAAATCTGTAAAAGCCAAGCTTATTCGCCTAATTCTAGGCACTTATCTAAGTCAGGAAATTCAGGAATGGGACCTTCCAAAATCCTTGTGTCCATGGTGAAAAGGGAGGTCACTGAGTCTCTCTGTACAGGCACTTACCTTTCTCCTTTCATCAAGGAAAAAGTCAAATGTAAGTATTGCCAAAATGTAGGTGTTTCAGTGAAGTGCCTAAATTCATACCTAAGAAGAGTAAGATGCAGGGTGTTTTTGTATCAGCTTTGATTTACCACAGTTGTAAACTGTGGAGACTGCTTTACATATATAGAATTTGAGAGGAAATGCTGCATATGTTAAATAATCAATTGTAATGGTATACGACTATAATGGTTACTCTATTTGAATGTATGCTGGCATATTTGTATCTGGTTGAGTAAACCTATCTTCAGAAGAAACTTGGTGTTCCTGCTCTAGAACTAAACACACGTAAACTGCACCAGTCAACACATGTGCTATTTTTCTCTCTCTTTTTGTGAGATACAGGTGCTTCAGAAGGAGTGCTTATGAAAAAGGTATCCCCAAAAGATAAAAATCTGTCAGCTTGTGACCTAGTAATGATTACACCACATCTATGTAAGTCTCGAGACCATTACACGCAAATATGATTAGGTGGGCCAGATGATTTGGAAGAAGTTTAAAAAAATTTGCACAAAGCTGCAAAACCAGAACAATGACTTCTGTGGTTGAAAAATATTTTCAGAATACTGATATTTTGAGAGGACTTGAGGACAAATGTCTCATGGCTGATGCAAAATAGGCTGGGAAATTGGTAGACGTAGAAAAGAACAAAGCAGCTCACAAGGAAATCATCTTTGCAAAGTCATCCCAGATGGGCATGCAGAGGCAGAGCCCATGTGTGAGTATCTGAGGGAAAACACTAAGGTAACTGAGAAGTGAGACAGTGAGAGCCTGGGTGAAAATTTTGGTTGTGAGAGAGGACATGAAATGTTGTGTCTTCAAAATGTTATGAAGAAACAAATATTTGATACTTAAGCACACCCTGGTAAAAAGTTCTAGTGGAAAATCTACTCGAGAAGAAATTTCCCAGACTGCAGTGACTTGCAGGATAGTTCACTACTGTTTAGCAAAATCAAGTGGAAATGAGTCAGAGCGAGAGCTTGGAGAAGGACTTTTTTAGCCCTGCTGTGCCTGAGTTGATAGTTGAATAGCTATGGTGAGGTATCAGAGACAGTCTGAGACGTTACACTGAACAGGAGGCAGTCTGAAAGAGAGGCTTATCTCTACAGATTGTCAGCACAGAGACGGAAATTGAATTTGTGTATAAAATAATCCAAGGAGGTGTGTAACAGAAGAAAGAGGCCATAACCAGAGTCCTGTGTGGCAGTCTGTAGTGAAAGGCAGAGGGAGGAATTAAGGCATTCAGGGTTCACATAGGGAGAACCATTTGATTCATAAATGGGGACACTGGGGAAAATGACGTTGAGGATATCATGATCCAACAAGACTTTTGGAAGAAGAACATCTGTCAAGGTCACCAAAGTCTAAAGGAAGGTGTGAGTTCAGTATCAGTTGTGAGGTTTGGATAAGAAAGCTTGGTCAGTTTGGGAAAAACTGATGCATTGGAATATATAAAGAACAGGAATTGGGTTACTGTTAATTTCCTCTGGCAGGAAGAGACAGAGAAAGGAACAGCATGGAAGGAAAGAGGGACAGCAAGATTTTTGGCAGTGGAAAGTTATTGAGCATATTTGTAATATAAAGCTGAAGTCACAGAAGCAAGAGGGCCTCCCTGGGGTTTGGAGGGAGCCACTCTCTCCTCTCGTCTCAGGGATGAAGAAGAAAGTGAGCTGGTCACTAGCACTGAGGCAGATGCTGAGACAGAAGGAACTTTTTGACGTCTGTATAGGAAAGATACTAAAAAAAATTTGCCTTTCTGTGATAGTTCTGTGAGAAGAAAAACTAAAAATGTAAGTAGAAAACAAAGACATCACCAAAGAAGTCTCCAAAAGAGAAGTCTCCAAAAAAGATAAATGGATTTGGGGAGAAAATGGCAGATAGATTGGTATATTATATACACCTCTCAGCAGAACACCACAGGATGCGTACTTTACATTGAAATCAGCCTGGGCAGGCTGAATGTTCATGTAGTGTCTGGAAATGCCTCCCATCCAGAGCCTGAAACTTTTGAAAATGCTTGGAGAACCACTCTCAAGAGCAACTCTCTGTCAATCCTGTGAATGCTACCAAAAAATGAAAAATAGGTTTCTGGATGGCATGAGAAAAGTATGAAAAAGAAATCAGCTCTACAGCTGTTTCTTATTAACAGTATCTTTAGGAGTTTTTATAAGCTGTAAAATATAACGTGCCAACATTAAGTCATTTATAATTAAGCTTTTATTTCAAGATTCCTTTAGAAATACAGACATAAAAATTCTTACACCAAAGATGAATAATAGGCTTTTTATAAGCCTTGCTGACATAAAATAATTTTGAGGTTTAAGGGCAAACTATTTTAAGGACCAAAAGCACCCATGGACTCTTCTAAAGTTCAATGTCATAGAAATTATTTGAAACATCATAGAAAACAACATTTCCTAGTGTAAATTAACATAGATTACCTGAAGTTAGTGAAATTGCAAGAAACCACATCAATGAAGGGCCTAGTCTTATACCTTTACAATACCTTCATTACTTTCTTCAAGTTTCAAAGAAAAGAGAATCTTCCACTCTAAGAAAAGATGTGGCTTCTGAACATTTCAAGAGCATTTGCTTCTTTTCAAGCATCTGTTTCTTTTAGAAGAATGAATTTTACCTTTGGAATCGTATGGGAGGATAAAATTTATCTTTAACTGAAGACATTACTCCTGCATATTATTAGGTATGTACAAAATGTAAGATTTTTTGGCTCACTTCACAGGTTAGTTCCAAGATAAAATTCAACCTCTACAGAAGCATTTTTATCCTGTAATTTTAAACTTCAAATTTTATAGTTTTTATCTAGCAGAAGTTTAACTGAAATTGGACTCTGAAATTCCCACATATCTCATTACAAGAAAGTAATTTTCTTCTGGACAAGAAATAAATTAATAACCATTACTATAAGAATTGCACTGATGTCACCCGGTTCCATTATAAACCTTTCATTTCTAATTCAAAGTTTTATCTATCAAATCCAAAGACTGACCTGCTTTTTAAGACTTCCAAGTATAGCCGAGACTACTTTCTAAGATCTTCCTTGCATCTTCTCTTTCTTTAGACTTTTCTATAGATCATGTGAATTTCCATAAAAAAATAAGATCACTTATCCAAACTACACACCTGGAACAAAAACATGACACTTGCCAAGTAGAGAATAAATATCTTTATAGTTCAGACATGAATCCCAGATGCAAATGTAGAAAGCAAACTCAGTTTTTACCTAAAATCTCTCTTTTCCCACTTCTGCTACCCATAAAATACCTACACGTGCATGTGTGTGTACTTAGGCAGAGAAAAAGATAGAAACCAAGGGACTTTAATGATCTGCATGAGTCTGTATTTCCAAAATTCCTTTTCCTTCCTGTATTTGTGAGTGACAATAGGCAAAACAAGTATCTAGATGTAATGGCCACTTTTCAAGTGGAGACAACTTGATTTTTTGTGTGTTGCATATATTTTTTAGCCTTAAGTAACAAACAAAGCTAACAAGTTACCTATTATATACTCAAGGCAGCATGGGAGGTGGAGGCAGTTCCTGATTTTAACACAGAATTCCCATGCAAACCCACTATTTTCCTGTGTTCCTGTAAGCCATGTTACATGGGATGATTCTTGTCCAGAGTATATGTTACAAAATGAAACCATTTTAAAATGTCGGACACAGCCTATGGATACAGACCACACATATATCAAAATTAGATAATTCACTGGTGATATCTAGTAACAACATGGGTGAAATAAAGTCCTTTTTATACCTTTAGTCAATCACACATCAGGAATTTATTATTTTCATTTATCTTTTTCTCTTTTGCAAAGAGGAAAAGATAAGGCCAGATTCTCTTCTGGGAGTAGTCTGTTTAGACACCAGACTTAAAACAATGTGCCCCTCTACAGATCTGATCCCCAGGTTTGTATTTTATAGAAAAAAACAATGTCCATTTGAATTAATATACAACTTTGGGGTTTGAGCTGGATTCACCTTTCTCAGGCCATGCGTCCCCAGCTGGGCGCTGTCAGATTCAAGCTTTTAGTAGAACTAATTAGCTCAACCACAGCATGAGCTAATGCAACTGGATGGGCTCCAAACTGGAGCTGCCTCACACCCATCTGTCTCAGAGAATGGGCAGAGGACTGTGCCCTGTCTGTGTGTCGCCTTGCCTTACGCCTCCAGCATAAGTTTGCCTCCAGCTTCACACTCCAATTCAAAGTGTGAAACTAGAAGTGTAAAAATCTAAGCAAGCTACAAAGTTTTAAAAGTATTTTGAACAGCGCTTACCCTCCAGTGGAGCACTTCCCACTCTTCGTTTTAGATTAATTGAAAGTACAAACTTCGGCCAGTCTCATAACTGCATTGCACAGCCAGTGCATAATTTTGTGTGTAATTCTCAAAATCTATTATGTGGTATGAACTGAGAGACAGAACAGGTTTATTGCAAGTGGAGGACAACGGTAATGACTTGCCTTAAGCTACAGAAAAATTTCAATGCATGTTAATATTCAAGTGGCTAGGACTAAATCCAAAACGGCTATTTGCAACTATACTAATGACTGGATAGCAGTTCTACACTGAACTAATAATTATACTGCCAGGGGCTTTAGACTCAGGAGGGTCAATCAGAAGTAGTAAACAACTAAAATGAGGAGCATAATCAGCTGCTGCTGAGGAAGAGGAGGAAAATCAAGAATCACTGGCTTTTAGAGCTAGCCTTTTAGCTCTCTTGCTTACTTCAGGGTCTTTTCTATGTGCATGGAAATATGTTATGAAAATACAGAAAGGAGGAGGGGAGCAAGGACAAAACAGGTAACCTCCATCGAGGGCTGAAAGCTTCCCACCACTTTGTGAATATGGGCAGGGCTGACTACGCTGGGAATGTGCTGACTGCATCTACTATCCTTGGTCAATGCAATGTGGATCACTGATATTCCCTCCACATTTGTCAAGGTCTCCAGGAGAGGAGATCAGTAACTTTCTTCCCACAAGGAGTACAATGCTCACTGAAAAACAGCTGCACTCCTAAGTAGAAGTTATTTGAGATTTAATTGAGATTTGCAAAATTCTCCAGAGTCTTCAAACTATAAGCACACTTCACATTGAAAAATAAATGACAGCACTTTGTCTGAAAGCTCCAGCTGGGCTCTTCCTCCTCCTCCTTGCTCAGGGCCATATCACTATGCAAACAGCAACGCTTGCCATGGCTTGCGGTCCAACGAGAAGCAGCAAGCTTGTCATTCAAATGGCCGTGCTGCTGCAACGAGCAACTCTCTGGAGCTGTGCAAGCGAGACCGCAGCTCTGCCGGAGGCTTATTTTTTCCCTCCCTTCCCCTTCCCTTCCTTGAGTGGCCGGGCTGCAATCTGAGACAAATAGTTGCACTGTGTCTGCTCGCTGCATGAGACGAGGTGAGCTGGGGAATGGTGGCTGCCAGGTTCCAGATTGATGGCGTGTCAAAACCCCAGAGCAAGATACGCTGGCAGCAAAGTGATCCTCCGTGGGGAATCCAGCATAATATGCTTTCCAGATTTCTGGGCCAGCTTCCAACTTCTCACTCTTATGTAAGTCACAACTATCCCTCATGAGGGAGAAGAAGGGCCCTTGCACTTGCTGCTGATGACTGCCCTAATAAATGTGTTTAACATATGTATGTTTATAAAGCAGCCATAGGGAAGCAATTTGACTACCTCTTTCCACATATATCTTCCTCCTGCCTGCCTGAGGCCTGGCATGATGCCAGCTTGAAGACAATGCAGTATAAACTTGACAGCCACCTATTCATGCATATGGTCAGACAGAACACTGTTCCTTTGAGATTACTGCTCCTATGCTAACCATGCTGCCTAAGGAAATTACAGTACTCTTTCCATTTTATGATACAGATAATCAACATTATAATAATCATGTAATCTCTGAATATTGGAATTTTCTTATTCTCTAGAGCAACTGAGCTATTGTGACTGTGTTGTCCACCGTGGGTCTGAATCAGTTCCCTAAACCCAACTTTGACATTAATGTCATGCAAGCTCTCAAAAGTCCCAGTTCATACTTACATTTCTCAGGATAACTGTGCATAGGTAATGCTCTGTGCAACAGAATCTAAATTTCTCTGTGTCTCTTAAGCACCTTTTACCAAAGTTAATTGTCACTTCCTTCCTCCAAAGTCTCTAGTAATTTCACCATGTTATAACAACTTTCTGCACTGGATATTGCCCTCTGAATATTTTTCTAGTGAAATCTTTAAGAAGAAAAAAAGACATATGTATCTTATATTAATGGAAAGTAAATTAGTTGTCACATAACTGGCAGATGATATTTTGGTGTAGGAATTTAGGGTGCCTTGACTAAGGAATTTAGGTATGCCCTAACTATAGTGATTAAAATGTCTAGCCTATGCTACACTCATCAGAGAGATACAGACATCTTCAAAGACTGAATTATACCTCTTTAGAGACATGTCTAAAATAGTTAGGATGAACTATCTTCTGGGAGGAAACTTTTTCCATTGACTATGCAGACAGCCTGAACAACTGACTAACACTGGAGTCCTGCAGTTTAGGCAGATAAAATTGGTTGAGACTAATTCAACCCTAGAGCTGTACTACATTTATAAGAGTAACCCAAATTTAGCAGATCTCAGTAAATCCTACTTACAAAGAATACTTCTATTCTTCACCTTAGGACCTCTTGGGATAACCTCACAGGTAGCTCCAGGGTTGAATAATGAGGCTGCATTGCAAGAAAGTGGTCTAAGATCAGTTATTTGTCTGAGCTTGCTTGCCACTGTTACACTAATTTATCATATTCCATTACCAGTACTGATAGCATTGTATTGGAAAACAGTCCTACCAAATATGTCACTGGCATATGTGACTGGAAAATAAAGAATAAATACCAAAATCAAAGGTGGAAACTTGGTCTTGGATCATCTTCTGTGCACATTGACAGACTTGTGGACTAGCTTAGCCAGGAAAAGGTGACAGCAAAAACGCATCTTCTGGTTCACAGCAGTATTCAGCTCTAAGAAAAGAGGCAAAATATTACCCATTAAAGAATGTGGAGATACTTCTCAGACCTGGGATGCAAATATGTTACCATATGTGTATTCATGTATTATCACAAATCATAAAAAGATTTACAAGAATGGGATAACATTTTTTTTTCCTCAGACACATGGGTTAAATCCTGAGCCTATCATCTCATATACTGATATTGTGGTCATCTTAAGAGCGACTGTGGTGTAGGTGAATTAAGAGACTGTTTTCTAAACAGTTCTTATAAGGGAAGGGACACCTGCAAGGTAAGATGGATATGTCTTTCCAGGAATACGTAATGATACCACTATCAACAAATGGCTACCCAAACTGCAAAGTCAGAGGGAGATGACAATATGCTTTGAGATACAACTGGCCATCTTGGATTTATCCAAGGAGATTTTACCTTGCTTTTCTTTCTTTCTCTGGCCTTTGGTTCTCCATGTTCATCAACTCTTATGTTCACCAGCTGTGATGAGGGGTACATATTTTTTTCCCCTGGGTTTTCAAGTTATAATTCAGAATCTATTGCCTTCCTCTTCAACGTA
Organism: Gavia stellata; assembly: GCF_030936135.1. Lineage (NCBI taxonomy): Eukaryota > Metazoa > Chordata > Aves > Gaviiformes > Gaviidae > Gavia > Gavia stellata. The sequence goes on along the minus strand of NC_082599.1, from coordinate 14,497,140 downwards.
TGTAGGAGCTGTAGAACAGCTGATTGACCTTTAGGAATACTTAGGAAAACAACTGTCAATGAAATGAGGAAGCTATTATAGGTTAGACATCCAGTTCTACTCAGCTGTTCAAATCCCCACAGAGAACAAAAGCATGGAAAAGAAAATAAAAGATATTTAAATATTGGCTTCCTCTTTCTTTGGTCACTCAATACTGAAGTCTGGAAAGTGTCCTATCACTTTCCATGCTATGTGACAAATGGTGTGGAAGTGTTAACAGGAATGAAAAGTTGTGGAGAAGTAAGAACACCCATGGAGAAATTACTTAAAATATTCTTCTTGCTATTTTTTGAAAGAAAAGTATTTTCTTTAGTAAGTGCTTTCGCAAATAAATATTTAGAGGTCTTAAAGTTAATAAGAATTGCTGGGCACTTTCTTTGCTTTTTAGAAAAAGAGACAATTTATGGAGATACTGTCAAACAATATATTTTTAAATAGTGGTGTACACATCCCTGTTATCTATATTAAGTGAATGCTCAAGCAATATTCAATAGGAGTTTGAATAGAACTGCATTACACTGAAGCACGTTCATACAGTATTATAAGTGACATTGTGCATACCTCAGCTTAATCACCAAATGCATGAAATAGAGTATGAGCTTTTGGCTTATGAATACAGTTTCTCCATACTTAATGTACACTCTTTTTGTTTTCTGGACCAATGTATTTTATGGCAATACCAAAAATAATTGAATACTGCTACAAATTTGTAAATGAATGGGTTATTAAGGTATTTAATTTCTAAACACCTTACTTAATTTACTGAGTTCACTCACAAGCCTTGACAATTTGCATTTACTGTTTAATGACATAGTTTCACTGTGTTACCTTAATAACACTGTGCTGAGTTACATGAGAGGTGATTTATATGTACTGTGCAAGCCAACATCATCAACACATAAAGACAACCACCTTCCTGTTATTATAACTTAGTGTTCTGAATAATTACTAATAATTTTGCTGAGATGTATATACATATATATGTACATACAGTGAAGATACATTAAATTTAACTGAACTGTTTCAAAATCTGAATTGGAAAGGAAGAAAAACAATTGTTTTTAAAGAAAAATTGACAGAGAGATATGAACGGAAATCTGACAAACCTGCAAAAAAAAAAAAAAAAGAAATCATTCATAATGTACTTTACCTTGAATGACAGACCATTTCCTTTGGACAACTCAGTCTTAAGTACTCTTTTCAAAGTATTCATACATTTTCTGCTGAATTCTTCCCAGTGTGTTTGCACCTATCTACATTAATTTTTGCAGATACCTTCTTTTGGCTAGTATTCCTAAATACCTGTTCAGACAGAAACTGTAACCCAGCAATCCTAAAAGCATCAAGCTATTTCACTAGCAGTATCCTGAATGTGTTTAGGAGTATCATATTCATGGAAGATCATTCACGAGGAAATAATTATCAATGACCAACAATACTTCGTATTCCCTTTGACCTTTCCCACAGGTAAAAGAGAAATAGGCAAGTGATACTAAGCATAGAGCAGGACTGGATACAATGTAGTTAGTCCCATTCCTCAGTGATGCAGGGCTAACTTGTTGATTGGATCTGGGTCCTTGCCCAAATGCCACTGGTGAAGTAACTAACAAAAAACAAGAAATGAAATAAAACTATTTGTAGCCAGTATTAATAGCAAAACCAGTTTCTCTTATGTAGCATTCACTGCATATTATATGTAAAATAGTACAGGACAGTTATTCCATATTCAGAAATCTTTCACGCCTGGGAAAACATTCAGCGATGGCCAGGTTTTTCTACTGTTTCTTTAAAAATGTGGGAGATATTTTCCATATTTTTAAAAACTCTCTGTATTATTTTTGTTGTGCTTGTTACTGTAACACTTAGCTATATATTTGCCATAGAAAGATTCTTGACCTTGGAATAACACCCGAAGGTCTAATACAGCCATGTCCTCTGAATGACTTGTGAGGTAACATAGTGGAAAAAACTTGTGTAACTTGAAGGCACTCAGTCATATGATTCTCCAGCAGTCTTAATGCCAAACTCATATTAATTTTTTTTTTTCTTTTGGAAGCATGAAGATTCTCTGCTATGAAGGCTTTTCTTTACTCATCATTGCAACCTATGGTTATTTAAAGGTATATGATATTTAAGTGAAAACTTAACATTCATGGAGATATCACTTTAACAGTGATGATTCTTTAATTACAAAAGCATGAACGCTAACAGCTATTTCACTTTCCAGCTGATGTAATATATCACATGGAATAAGAAGCTCAGAAGTTTTTTTACTGCTTTAGGAGAAAAGCAGTCATTTACAAAAGGATTAGCAGGTCTCAAGTGCTGACCAAAATGTTTTGTGCTTCAGTACAGAGTACCTTGAAAACCTCAGATCTCCTTTGAAAACTGGTGGAAAGAGCCTTGCTAGGTTGGCATTTCAGCTGGATGGGTGCACTGGGGCTGATTTCTGTGATAGCCTACTAAAATGAAACTTGTTATTTAGTCACCTTGCACCATGAAGATCCTTATATTGAAAGGGAAGACATTAACAGCAGAGTTTTACTTGCTCAGCACTGCTTTGCAGCTAGGAGTGTCAGCAAGGAGTTTCTCCCCTATACTATATTCAGAAGTAACAAAGGTCAGATGTTAGGTACATACATGGCTTCTGGCATGGCAAAACTCTAACACTCATAACTTAAATTTGGGGGGCAGGGGGGCAGGGAGTCGTTTGTTTTGTTCTGGGATTTGGTTTGATTTGGTTTTTGTTTTTTTCTTTCCCATGAAAACCCAGTAATACAAAAGAATTGTATCAATGCCTTACAGTGTAAGATTTTCTTTCTGGGTAAAAAGCTGCTTTGATTTTTGAAAATTATAGGTCTACCAGAGTAGAAACACTGGGTTTCAGTTGGCTTATCTTTCTGACAAGTGGAGAGTCCTCTTTCACCTATTATGGAAATGGGCATGAATTTGTTGTGATGTTATATTTCCCCAAAATAATAACTAATTTGCCAAGATACTGGGACAAAAAATACTTTAAAAAAAAAAGAGAAGAGAGAGAAAAAATATTTTCTATATGATATTTTTCATTTATTCTTCATTGCTTTCTGAAATCTAAGATATTAACGTAAGATGACAGCTGAAAGCTCATGCATGGATTGAAGTAGACAGGCAGTGGAAGCTAAGGGGAGGTGATTCTTAGATTTATTAGCAATTACAGGCATTTGTAGTTCTAGCAAAGATTTTGGCATGTGTTTTAAAGGTGATATATTGGGGAACTTATCTGATATAAAGGTAAGAAATGAGCCCCTTACTGCTGTTACATAAACCACTATACTTCTCAAATACTTAATAAAAAAGCTGTCAGCAGGATCGAGCCTATGACACCTGGATTTCAATTGTATCATGCTTGAACATTTCAAACTAGATGCACAGTAACCTTCAGGTCTAATGTTTTCTTTAATATCTTAGAACAGCCATAAAATATGGAGACTTGCTTTCTATAAAAAGAGAAATAAATCATGCTTGTTACCTGGGTGGATGCTTGCTTTGGAGCCAATCACAATTAAACATATAGCACTCTATTATGTCCAGGATTAACTCATCCTTCCCAAAAAAATAAATTATCAAGTTCTGCCTGGATGAAGCATGTTGACATTACACATGCAACGTGACATTGCAGGAAACAGTACGACAACCTAAGAGAAAAAGAAGGAAGAAACGGAAAGAGCTATGTCTTGGGCAATAATTCATTGTAGAGCTATGATGAATTCTGTCTCTCCATCATCATATAAAAGGATTCTTTCAAGCTCATGTATTATCATATGGATTCAGAGTTACTTGCTGATTAGTTTATCCAAACAACCAGTACTGATAGACGATTTCATTTGCCTGATACTGAGTCAGGCTGGTGATGACCACATGGCTGATGGACATATGCGTATTTTCAAAAGAATGCGTTCCTTGAAATACTTAAGTTCTTTTAAGTGAATGCTGCAACTTTTTTCCCTCACCTTTCCTGTTTCAAGCAAGCCTCAAAAACTGATAATTGCAGAACAGCAAGGAGTGTTTCTGTGCAAAGAGGCCACAGTTCACCATAGACAGTGCCAAATGTGCTGGCAGAATGAGTAAATGTGCATCTATGTAGTTTGCACAGTGAAATACAGGCTTTAAACCAGAAAAATCTGAAGGCACCTCTATGTACACTTGGCCTACACTTCTAAACAATATGTGCAACTTGTACAAAAGTATTTTAAAATATGGTTTTAAAATGGTCAGTTGGCTAGAAGATAAGAGATTAGTCAGACATTTCTAGGAAACAGGAATTATTTCTGTAAAAGCTTTCTGTCTTCCTTTTTATCTGAATTATACTCTACCCCAGATTTAATGAGACTGTCAAAAACTGGCCCCAGATGTATATAATTGACAAATTTTAAAAAGGGGAAAGAATCCTGTCATAGTAAAAGAATTGTTCCTCTAAGTCCCATGTATTAGAGGACTCTAAGCTTCACATTTCTGTATTCCTCTCTCTCTTTCTGCTTTTAAATTTTTTTATTAATGAACCGACTTCAGTGACACTAAATATTTATTTCTCTCAGTTTCTCATCTCTAACTTTATACCGGGGGGGGGGGGGAGAAAAGAAAAGATATGAATGCAGTAGAAAGATAAACAAACTAGCAACCCCCTAGAGTGTTCTCATGACATTCACATTTTATTCAGTTATCCTTTAATTTTCTAATAAACATTTTTTCACTGCAATAGCTGCCTCTGTGCCTTTTACCAGGCAAATGGCCTTGTAACCAACACAGAAAAACCTAATCACATTTCTCCTCTTGTTCTTTAGTGAGGTCTTAAGTTGAGAAAAATATGATCTGTGGCAGATGGCAGTACAGCTAACGAAGCCCAGGTCAGTGTGGGACTGAGTGAGAATTGCCACCAGACAAGGTCAGCGAGCCTGGCCCCAATTCAGCTAATAGCGGTGTCAAGCTCTGCTGCTGTTCTGGCACAGTGGCAAAACTCAGCCTTCAGCTCAGACCCATATGCTGGGAAGAGCTTTCTTCACCTGAGCTCTTTTAATAACCCTCCATCACTATGAAATATCTGACCACTGGGGACTTGCCTGGCAAGTCTAACAAATTAGGGCTGCCGTTACAAGTAAACAGCTATGCCTGCCAGTTATCTCCATCTGCCCGGCATTGCCAGGTTCATTATGAGCATCAGGAGATGGAGTTAAACAGATGGCAGGAAATGTGCTTGGCCCTTGCACTCAGGAGAGGGGACAAGAGGCAATTGCTTTGCATAACATCCCTTTCCCTTCATTACTTCACATTATAATATGTAAATAAAGTCACCCTAGGAGCAATTTAAAAAACACTTAGCATTGAAATATAAGGGTGCTACATGGAGGGAGAGAGAAAGGAAGGGATGAAGTTTCAGCTATTTGCAAACCAGAGCTTGGTCCCCCGCCCCTCCATCCCCAAAGAGATTTCAAGGGCTGCTTTTATTTCTGACACACTAAATGAAACTCTTTCTGAATATGTCTCTCTCATTCTCTTTTCCTGGCTGTCTCCAAAGATTGCAGGAACCTGTCAATCAGGCAGCTTGCAGGAAGGCCAGCAGTGTGCATATGAGAGCATGAGGAGTGCACAGCGTTAAAGAGCCAGGCTCTGCTCTCAAAGCCCCCTTTTTTTTGGTTTTTTTTTTGGTTTTTTTTTTTTTTTTTTTTTTGAGTTGACATTGGAAATGCAACAAGCCTGCAAGCTGGTAAGGAGAGATCATTAAACACTTCCCCACACAGCAGTAAAGAAAGAAAAGCATACGATTTTCATATGGAAATATTAACATCCTTGGACTAAAGTGGGGACGCAAATAACACTGCATGGGACTTAAATCCCAAAGTAGGAAACGTACTTCTATGCTGTGCCCTTCTGCAGACCTATCAGAGGATGCTGTGTATCTCACTTTCAGCTAAAATAAAGACAAGTATAACTTAGAAACAAACAGCTGAAATCACTGGACATCAGGACTTCTGTGGGATTTAGGATGTCTGAACATGGATCCAAACTTTCTGGAAGAGTGTCAGTCTTTTTTATGCATTTCTATTATGTGTAACATACTGAGAGCCTCATCTCAGCTGAAGCCTGCAGTTGCTGCTGTAATGCAAGCAACAAAAAGAAAGGAGTGAGAGGAGAAGGCTGACACACAAGAGGAGTAAAACAACCTGGCTTCAGTGGACTGATGTCAGTATAAATCCGATGATCTGACCCACTAAGTTATATCTCTTCATGACACATTAAGGGAATAGACGACACAACAAAAAGCAACCAGTAAGGCAAGATACAGTGGCAATAGTCCGTCAAACAAGACTTTCCGCTTCATTGAAACATCTGGAGTTCACATAACAGCTGGAAAATACATGATATTCAGTAGGATTTAACCAGCTAAAAATGAAATCTGGGCAGCTTGTCAGAGGAAGGGCACTGTAGAGTCTAATCACACTGGGTCCAGGACAGGTCCAAGTCATATTTTGAATCGTGGACAAATACTAGAGGATAAAGAAGTCTGTGAATATGATGCATGTAAACACACAAGCCAGGAGGCTACCAAGAAACAGCTGCCAGCACACTTTCTCCAAAAGGGAATTATATACCTCAATTATATGCCCAGTAGTAGCAGTCTGGTGTCCCCTTTGCTCCAGCTGAGAGCAGATGTTCAGAGGCTAGCAATGAGTGCTATATTTTAAAAGAATTGTGAGAAAAACTCTCACTTGCAGAAGAAAAAATGTTTCACACTTGCCAACTTTCTGGGTCTTGATGGTAGGCTGCTAGATTTCAGGATGGTTAGCAGCCCGGGCAACCAGATGTTCAAAAATCCCAGACAAATGACGATGGTGTCTATAAAGAGCAGCTCTACTGCACACCAAGGGGAAAGCTGTTCTGCTTTGCACAGTCCAGACTTGTCTGTGATACAGCAGGCTTGTCACGTACATGCAGATCTACTGAGTGTGCATGATAGGTCCAAAAATGAGACACATAAAACCTACTGCCTGTGGACCTGCCAGCTTTGACAGGTCTGAGTCTGGAAGCTGCATACGGAGGGAAAGGGTTCCTCTGTGGTGGTAGTGGCAGACGGTGGTACATCCAAACTTTAAGCCTCAGACCTTCCATGACTTCTTGCTAATAAAATTCAGAAAACAGGAGTTTTTCCTCTTGATCATCTTTATCACCTTAAATAAAACCAACTCCACATCCTGTCATGAAAACATGGTGTCAATGTATTTTCCATAAACATTTTCTCCCCTCTTGTTCACTTGCTCCCCTCATTATCCAGTTGCCTACTTCTTCAGCAAAGAATTCATCAAACTGATCTTCTGTATTTAACAGGTATGATTTTTTGATGGCCTGAATATTTTATTCTACAGTTCTATTTGTAAGGATTTAACTTGTAGTCTACTGTCTTTTACCAAACCACATTTCCAGCTTTTGAAGCATTTCTGCCAAAAGCTCAGGCACCCTGCACACTATTGCTATTAAGAACAGCAGTGAACCTTTTCACATCTTCCTCCTTGCAAGGTTAGGCATGGTTTCTGGGGGTCTCTTATCCCACACAGGAATTGCATCCACACTAAATACAGGGTTCAATTGATATTCTTGCTTCTAATTAGCATAAGATTTCTTTGGACCTTCTAGGCCATTCTTTTTTACACATTCTAGCATCATGCTTAGTTTTGGCATATGCTGCTCTCATTGTCAAACCCGATTATACTGTGGCCACTTAGGGGTTTGATAGCAGTTCATAAAGCAATTTTCTATTTGGGACTAGAGTGATCTGAGATTAGACTCTCTCTTCTTCTGCTCTAGTTTGGAGCTGATGATCACTTTCCTGCAGCTGTTTTTTGTGCATTTTTTCTTATCCTTCTGGTGATACACTGGTGCATGGAGTTACTGGATTTCAGGCTGAAGTGGAAAGGAGTATCCGGATTCATTCTCCAGCCATCCTAGGTCTGTGCTCTGGGTGTGTGATCCTAGAGAGGGAGGCTGGGAAGGGGGGATACCACCAAAGAAACTATTCTTGTCCTTAGTACATCGCACTAGTGTTTATTCTTTGCCATGAAGATGCGCAGCTTTTCCTCTTTGACAAAAAAAGGAGGATGTGCATTTACAGGCTTATTTAGCTGAGCAGGCCCAGCCTACACCTATCATTTCAAAATGAGACCTAGCTGAAATCATAACGTGGTTACTATTTGCTTTCTCTTCCACTGCTCTGTGCACCTTTGCCCATTCCTGCCTCTGGTGCCATCTTATATCTTATCAGCATCTCATGCTAGTGACATGCCTGTATGCCTGTTTGAAGATACACATGCAGACATGGAAAGATACAGGTACAGATAAAATGGATCATTAGACTTGCGATACGTATGTGAAGAGACTGCTTAAAAACTTTATAGTACACCAATCAGATATGCAAACACCACGTGAAGTTTCAACCACATATAAGCCCTAATAAAACCCCATTCAGTCAGGCTTTATGAAACACAATATATATAATATTTTCTCCAATGGTCTCTTTTATAAACAAACGTCAAGGGTTCCCCCAAGTGCTATATCCTTATTCAGCATCTCCAGTCACCAAAGTTTATTCAGTGTTTTGACTAGGAAATAATCCAGTATCATTTTGCAAACACCAGACTTTTCCTCCAGTTGCAAGGTAGCTGTTTGCTTCAGGGTCCTGTGCAGGCAGTAGGCTACTGATTTGGCTCTACCAGTCTTCTTTGCTGTGCTGTTGTCTCTGCAATATCTCCCATCGCAGCACCTTCAGCAAAGGCTTTTACAGCAAAATCCTCCATCTATATTGTCTCTCAGGGTTTATTTTTATTTCACATAAAGAACTCAGTGAGGAAAATGAAGGAAACAAGGATTTGGAGCAGGGACCATAACACATGTCTACCCTTTCCTGAAATGGAGAAAACGTTTGTAAGCTCCAGCATGTTTTTAAAATTCTAATACCACCCTTCACTTTTCTAGTTAAAAAAGACTTGCATTTAATCAGCAGTTAAATGGATCTGATGTAGCTGGAAATGTCAATATTTATTTACATGAAGCTATTTAGTACAGGCAAAAGTCGAGAACATAAAAAAATATTGTTTCTACAGATTTTACATTAACTGTAGGCATTGCAGTTTGTTTAAATAGAAATTAAGAAAACGTATATATCCTCATTCTGAAGTTAGTCATAAAGAGGCAGCAGCCATATTTTTTTATTTTGCCATATTTTTTTATTTTGCCTTGTTCCACAGCTTTATGAAGCATGTCAACATTATCTCTCATGCCTCATCATTAGCAGGCTGAAACATCTTCTATTTACTGGAGATTAGCCGCTCCAGAGAGAGGAGGTTTTGCTGTATCCCCCTCTGTCTGCTGAGACAGCTGTAATGGCTACATGCACCTGTGGCACAATAACCACCAGCAGCCAGCTAGTATTGTTTATTGCTAATGAGGCATATAATTGCTGCAGTTAATCCAGCTTCTGTGGTTACTAGGTAGAAGGGAGAAAACTACAGTGAAACCGGATAGGGTAACAGAGTGAGCAGAGTGTCTCCAGCATTTAATTTAGCTCTAACAAGGCAGTTAGTGTTAGATCTCAACTGATTGTTAAAGAGCACTTACTGATGTTAATAAGCATAATAATCAACTATAACTGGCATAAATTAATTCACCATTACAATACAGAAGTAATAAAATGGGTAATCATTATGCTCTTTAAATTATATTAATGTGCACATTCGTTCAACCATATCAAATGGTTTAACTGTTCACCAATATAGCAATAGTAAATTAATTTGAAAGAAATGCATTGCAGCAAACAAACCCTAATTGCCATTTAATCAGTATGGTAATTTCTATTTAATTTGGCTACACTGTCCTGTTGAAAGGCAAAAACCTAAAGTATGTAAAGTTAGGAAAAAAATATGCTTAAGTGGTTCAACATGATTAATTGAAAGAAGGCTCTGCAGTTCTGTGGGCTCATTTCTCTAGGTTTAGTTCTTTTTATACTGCAGCCTTCTTCGGCTCTCCGAAGTCTGTCTTGCTCCAGATTTGCCTTTGATATTGATCCAGCCAACAAGCAGCTGTCTGTGAGACCCCAAATGTCTCGAGACAATATTGACTGAGTGTGCCCAAGTGTTTCATTAATAGATTAAGGGACAGGAAAAAATACAGGCATACCCTATACATCCCCTCCACCCAAGAGTCTCAAAACAGCAATACAAACCTTTTTAAGAAGCTCCTTTGGAAGGAGGTTAAAAATTTTGTATAGCTAAATGTATGTGGTACTCCTAGCCAAACAAATGTCAAGGCAAACAGAAAATGGATTTCAGCCTTCACTTAATGCTGAAGCTGCAACACACTTCTTTTAAAGCTTTGCTGCTGTGCAAAAAAACCAAAGGCAGGGAGATATTAATTAAAATGCCAAAGCAAAGAATCTACAGCTGTTCCTGCTGCAGTCCCACAAGGGGTCTGGATGCTGCTAAGCTTTTATATCAGTAAATACAAAGGTTCCCATTTCAAATACATGTACCTCACTTGTGTGTTTCAGTCGAGATGTAAGTGGCAATTCTTTGTCTGTACTGTTTTATTTTGTTTTCAAGATGTCACACATTTCACGTATCACCAGAAGACTTTCCTGGCCCTTTATCCACATTTCAATGTTTGAATACCAGTGGAGTTGTTATTATAGAGAAGAAAGATGTTTAAGATAAGCAGCAATACAGGGACAAAGCAGGTGAGAGGTTGGAGCACAGATCTGTTGATGGAGAGAGAGGGGCAAAATACTGAACTTTGTGTCTCTGTAATCTATTCCTGCCACCAGTGTAAAGCCTGGGATCCAGCTGAACTGTGAACTGGTTGCAGCAATAAATGCAATCTCTTTGAAGTAATTTGGTATCAGCCCATTAAAAAGGTATGAAGGAAACAATAGATCTGCCATATAAATTTTCAAAAAAACCAGAGTAAACTATCTGTTATTTCCATCTACTCTTTTCCACCAACTGGAAAAAATGTTTTGAAAAGTCTTTGTGCACAGAATGCTTGAAATTTCTACTTGATTGCAGCTGTGTTGCTTTCTGCTGCTTATGAGATTTGAAGCTGCTGATGGTAAGCGGTTTAGGGGAAGCTATTAAACACCAGCCATTCAGCAAAGTGCTTTAACAGTCAGGTAGTTGTTCCTCTGAGCTTTCTGCAAGCTGCCCCCAGGAATAAAAATCAGAGGGGATTCTCCTCCAGTCAACAGGACTAGTTGAACACTTGACCATATCTCCTGGGGGAGAGGTGGAGGGAAATATATATAAAATCAGCCAGTTTTGGAGACAGTTAATCTGCCTCTTTTCTACTGGGGACTTAGGAAGCTGGAATTGTCATTATGTTGTCATTTTGTATGTTCAGTAAAATACATCTTAATTCCCAGTGCAAGAATCAGCATTCTCATTAGATTCTTTTGATAGGAAGGCCTGCCCTTTATGAGCTGAATCAGACTTTTCTTCAGAAAAACAGCAGCATGTAAACATTTTAGAATTAAAATGAGTTCATATTACTTCTGGTAGGAAAAATAAGCCTCATGCTATATTTTTGAATCTCCCACAGCTACTTTGCCTGATGTCAAAACCAAGCACGATTGCAGTGGAGGCCTACTTGCTTCTCTTCCTCTTTGTCTGAGTCTATCCATAAATACCAGACCGTGACATACTTACGTATGTGATATAGTAAGTGTAGTAAATCTGTTTCACCTTGTGAAGCCATTTAGCTCAATTTATGTGGAGCTCTTTCTGTTCTTGGCACCTTGTTCTGGGTCATAGGAAAGGAACTGCGGCCTTCACGTTGTGATCCACCATGGGAATGTTCTCATATACCTGGCATAAAACACTTGCCAGGGTTGTCTTCTTAACAGCTCTCTATTGACCTTGAGAGAAACTAACCTGTTGCTCTTTATTATCATATGACTTTTTCCTTCCAAATCATCTTCCAAAATGATTGAACATTTCTGTGAGAGGCAGAACCAGGGCTGTCCCTTGAGGACTGATCACACCGGGCTGTATCAGACAGTTCAGCAAACAAAAACGTGGAAAGAGCCAAAGTTACTTCTCTTCAGAAATAATTTCTTCTTTATTAGCCAGGGGAGAAGAAGCTACGATTTCCAAGAACTGCCTTTCAGTTATAGCCATTTTCCGCCTAGTTTATACGTAGGTTGGAGCTTTAGCCTCCTGTGTGTTACACACTGATTTATTTATGTAATAACCCATTCTGACAAAGGGTTTCTTGAAGCGTGATTAATTCGAAACTGCTGAAATTCATTAATCTGAATCAGGCAAGATTGAAAGGGAAAAAAAAAAGGAAATGAGAGCACCAGCATGACAGAACTGTTTCAGACCGACGCCACAAGCACCTCCAGCCCTTCCAGCGGAGGACGTAAAGGCTGCAGAGGCGCGTGCGGCAGCGCTGGCGCCATTGACGGGTATTTAGTGCCATCTAGTGGTTTCCCAGGTGTATCGTGTCTAAATGTAGCGTCTCTACGTCCAGTTATCGCAAGTTACGTGTGAGTATCACGGGATCTTTATGACAAGAATCACAAAAACAAGTTCTTTATCACTTTTAATGCTTTATTTAGTTTGAGTATAGAACTTGATTCTGCCTTATCAACACACTTTGAAATGTGATACTGTTAAGAAAACTGTTTTTCTTGGTATGTGACTTCGCACAAACGTACAAACAGTACATTTCAGACACTCGCTATTGACTGTGAAGTAAGAGGTTCAAAAATAAACCTGTTATTTTTAGAAATTACTAAAGAGAATATGAGATTCTGACCAGTAATTGAATCAATTATCTAAATGAAAAAAAAAATTTGCCACTATTTTTTTTTTGCAACACGTAATGTCGTCATCACCATTTCGCCCACACGAAACAAATCTGCTTCTGTTTGTGACCATTATCCCACAGATTCTGAATTAAGGTGGTATTTTTTTTCTACTATTAATGTGCTTTTCTCAGAAAACATTTCTTATTAATATGAAAGCCTATTAAGGGACTGTAAGAGCAACAGGAACCTGTAGCAGAGATCAGCTGAGTTAAAACCTTCTTTCTGTGACAAGGCAAATCAATTTCTGTGATAGAGGCAGGGTAGCTCCTGCCTATACTGGGTACCTCCTGAAGAGGTTTTGGCAACCATTTGCACTTGCATAATGTAAGCATTTCCCTGGCTGTCTGGGGTGCACTCCCATTAAGATCTGGCAAAACCTATGCTGCAAAGCAAGTAAACGGCTTGTGGATACAGCAGATTTTGCTGTCTTGCCTGCCTCTTCCTAAAATGTGAGGTGCATAGGACAAAACCTTATGGCTAGGAGCCAGTGGTAGGGAGCAATACATATATTTATGTCCTATTACGATTAAGCATGTTTGAAACCTAAAGGCCAGGAGACAAGCAATCCTTCATGGTAGTAGATTTATCACTGTTGTCCCCCTCAGCATTTGTGCATGGTCACAGCTGCTGATTCAGAGGGATCACACTTGTAACATCTCAATAAACATTGAGCACTACTAGCAGTTTATAGAGTTGTTTCCTGTGCTATTTGCTGAGAAAATTAGTTCCCTAATCAATACAGTTAATTCCCTGTAAGAGTTGGGTTGCAACTATCTTGACAGAGTTTTAAGTACTTTGATATAGTAGCTCTACATCATACCACACAGAAGTAAGCAGACAAGGTAAAAATGTGGGGCTGTTTCACTTCACATGGCTGGTTTAGAATTAAAGTTAGAAGTTAGTATATTCATCAAATGGAATGTAAGTAAGTGATAAAAAGATCCTTCACATCCTATAAAGCTGAAGACAAAGCTGAGCAGTGTTTGGCCACTGTATTTTTTCTTAGCTTATGCAGTTTCAAAATTTGTTCCCTTTTCCTGTGTACCAGACAGTGTTGTTCTCCTTTCCATTTCAGTGAAAAATTATTTCGCTTTCAGACCTAAATATATATTTTCAGCTTTTCTCTCTCTCTCTTTCTCACAGAGAACCAAAAATCCCAATGGAAGTTTTTGTAAGGAATATTTGGTATTACTCAACCATATTGCCCTAGCCTTATTTTTAAAAACACTCAAATAATTCTTCTCTTTTACCGTATTTACAACCTCTAAATCCTACAGCAGTAGAATGTCTCATTAGCCCTAACTCAAAGCTTAATATACTTCTGTGCAACCTCTTACACTGGCAAAACATGCCAGAATTCATAACACCACCTATGTTCTAACATGTCATCTGTGGCAAAATAAAACAGGAACTAGGTGATGCTGAGCGTGTTAGGCCTTTTTTATGTCACTTAGAGACTCTTACCTAGGACATTTCCTAAATTTCTTTTTAAACCTATGTCCCGATACATTTTACACTCTGTTAGAGCAGAACAAAAGCTTGTGGTAAATCCCACAAATCTGTGATTTAGGATCATATACACAGGACTGAACTACAAATAAATAGAGTGTCTTTTAAAAGACAGTGTTCCAACCACTGTATTTAAGTTCTGCAGGCACTGATTGGGTGAAGAAATATATCAAAACTATTTCAATCTTTTCCACTTATTGTACTAGTGAATTTCAACTGGAAAACGAACAAAAGCAAAAATAAAGGGAACTCTTTTACAGTGCTTGTCTTGGAATTAAATGTCTTTTTTATTACATGTGTGGTTTCAACTTTTCCTTGTTTTTATTTCTGATTGCACAAGAGAAAACCAAGTAGATTATCTGCAAAAATGGTGCAATATAAAAATTTCTACTTATGTTAACCTATTTCCTACATGGCAAGCCCTAGAAGTCCTCCCTATGTTCTTCACAAATTCTTAAATTCATTGTTTTCTAACTGAACCTGTGAAGAATTTATCCTATTCTTTCTAATCTATAAGAAGAAGACCTTTCGCAAGTCTATTGATCTTGGATTTAGAGGGGGAAATCCTACATTTCCAGAATCTTTCTTATGTAACAATAAAGCTGAAGCTCTAAAGCTTATAGTTCTGGCTATAGTCAAAGAGAGAGACAATAGTGCGAAGTTACATCTGGGGATATTTCTGTTAAATCTAGTACACATTAGTTGTTAACTTTTAGATAGCTAATGTAAAATCTCTTCTGACTGTTCCCTGGACATCCCTCTTCTCTTCCATAAAGAATTTTAAGTACTCTAGAAATAAGGTACTCCTTTCAGACACAAAGAATAAGGGAATGGGCTTTGCAAGTCATCCTCTTCCCTGTAAATGCAAAACAATCCACAGAGGAGTAAGGCCCAAAACATTAGCAGTAACATGAATGTCGATGTCTGAGGAACAGCAAGAACGAGCATGCTTGGAAGCATTAAACATCCAGTCTGCCACCTCAGGTTATCTTTCCTCCGCCAATTAAATTAATAAAGATAAAGAAAAATATTATACACTTTATAGATGAGAGGCAAAATGTAAAAGATGCAGATCTACCCTCAGACTTTATCAAAGCAGGATTGTACGAAATTAGGTCTCTCCTGAGAGGTGTTCCTCTAACAGGTTCAAGAGCTCCCCCAAGAGAGACCACTAGCTCTCACAATAGCATCTTCAGGTTTTTCCACTGACCTGCATTATTAGTGTGCTTCCAGTCTAAGACTCATGAATCTGCTTCCTTTTTTATCTCATTTGATGGACATGATGAGTTAGCTGCAGGACAATGGTCCTAAGCTGTAAGCCAAGAACAACTTCACAGGACAGAGATAAAAAACAGAACCCCCCCAACATTCATTAATTTCCTGACTTGAATATACTGCTCTACAGGCCAAGGAGAAATTCACAGGTCTTTGTCATCTCCTCCAACGCTCAAGTCTGTCTGTAAGCTACCTTGTCACCCTGTGACCTATTATATACTTCCCAAAGGAAGACATTTTCGGTTGGAGAAAACTAATCCTGGTCACCTTTTTACCTAGGTAGGTTCAAATTACTTGTCTTAGAAAAAACCCAGTATGCCTAATAAACCTGCTTCTTAGGTGACATTCTTTGCACTGAGTTGGCCACGTTTCACAAGCACTCACCAGTGTGGTCTACCTGCTTCTTTCCTGGGCTGGGCACTCTTGCAGGTAGTCTTAATACTCTGGGTACTAGTTATAGGACACCTTTATCACACATGCATGCTGAAAAAGTATTTCAGGACTTAGCAGATTTTAAGACAAGATCTGAGAGCTGAAAAATTTAATATGGGGATATTTAGCTTTCATTAAGTCTCAGGAAAATGTCTCTGTGTTTGCTTAGTCTGGTGTTGTTCCCAACATATTAGTATGTACAGAAGAGTCTCCCTGGGAAGCCATCTGGTATGTTATAGCACAGTATGTCTTTTCTTGTTGCCAAATACATGCATTCAATTAATGATAATCATCTGCTACTTCTATGCAGTAATACTTCCCCCCCCTCCCTTTCCTGAGTAGTCTTAGCCAAGCTTTGCATAATCACCTTAGGAAACCTTGGTGCTGAAAATTTGATTTCTTTCCCAGACAGCAGCATACCAGTGGGGTCTGACACAACCCTCGCTTGTTGATGGGGAGGAAGTGGAAACACAATAACATTGCTTTCTTTCACACATTCACAGCTGGGCTCCCAGACTCAGTCAGCAAAAAAAAAATATTACATAGCCTGCAGAAATGTCATCAGGACTTGAGAGGTGCTGATCTAGGAGTAACAATTGCTCTAAGAACAGCTGTTGTCATCCGTAGAGATTTAGCAGTTCCACCAGAGAAACACTTTAGCCAGTTTTCCTCACTATTATGGAAAAACTTATTTCAGGTGTGGTTATGAATGAAGGCAGAAACAACTACTTTAATGCTAAAGCAAATACAGAGAAAAACAAAATTGCATTCAGGACTGCACAAAGACTGAAACAATCCCTCAGTCATAATTATATTACATACCAAATAATAAATCAAACAAAAATAAATCTGAAAGGGAGAAAATTTACCTAAACACACTTCATGCATATTTGACTTTGTCACCTTTTCTTTCATATCTTACAATAAAGGCAAATTTTGACCCAAGTGGACCTGGATTAGAAACCAGATCTAAATTTTCCACTCCTCCGGCTGAGGTCAGGACAACATCAGGTGAAGACATAATGGGAGTTCTGACCAGCAGTACCAGAGAAGACCTTTGCATGGCCACACTCCAGAAGCCACAGAACATTCAACACCTATAGGAAAATCACAGAATCACAGAATGATAGGGGTTGGAAGGGACTTCTGGAGATTACCTAGTCCAACCCTCCCCACCAGAGCAGGTTCACCTAGACCAGATTGCACAGGAATGCGTCCAGGCGAGTTTTGAGTATCTCCAGAGAAGGAGACTCCACAACCTCTCTGGGCAGCCTGTTCCAGTGCTCTGCCACCCTCAAAGTAAAGAAGTTCCTCCTCATGTTTAGATGGAACTTCCTATGACCAAGTTTGTGCCCGTTACCTCTTGTCCTGTCACTGGGTACCACTGAAAAAAGACTGGCCCCATCCTCCTGGCACCCACCCCTTAAGTATTTATAAGCATTAATAAGATCCCCCCTCAGTCTTCTCTTCTCCAGACTAAAAAGACCAAAGTCCCTCAGCCTTTCCTCATAAGAAAGGTGTTCCTGTCCCCTAATCATCTTTGTAGCCCTTTGCTGTACCCTCTCCAGCAGTTCCCTGTCCTTCTTGAACCGGGGAGCCCAGAACTGGACACAGTACTCCAGATGTGGCCTCAGCAGGGCAGAGTAGAGGGGGAGGATAACCTCCCTCGACCTGCTTGCCACACTCTTTTTGATGCACCCCAGGATGCCATTGGCCTTCTTGGCCACAAGGGCACATTGCTGGCTCATGGTCATCCTGTTGTCTTTCAGTAAAAGCTTTCAGTAAAAAAAGAAATAAATAAAAAGCCCTCAGAAAGCACAGCATATCTAAGAAAGCCAAATGGAGACATGAAGAGTTTTGCCAGTGTTTTACATCCCTGAAGTGGTGTGGTCAAGCCTGGTTAGTACAGAGCTGGTTCTGCCAGATCCTCCCAGGCAATGGGTGGGAAATAGAGTCAGAAAAATGTGAGAAAAATGGCCTTTTGGAGACTGCAAGACTAATGTCTCCCCCTGTGTGTTCCTGTCTTTGCCGTGGGGAGGCTCCTGGTAGGTCCAAGGCCCATGTGTTGCTTTCTCATTTCTCTCTATCAGCTCTGGTACTAGCCTGACCGCTTTGCAAACACCACTATGGATTTGGTGAGCTGAGGACCTGTGTGACGCAGTGACCTCAGTGGTGTTTGCGTGCATCCCTGCTCTGTGTTCAGGCTGGTGGGAAGCAGTGTGAAGGTGCCAGTGGTGCTGGGCTGGTGGGGTTGACCCCAGTGCTGCTATACTGAGAAGCAGTCTCTGTAGGGAGCAGATGCGCCAAGCTCAGAAACCAAAAAGATCCTGGCAGGGCCCCCTCCTACCCTTACCAAACCCCCTGGTGAACCATTTGGCAGAATTGGATGTAGCTCTTGGTGGTCACTACAGAAAGTGTTACTCCAAAAGTCTTTGAGAGAGAAAGAGAGAGAGATATGTATATATATTTCAACATAACTTTTCCAGCAAGCATAAATGAAAATTTGACTGTGTTATCTTAGGAAAAAATCTTTCAAGAGTATTTTAAGTGTCCTCTGAATATTTTTTTTATATATATGTAAGTGTATGAGAACAAAACCATCTTTAATATATTGAATTTTTGGTATAATTGGTTTTTCAGACAGCAAACACAATCTCTGGTCAGGCCACACCATGCACAAATTGTATTGTTTTTCTCCTGGTGTGCACTGAGTATGGGTATATACCCCATGAAAGCAGAGAGAATAGGAATGAGCTGTGGCGCTTACACAACGAGGGAAGTGACAGAATTCATTATTCCTGTGGCACGTCAGTCATCATGTTCCCTTACTGTTGGCTGTCACACTGCACACATTTCCCATGGATGCAGAGTACTGATGGGAGGCACTCTTTTCAGCTTTATTTCTTTTTTTCTGTTTACATAACACATTCCCAGTGGGCAAAAAAAAAAAAAAACTTCAACAGCGTCAAAACTGTCTTTTTCCCATATTCATTCCATTAAATTATGCTAATTGTTTTGCTATTTGTTATTTGAAACCCTTCTCAAGAAATTAGGGTGCAGGTAAAGAATCAAAAGGCAGAGGCTTTGCAGAGCATGCGGGTGACAGATGATCTCCTGTAACTCCACATATGCACACTAGTACTTGCAGCAAATATGCAAAGGTGAATCAACCCTCTTTTACTGAAGGCTACCCTAAATCATACCTTTTCACAATTGTGCCCAGCTAAGACTGTGCAAGTGGGGAGTTACTCTGTCTCTGCTGATACCATTTTAAAACTCTGTTACCTGATCGTGAGTCTAAGTTTTAGGTTATTTTGCTGGAAGTCTCCACAGATGAAGGTGTTACCAGGTTTCACGTACTGTAAATCAGTTGGGTTCAGATCACTTGGCTGAAACTTAGTGTTTTCCTTCTACAGATTTCTTCTCTGGTTCTTAATTTTGCAATCTAATATATGTTTGGCATGGCTGTATATATGATGGCAAAACACAGGATAGTTATTTTGTGCTTCAGATTCTTGGCTATGATGTTTTTCAGAACAGAAAAAGAAGGAACAGTGATTAGAAAATACTTGATTTGGACTTGGATCAGTACAAAGGGAAAGAATTATATACTCTGGTTTTGGTTATTTGGAGTCAATTGGTTTTCTTCCTGCCTGAGATAGGAGCTCTGGAGAAAGGAGTGATCTCTGCTGTAAGCAATCTGGGCAGCAAGCTTGGAATTCTGTAACTCTTTCTCTCTGCTTCTGCTGCAAAGATATTTCTTTTAATCCAGTGCTGAAAACCAGGCCAGATTACAAGGTCTTAGTGAATCAGCAGTGCAGTCTATAAAGCCTGGCTCCCTCTGAAATACCCAGACTGTGAAGCTTCCAGGACCTGACACTGTTCATTTTGAGATAAAACAAGCTCAGTTCTGATTTTCAGCTGTGAACAACGCACTAAGGAACAAGAATCAAAGGTCTATTTGCTTGTCCATATCTTGGTGATGACTAGCTACACAGGACAGAAAGCAGGGAGTGAGATAAAGTTGTTGAGTGAATTTGCTTGGAACCTTAAAAAAGGGAAAAAACCCCAACCCTAACAAACCCAAACACTCTAATTTGTCTTAAAATGTTTCAGACTTTGAAGAGGAAACTCAGTTAGCATGGACTGGATTATATTTGTGTGGGCATAAAGACAGTGTTTCTTTGTCTTCACAAAGTATGACTTGGCATTTGCTTTCCAGTCTTCTGGGAGTGGGGTTTTGTAGTAATTTTATTTTAGAAGCTCACACCAACTAACTGACTTTATCACAATAAATCATTTAACATGGAGCTATCCTTTCAGAGCTCCTCCGCTGACACATTTCTCAGCCCAGCACTGCACATTTCAGAGTAGTCACACCACCAGTGTGGCAGACTGTAGTATCCCTTGGGTTATTCAATAGAGGAGTAGTGTGGGACCGATAAAGGTAGTGGTACATCAAGATGCTGAAATATTCAGGAAAGATTTTTTCCTTAGGGAATTCCTAGATACACTTTTTTGACAGGGCAGGTGCATAGCCACTGAGTTATTTATTAGACAGCACAAACAGGGAGAACTACAGTCAAGATTTATCTTTAATTTGGAGTATTCTTTAGAAGTGACAATTCCATTGGGAAACAATGACTGCTCTGAATTTCTTTAGCTAAAGAAAATTAGCAGTTAACATGTGTAGGAAACTTTATAATAATTCTGAAGGCAGAAACACAGCCTCAGTGAGCACAAGGGACAGGAATTCAGCTAGGATTAATGCAGAAAGGTTGAGATAGGAGCATCTTTTACTCGTTTACATGCTTTGCATGTGAGAGCTGCTGCAGGGAGTTAGGGTGAAAAGTAGCAGTATCTAATTCCTTCTGTTCACTGCTATGTATGGGTAATTGTATAGGAACTGAATAGGTTTGCATAGAAAATAACGGCATAGCAACAGCTACTATAGGATAATGGGGGAAGGACTAAGCAGTGCACTATACCTATCTGTGTGCTCTTTAAATTGTGGTAAATTGTGATTAACACACTGTGACCAAAATCTCAAAAAAGAGTTGCCTGATGAAAGATATGATTGAAGTCTATAACATATACGAAAGAGTGAAGAGTGTGAATGCACAGTCTGATCTCTAATTTAAAGACTAGGACATTCCCACTATGGGGCAGATTGAAGAAAACAAAAGGAGGAGGCTATTCAATATGCTATTAAGCTGTATAACTTCTTCCATGGGATGCAAAGGATGCTAAACATCTACAGGATTAGGCAAGTTCATTTAAGACAGACCCTGGTGTACTGGAGCATGTCTAGAGAAGGGCTACCAAGATGGCTGTGGGGCTGGAGCACATGGTGTGCAAAGAGAGGCTGAGACACTCGGATTTGTTCAGCCTGGAGAAGAGAAAGCTAAGGAGGGGCTATACATCCTGCATTCATATACCAAATGGGTATATTTCACAGCAAGGGTAGTCAAACTGGCACAGGCTGCTGGGAGAGGCTGTGCAGCCTCCTGGTTTTGGAGGTACTCAAAACCCAGCTGGAGAAGGCCCTGAGCAGCCTAACTTAGCATTAGCCTTGATGTAAACCCATAATGCTGTGAAAGGGAAATCCACTGGAGCTGCTAAATATAGAGGTAATCACTTCTGACTCAGGAGGGCCCTGAGCTACAGGTCGCTGGAAGCTGAACGTGCTTCAGGGAAATGTCACCAGTCCTGCCTCTACTGCTCCCTTTGTCCTTAGGCCTCCCTTTAATGGCCATGGTCAGAGACAGGTTGTTGGGCTGGATGCACCTTTTGTCTCCTTCTTCATGTCCCTATTGCGATGTCAATGGAGATTTTTTGGGTGCCCATCATGTAAACAATGCTGCCATTTGTTCACTGCAGGTATACTTACTAAATGTGTGTCATATTCACGCTGTGTTCTTATAAGTCTACCTGTTGCATCCAGACGTTGAAAGACGGTATGAAATGCTACAGCTTCTGAGTAGATTTTATTCACTTCTTATTGTGTATGATGTTTGGGCTGCTAGGAAAGTTAATATTTAATAAATGGGAAAAAAAGGAAAAGGAGGAAAGCTGGACTTGCAAATTAGGGGAAGTGGGATAAGAACTGGAAAATATAAACCTGACAACTTTCCTTTTGTATCATGCAAATAAGGACCCAAGAAAATTTGAGAAATTAAATTAGAAAAGCCTATAGAATACCAGGAAGAAATAAAACACATCTGCTAGCAAATATAGACTGGTGAGGACTGGCTGCTGTCTTCACCTTTGTAGTCTTTGGCGAAGAATACCATGTCTTACTTTCTCTTCACAGTCATCTGAACATGCAGCAAACTTAATTTCAGGCTAGGATGGGTGCTCTAGATTCAGAAGGTATTTTTCATTTTGCTGTTGTGTTAGAAATCTCCTCCCCCATATACTCATGCACATGCAACATCTACTGTTGAATAGAACTTACCATAAGTCTCAATAACAATGTTTTGCAAATTTTGTCCCACCTGCACCTCTTGCTGCCATATTTTTTATGGTCATAACAAATATAAGTGAAATAAAGAAGTTCACTTGCATACACCAGTGTTTACAGCTAAAAAAGACCTCTCAAGCTGCTAACATTGACCGTGAGCACTTGTAGACGTTCTTCCCCCCCCCTCCCCAGCTATGTTTGGCAGAAGAACACATACTAAGAAGCCTAATACAGTTACTTCACAGGTATTATTTCAAAACATTGACTCTCTTGTGTAAAATAAATATGCCACAAATGCTTCCTTATCAAGTCCCTTTATTTAAATTTGGTTGACAAGAAGGAAACTACAAGCTGTACCAAACCCTGTGAGAAGCTTGATTCATCTTCTTAGCTTATTATTTTTAACCCTGTTTTTCTCAATGCCATGATAGGCATTCTGCTTCTACTGGTATTTATTTAAATAAAGGTTTTTTTTTGAAACCTGTTTAAAAAAAAAAGACCTGACATACAGTTATTACTCTTTCACTTTAATTTCTCCCTCCTTCTATCCCCTCCCAACACTTCCATATTCACTGTATTTCAAGATGCAGTCAATCCTAAAGGTTGGACATTCTACCACTGGGTCTAATGGAATCTGAACCAGTTTATGTTAGCCTCACAAGAATACTTTTAGACTACTGCTTATACTATTGATAGTATTAAATAAGAAAGAGAATACAGAAGAATACAATTAATGTGTTTCTTTTCCATCTTGTGCTTGTATTCTGTGTGTACAATATATTCACATAAACTACACTGTGAAAACTGGAAGAAAGAAAACAAAACACAACAGAACAGTTTTGATGTGAGAGGCAACAGTTGCTTAAATATATTAAGGTCTCTTCTATTTCCGTCTTAGATCTTGGCTTCACTGATGTATTTGAAGGAAAAGTTTTATTATTCAATCTATAAAGACAAGTCTTCAGGTGAACTACATTTCATCTTTACAAATCCTCAGATGAGCCCTTAGTAGTATTTTTTAATTATGCCTTCTCTTTGCTGCCTGTCCCTACAGTGCATTTTGTTCTCTTGTGCAGATTTTCTTTTGGTCCATCCTTTTCATTTTGTGACTGAGGGCTGACACTTTGTGGAAAGATGTGGGTGAAGGAATGCAACAATTGTTTTATTCCAAATACATTTTGTTCAAAATGAACTAATTTTGGCATCTGGTTTTGATCCATTCCACCTCCAACTGACCTACCCCTGTAAATCTTATGTGAACTGATGTAGCTATTTCAGCCTTGGGAGATACTTTTTAGTACTTTGGACTCAAATATAAGTTTCAAAATATTGAACCAAATAATACAGAACAGAATAGACTTACCCCTGAATTATCCATACTTCTATTGACAACAGCCAGAAACCTGAGGAGTGCACAGACATTTGCCAATGGATATTTATGAGTAAGAGCTACTTTGGGAACTAAGGGCTCCACTTGCCCTGGGGTGCCCTGTGGTTACATTTGCTTTATATGACTTCTTATTTTCAGGTACCATTGTCTTGGCCCTTTCAAACAAAGTAAGAGTATTTGACAGGAGGAAAATCCTTGAATCTGCCTATTTGCTTTTTTCGTTAGCAGGTTCTAGATAGTGTTGGTAGAACAGTTGGAGTTTTTTTGCTAAGAGCAGAGATATTAACAAATATAGCACACACACAGAGAAAAATTGTCTGTATTGGTTACAAAGAAAGGGTGGAGGATGTTTTCTTTGGATCATGCTGATTCCATTACTTTTTAAATGTCTCAAAAGCCCCTATGAGTGACAGGATGGCCAGTGGGTGTAAATAGGATTTTTACAGGAAGGCCAAGTTCTCTTGACTTTAAAGCCAGATGTTCATAGCAAGACTGTAATTGTCTGAAAGGTTTGAATTGCATATTTTCAGATATCCATGGATTCACTGAGCAGTTTCCTACTAGGAAACCAGGATTTCTTCCCTCTATCTTTGCTTTATAACCTGCAACAACCACCGCTATCTCTAATATAATATCATCCTTTTAGCTAATGTCACCACAGGCCTTGGATAGCATTTGCCCTCTTGATTTTTATGACTCTATTCAGAATCTGGCATGCAATCACTAAAACTTTCATTTCTGTTTCTCATTTTTACAGCACTACTCAAAACATGTACAATTTACAACTCATTTGTCCAACATTATAAATTTGTCATGAAAGCTTTAGCTAAGTTTGATGTGACTGACAGTCCATGAAATTTTGGAAGGTTTTGTGGGTATTTTATTAATGCAGACAAATGTTAACCATATGCTGGCCCACTTAAATGCCCTGTGGTGGCACTACTCAAATGTGATTGAGATTGATTATATCTTGCCAGTAAAGTTATATCAGCAGGAAATTATTTGTAAAGCCCCCCTCCTAACTTCATTACTTCCATTTCCACCCCAAACTGAACTAGCTGCAACAGCCTTTATAAACAAGAACAGAAAAGTATGCAATTCCTTTTGAGGAGATGCCTTTTGAAGGCTTTTCTCTCTAAATTTCCTCTCAGTAAACTCCTTTTATATTTTAAATTCTTGCACATGAATTCTAAAACTTAAAAAAAGCTATTATCTTTATTCATAAGAAATTATTCCTTCTTATTTTATACATTAAGATCTTTCATATATTTTTCTGAAGAAAATCTTCTTGAGATATTTTTCCTACCCATTACCTTAGTAAGTTTTTCTATGCCAGGATATTTCAGAAAACTTATGGCTGATGTCAATATATGATAGTGTTTGCCACTGACCCTAACTCCTGGCCAGCTTCTCTCTCTAGTCTTATATTTTTCTAAAGTACATTGAACTCAGAAAGATTTCAGTGGCAATGGTACTGCTTTGTTTTGAAAAGCTCATCTAGTTGCATTCAGTTTTCAGGACTGGATATATCACCAGTTATACTTGCTGAAAAAACGCAAACATTTGAGTAGCAGCTGGTGTGCTAGAATAAGGAAGAAGAAGCTGCATATCTCCTGTGATCATAAACTTTTGTAGCAATATAAATAAGATTACTGAAATTACCAAGAGCTGGCTAATTAATTCTTTTGTGTACTTTTCTTTGAAAAATACTGTTGCTAACTTTTGAATAATTGAGTATCTCCAGCACTTTCAAATCTATAGAGGTTTTTTTAGATTTGGAGGTAAAGTTGTTACTGTCACGGGCTGGAGAAAATCACTGTAACACTGTAATATTGTTTTGTTCTGTGTGCTGCTTCTTTTGAAAACAGTAAGAAGAACTTTAAGTATTTTCTCATGTGAATCCTCTAGGAATGGAGTTGAAACTGATTATTTGTTTTACATGTATCGGTGAATAACAGCCATGATTGCAGATTGCTAGTACTATCAGTCCAGAGATGATAGAGAGGGCTTAGAGGTGAGAAGTTTTGTTTCTTGTCTCTGTGCCACCAGCCTCATTTGCTCTAAAACATATTGAAATGTTAACATTAATACTATGGTTTAGCAAAGCACATTAGTTGATGTCTAAGAAGTTCTTAGCAGTTTCAACAGGTAGGTTAATATCTACTGACTTCAGCGAGACTTAAACATGTAAGTGCGTGCTTCCTGGATAGGGAAGCTGCCCTGGATGAAGGCTTACATGACAGCCTGAGTTATGTATGGGAGTTATGCACACATCTGAAGGATTGATGAATCATGGCCAATTTCTGGTTTTGTTCTATTTGAGGTTTTACGTTTCATTAAGGCTTTGGATAGACATCTGAGCAACGCTGGGACATCACGCAGCTGAGCACAGAAGTATGACAAACTGTTGTAGGTGTTTATGAAATTAAAACAGTTAGCCCAGGTACTCTGCAGTAGGAAGGAAAGTAACACATTATCATAAAAATCTCACATTTTTCAGAAAAAATAAAACAAGCTACCAGATAAAAATATAAACTGACAAACAAAATGAAAATATTGTGTTAAAAATAAAATATAGTATCAGGACACAATTTTTTAGTATTCTTTGAGGTAATGCTTGTGTACTTTGAACTTGGAGATATTTTGGACTGATACAAAATTTTGCATTGGTTTGCATAGGAGCTAGGTATAACTAAGATTTGCAATACTTTCCGTCTTGTTCTTTCTACATTACCAGGAGGTCTAAGTCTATAAATATTTCTTATAGTATAAACTATCCTTTCTATAAACTTAGTGGCTACGGAGTATTTATATAATCCAGTCAGTTTCCTAATATGGTCAACTTTCAGTTATCCCACTTACATCATATTTCCTTATTATACCCATATGTCTTCAATGCTGTGTCATACGATCCCTGCGATTTGTGTGGAAAAAGCTGATAGCTTTCTTTCACTTTATTTCCACTTCCAGTTTCATCTTTCCATCTTTGAACTTCACTTTGAGTATTTTAAACTTTTATTACCAACAGTTCCTCCTGATTTTTCATTACTGAGTTTGTATCTTTGTCCACCTCCGTCTTTCCATTAAAATAGTATTTCCATTTGTTTTACAAACAGGTCTGGCATGCTTCCTTGTGTCCCACTCAGCATGGTTCCTCCGGCTGTGCAGTACTGCTTTTGCCAGTCTGCCCAAAATAATGTCTATGCCAGTTCTAGTGCAGCCATAGAGCCTTTTCAGCCTTGATACTCTGCTGCAGAGTTGACAGTCTACCCAATGCATGAATATGCACCCAAAAATGCATTTCTCCATGTGTAGTAAAGAAGTTTTGTAGATTTTTAAGGACCCTGAAATGTTTCTTGGCCATTTTCCCACTCTGACACAGAGCACACTTGTAGCCTTCATGTCAGGTTACAGAATACATATTTGTAAGGAGAAATAAACCTGTTTGACTCTGTGTAGTATTGCTCTTAGTGTGGATGCTTACAGAAACCTGGAGGTAAGATCTGAAGTATCAGTCTTGACATGTAAGCCATTTACTCAAAGAACTTTTTAGCAGTAAGAGCAAAATGACAGGATTGCATGACCTGAGGAAATTAATTCCGAAGATTAGTTAGAAATCCACTAAGTTGCACAATACAGATATTTCACTACTTAAATCAATTATCTTTTAAGCAGGTGAGTACACATGATATGCCAGGACAAACCCCTCCTTTAGACAGATGTAAAAATTAATAATGTAAAAATTAATGTAAATTAAGAAGCAAAAATTCATATACAGACTATGGTTTTAAGACTTCTGCTGAGCTAGGGGTCCAAATATCAAGATCAAAGCTGTCAGAAAAAATCATAAAAATTGAATGTTGTCTGGAAGGTAACAGAAAGGAAAATGAGCAATGTTCTGAAAGTCAAAGAAAAATCCAAACATAGCTAACAAAAACTGGTGGGTGCAGAAAGTTTACGAACAGGATACCTGTAAATGTGCAATTCTCTATCACCTAGAGCTGCATAAAATTTGGAAATGAGACCTGTGGCAACTTTTCTTTTATAATCATGGCTTTTATTGTGTACAAGGTAACTTGTGAGTCCAGTTGCAAAATTTATCTTCTGGAAATGCTGCAGACTGATGCAATGAGTGGCAACAGTTCTCCACTGCAATAGGATGATCCTGAAATGACAGTATTTAGCAGTTAGTAATGTCCAGAACCTTCATTATCTGGAGGAAATAGGGAAATGAGAGCCTCTGTGTTGTCAGAAATGTGTGTGGATTAAGTCTTTTCCATCATAAGAAGAGAATTTTACTTTCCTTTTTTTTTTTTTTTTTGAATGTTACAATGGTCCCTAAAAGATTTAACTGCCAAATTGCTGACTGACTTGACTTAAACTAGATTTATTTATATAATATACCAGAGACAGTGGCTCCTCAGGATTGCATTCTTTTCTGTAAATGCCACATAAATACTATGCATGTAAATTATCTTGATGGGTCCATCTTAGCTGGACCTCTTAGCTAAATCAGGAAGGCTTGTCCAGATCTAATTCACTCACAGAACAGTGTATTCACATTGCCCCACTGATTGAGCAAGATGGTCTAGTGGAAGGTGTCCCTGCCCATGGCAGGGGGGTTGGAACTAGATGATCTTTAAGGTCCCTTCCAACCTAAACCACTCTATGATTCTATGATTCTATGATTTCATTGAGAAAGTGAAGTATTAAAGCCTGTTGTCATGGAAGTAAGCTGCAAAAACCTGAGAATGGCGTCAAAATTTCACTCATGATGTAAAGTATTATTGAACTGGAGCATCAAAACATGTCTCAAAATAAATAAACATTAATAGAATATGTCTAGACTAAAAACTATGTAATGGCAAAATGGCCAAGGGGAATATTGTATTTACTTTTTTTTTTTATTAAGAGGAAACTTAGTCATGCTTTGTGTAAAGGGGTATGGAACATATCTGGAGGAAAACAAAAATAACAGGGAAAATTTTTTCTCTGTATGTTTGAAGAATTTGGAACACAGAAGTGTCAGAAAGGAACCACTGAAGTCACCACATCATAACTCACCCCTCCCCTCTGACTGTACAGCAACTTTGCTGTCAGTAATGGAAAATGGAAGTTAGCTTGCATGCTTAAGAAAGCTTCATTTTCTGATAACTATGCAGTCAATTTGGTGTGTCAGCACTGTGGATTTTTTCTTATTTTTCCAGTCACTGGCAAATGTGTAACACAAACAAACAAAAGTATTGGAAACAATATCCACTTAGTGGTACTATACACTTGTGAAATCACATGTACTGTAGCACAATCTCTGTGCAGTTAATGAGATCAGATTTATCCATGTTAATATTTGTACTGTTTCTCTTTAGGATTTTTTTTAGAAATTTACTTTAGAATGCATGCTTTGTCTTTAGAGCTTAGCACAGACTTGTATTAAAGTTTGGAAGATTACACTGGGAATGATAGAGAATGATTTGGTCATAGCTGAAAAGGAAGCATGCATTGATGAATTGAGACCACTGGAAGAGAACTGTCATAAGAAGAGCAAATCATAGTTTTGCAGAATATTTTTTTTATTGTGTGAACCACGAATAGATAGGTTTGTACCAACTGTTATTTATATTTTATAGGTAGGTTACACATAGAGTAATGACTATGTGATTTGCCCGCAGAGCTAAGGATATAAAGTGGTTCTTTGAGATGGGTATGTTTCCAAAGAGGAAAGGCCTGAGAAGCATCATGTGGCCTGCCTACGGATGCTATGTTTAACAGTGGGAATATATATTTAAATACATTGACTACTTTAAAGTTCTGCAGAGCAGGTGTTGACTCCTGCTCAATCTTTGCCTCTTGCCCTTTTTTGTGCCTCTGACATCTTGTGGCATGTCTGCAAAGGTTGCTCAGCTGCCCTGCTTCAGTTATGTGCTACTGCCTTTAAGCCCGGTTATCCTACGTCTGCAGCTATAACTACCTAGGTAGAAAATTTTCAGCTACTAAATTCCTTGGGAGATAAATCTTGCTGTTACAAAAGTGACCTTTCTTTGCATGCTAAAGATACTGAGTTTCAGCATTCAGCCACTGGTTCATATTTTGTCTTTCTTGTCTAATAAATCCTCTGAAATCATACTAGACCTTGGGAAGGTACTGTTGGCAAGAGTCAAAGAAAATGTACATTTCCAAAATGGGATTTTAGCCAAATGAGGAACCTACATTCAGATTTGTGATCCAAAAAACTGATTCAGTCTTCACCTTGAGATTCAGCCCGAAACAGACAGAATTGGAAAAATTCAGGCTATAAATCCCTAATGGTTTTTAAATACCTATTACTATTCTTGATATTCAAGTTCCTTGGATTCCCAGGAAAACCCAGGAAAAAAAGGTAGCTGTGTTTCTGGGACAGGAATGTAACTGTGTACCATAGCCAAGATGATGAACACAGCCAAGGTCACAGCAATTCTGGCCCTGTGCTGCAGAAAGTCTTTAGAAGATTTTCTGGCAGGAATTGAAATATTTACATAATTTTTAAACAGTTTTTTTGTTGATCATTACCTGGGACTTAACTACTTAAAGGCTGTATCAAAAAAAAATCACTTACTCACTGTCACCTAGTCTTTCCTTTACATTCTCTTGGATAAATTTTAGACAGAGATTCTTAAATTCTTCCATTATCATATAGGTTTCTACTTCTTTTTATTATGCTCATTTCTTCTACTCCAATCTACTTCAAATGCAGCTGCCTTTTTGAGCATGATAAAGTACTAAATACAAAAGTAAAATTTTTAAATTTCACCCTATTCATATGGTTCAAGAATAACACTGGGAGCTGCTGTTCTGCTAATTTTAACTAAGTGAACACCAATAATTTTTTTTTAAAGACACTCTTTCCCAGGATTAAGTTTCCCACAATTAATGTTTAACTTCTCTTCCTTAATCATATGCAGCAATATAGAAAAAAACCTCAAGCAAACAAAAACCCAACCAATTCATAGGGGAGCACAATATTTCAAATGTATCTTTTCACTGGGATAGTAATTATGTTCTTATTGAAATAGCTAAACTTTCAAATCCAGTGAAACTGCCAATAAGTTTTTATCAGAATTTACTTGAAATCCTGGGGACTTCTTCTGCTGGCTTCAGTAGATTTGGACTGGAGAACTGGTAAGAATACTAAAGTGGATGCAAATTAAAGAAAATCACTTTGCCTTTACTTCAAATAAAGAAACATAAAATCAAATATCTCAAATAGAGACATATATACACATTATAGCAGGGGCTAAAAATGTCATTACTTTACTTTAGCAGCTCTTTTTATTATTTTTAACTGCACTAAGCAGTTTTCCACAAATAATATTTATAGAGTATATTACAATAAGAATGATGGAAAAATGGCTACAGATTAAAGAATCCAACTGTTTTCGGCTCTCCAGGGGCACTTTCCCATTTATGTGTAGCACTCCAAAACCAGAACCCTTGGCAGATCTTTTTGTGGTTCAAAATTCAATTACAGTTCCATAAAAAATAGTACAGACATTAATGGAAAAATTTTCAAAGACACATATGAGACAGATTTCATTCCCTCCTCACATAGCAGAGACATGGTTGTCATATCTGACAGATAAACCTAGGGCCAGAATTTCCAATCTGTTGACAGTGTTTGTGGCTGGATAATTTCTTTGAGTTAAAATGTATCCAAAACAAACCAAAAAAACCCTACCACCCAAAACCCAACCCAAAATTTACATCAACATTATGTTGAGAAACTGCTTTCCTTCATTATTTTTAAGGAATCTTCCATTATCATGTGGTGGTTTGAGGTGCCTTTGTATCCTCATACAGATAGTATTATAAAAGGAAAACTGCATTCATTTTTTTTATCTTACTATTCAGGCTGTTTTGGTCCCAGATCAAGAAAACATGTCAGTCTTAATTTCAATTCAGTCTGGATGATGATCCTTAAAAAAGGGACATCAGCTTTTAAATATATGAATAGGACTGCAGGTTTTAACTCTAATACTTTCACCAATGAATCCTGCCAGCGTATGATAGCAAGGCGCTACTGGTTTTCTCTGTATACATGCAAGTCCTATGGAAGTTTGCTAACTGAAACAGAAAAGCTGAAGGCAAAGAAAAGGCTTGATGGTTCATCCTGCTGTAGTTGTTGAATGTTACCTTCAAAATGGTAATGTAAATCCTTCTTTTGGTGGTGATGCCTTTGGAAAAATTCATGGCTTACAAAGAAATATTGCAAAATCAAGATTGACTGCTTCCTTCTCCTATGGTCTACTATAAACAGGAATTAATTCAGTAAGGCCCTATGTCCTATTTTATGCAAAAAGTTGAAGTAGGGGTTCCTCGTAATTCCCACCGGTGTTATAATATACAATTCTATGTATTGAAATGTGGAAAGAACACATTGATTAACCAGGCTAATCTTCTTTAAAGACACAAGATATTTCCTACTTTGTGAATTCAGGTTTTGTTTTTAACTGAAGTTGTAGTAGATGTATGGGATATGAGGATGAATACAGAAAAAAAAAGAGACATCTAACTACATACTGTCAATTGTAAAAGACAGAATCTTTTATGTAGTCTTGAATTAATGTATGTAATGTGGATAAAACTAGGCACACTTAATTTAGCTGTGAAATATTGTTTTTTATTGAATTAATCTGCTTACCCATTACTGTATAACTTCATTCTATTATTCCTTTTGAAGAAGTACAAATGCAACAATTATCTTCTTGGTTATTTAAATATACCCAGACAATTAAATGAGTTTCTCTTAAATGAGTGCATGTATTTTACTTTTCAGCCAAGAAACTCCTTCACTGTCTCCTCTACTATCTCCTGTCTCCAAGCTATTATTAGTGTCATATAGCTATGTCTATGGAAGTTAAAGAATCAGTATTTTACTTAATTAGCTTGCTTTACACAGCCAGCAACTTTCAATATTTGTATTACCAGCCAGCTCTGTTTCAAAATCAGTCTGCTATTCTGTGAGCCAGAGCTTTAAAATATACATGCAGTTGCTGAAGGTTGTCTAGATTGAAATGCAAAATTGGTACTGCAATAAAAGAAAAACCTTGGATGAAATATGAAGTGATTGAATCATTGTATCCGTGAATGTATTTCCTGTTCAAATCAACAACTTCTCTGGGTTCTAGTCATTCCTTGTGTTATTACTTCTGCCACAGTGTGAGTTGTTACGTCTCTTATTCTGCTGGCATCTGAAGGCATGTTTAACCGGCATTAGTCTGCTTACTTGAAGACCTATAAGAGACCAGAGTCTTTGGGGAAAGTCCTCAGTAGGTACAATTCCTTTTTAAATACTGTTTTCTTGACCAGTTCTGTTGCTGACATATTTTCTCCAGTCACACTTGTAAGAATCAGGAGAAATATTTAGGTCAAAGGAGTTACATCAATGAGCAAATCACATAATCAACAAGAACATCTGTCCTTTCATGTTCTCTTTGACAGGCCAGCCTCAGCAGTTTTGAGACCATGTTGTGGTTCACAGTGATGCAGCTGTAACGGCTGTCAGTTTTTGGTCTGGGTACATGCACAAGAAGAGCATCGCATCCTCCTCCCTCACTCTGCCATCACAGAGGTCATTTGAGCTCAAAGAGCTGTGGATAGATAATGAAGGAGGTATTTTGGTTGATAGTGTTCTGCCTTTCTTTGCATTCCCCTTTAGAGAAAAGATGTTAGGTAGGCCATATAAATTTTATTTTCAGATCTGGCTCAGCTATGCTCCTCTGACTAACTGAGCACTAAACACATTGTAGTTTCATGTGTATTATGCAATGATGTTGTCTTGCTTTTATAAAACCTGAATTTTCTTATACATTTTTGATTTGGCAAAACCTACAGTTGGTCTTGGTCTGTGTTCTTCAGGATATGGGACAAATAAAAATGCAAGTTTACTGTAAGTTAACTATTTCCCATCCCTTCCCTAATCCATTCTAAATCTGTTATAAATCAAGACTAGAAATCCCCAAACATTTTATTCCTGGGGCAAATGAGAAATGACAGGGACTGCTGGGGTTAAACACTTCTTTCTAGGTGCAAATATTACACTTGTATATATTTTTGACAATATTTCACTCAAGTCTATCTCTAAGGAGCAGCAGATCTTTGCAAGTGCTATTAGTTCAGTTCAGTATCTCTATTTTAACATAAAGATGTTTAAGAGTCTACAATGCAGTGTGATCTTCACTACACAGACAACATAAAACCCATCCCTTCAGAAAAGACTGAATGCTTCTGTTTGTGCTTCTGATTCTTTATGAATAGTAATGCTCACAACTACAGATTAAATTAATCTCAGCTGCCTCAGTCACACTTGGTAAATGAATCATCAAATAGTTTCATCTTGATATGGTAAGTTGTCCTTGACAGCAAATTAAAATCTTAATAAGTGCCCTATTCAGAAAACACACACATACACATATTCTTCATTCCTAGAAATCATGGTCAGAATGCAGATTCATTGTTTTTTGTTTAAAGAAAGCTGAGCATAATTATGTGTTATTTCTTCAAGGCCCTGTTATGGTATACCAGGAATTTTCATCCTTAAAAGAAAATATTTCTGGCACTGCCTGAGATTTTGATATGGAAAGCCTCAATAACACATTGAATGCAAAAGCGAAAGAAAAGAAAACCCAACATTTTTATCTTTAGATAGTGTTTAATGAAATAATTTTTTCTCAAATGTACTGTTAGGTTTTCATAGTTTTTTAGCTGTCAAATGTCAAAAAGGGAAGTTGACGTCCTCATCTTGAACTAAAAATTGGCTTTTGTAAACCTTTGAAGACAAAGGGGATGCTTTGTCTGGTATTGGCAAACAGGGAGGACAGTTCTCACTACTCAAATCTTGTTCTCTCATGTTTGTGTAGTAGCTGGGAGAAAGGAAGCATGAGAAAAAAAATGGAGTCTTTAATTTGTTTTGGAAAGGTGGGTAAATGAACAGCCAGAAAGTTGTATGAAGTTAGTCAGAGCGGTTGTATTGACTCCCATGAGTTACATGTATTTAAGACTGAGTTCAACATAATGGACCAGACTATGCAATTTTAGAATCCATAAATGACCTCTTGGTCTCTCACAAGAACAACAAAAATATACAATATATATAACAAGCCTTCTAAAGAAATAAAATGAAATTTAATTCTATTTGTGAGTATTTTGAAATTCAAGGTTGATTTTCATAGCTGTAAAGATAATTTCTCTGTTTTCCTTATTCAGTACAAGGACAATGTACAGTTTAACACAAGCTGGAATTTCTTGGTAAGAAGCTTGCTGCATTTTGATGACAGCAGGTGTTTGAGCAGCTTTCTCTTTTTGCAGAACACTTTCATCTGTCCATATATATGCATTATATTCAAGAACCAATTTAGAGCTTTTAGGCTGCATGGTAATGTCCATACAGTACCATATACAGAGTCTTTAATTATAGAGTGTATGTCTGCAGATACAATAGTGCTTATGAATTTCTAACAAAAAGTAATTACAGCACATGTGCAGATTATATTTTTCTACATGAAATAATCCTAGACTTTTTAATTCATTTTGTCAAACAACTAGCTCACATTCTGGACTAATGATCTGTAAAATTTCATTTGTAGTGTAAGATAGCTAGAGATGAGATCTTTTAAAATCTTTGTAGAAGAGTTACTGGTATATATTTCTACCATAGTATCTGCACTTTATAATGGAACCAGTGACAGTCCTTTTCAATGACAGAGCAGCAGCTGAACAAGTAGAGCAGCTCAACAGACAAGGGCAACCAAAGAAAAATGGTGTATCATGGAATATGCATCATTGTTCAGACTCAGCACAGTACTGCCGCACTTAAAGAAACCCATAATGAAAAATAACAAGATTTTGTTAAAATAAATGAAAATGACAGTTTGTTACTATCCTCAGCTGAGGTTGGGGCAACTGTAAGTCTTAGAAGATATAAAACATAAAGATATATGTATATGAAGCTTTTGTTTTCACAAGGCCAAACTGATTCAGTGTAAGAAAGATGATCTTTTGCTCCTGGGCAGCTATACCTCTGTGACCTTTTTCATATTCACCACAAATCTTCTGACTATAACCCCAGACACAGAATGATCCATTTCTTCACACCATTCTTCAGATTTGATTATTATAGCTTTAAATCCTCTGTGAAGGATAGTGAATGAAATGCCAGCTCCACGACATACTTTAATAAAACTCTCCATAGTCACTGAGGCAGAGAAAGATGTGAATTAAAAAAAAAAAGTATTAATTACTATTAGTAACTATTATTAATAGCACTATTAGCTATTAATGACTATCAAATCTGAGAACCCTTTCAAGATGTTAGCTTGAGTCCCTTTTTAGATTTTCTGGCTTTTCTTTTTAAACTTTGGTTTCCTTTTTTGAGCTGTCTGCCTTTATAGTCAACAGAAGAAAATATAATGCTTACTTAAGGATTAATTAATTTGGCAAATTTTAGACTTCTTTAAAATTACATGAACTGTGTCCTACACTCCACTGTTCATATTGACTAGATCTCTGTTGACTGTGGAGGCAAGCTACTTTATAGACATCTCTATTTAGTCTGATTAATCATATTTTTATATCCAGTTGAATTGCAGACTCGCTATTGTGCATGTCTTCATGTAGAGAAGGGCATGTGCAGGATAACCAAGGGATCAGGCCCAGCCAGCACGGGTTCATGAAGGGCAGGTCCTTCTTGACCCACCTGATCTCCTTTTATGACCAAGTGACCTGCCTAGTGGATGAGGAAAGGCTGTGGATGTTGTCTACCTGTACTTTAGTAAGGCCTTCGACACAGTCTCCCATAGTATTCTCCAGGAGAAGCTGGCGAATCGTGGCTCAGACAGGTGCACTCTTCACTGGGTTAAAAAGTGCCTGGATGGCCGAGCCCCGAGAATTGTGGTGAATGGAGTGAAATCCAGTTGGTGGCCGGTCACAAGCAGAGTCCCCCAGGGCTCAGTTTTGGGGCCAGTCTTGTTTAATATCTTTATCGATGATCTGGATGAGGGGATTGAATGCTCCCTCAGCAAGTTTGCAGACAACACCAAGTTGGGAGGGAGTGTTGATCTGCTGGAGGGGAGGAAGGCTCTGCAGAGGGATCTGGACAGGCTGGATCGACGGGCTGAGGCCAATTGTAGGAGGTTCAACAAGGCCAAGTGCCGAGTCCTGCACTTGGATCACAACAACCCCATACAACGCAACAGGCTTGGGGATGAGTGGCTGGAAAGCTGCCCAGCAGAAAAGGACCTGGGGGTGTTGATGGACAGCCGGCTGAATATGAGCCAGCAGTGTGCCCAGGTGGCCAAGAAGGCCAATGGCATCCTGGCCTGTATCAGAAATAGTATGGCCAGCAGGACTGAAAGTGATCATCCCCCTGTACTCTGTTCTGGTGAGGCCACACCTCGAATCCTGTGTTCATTTTTGGGCCCCTCACTACAAGAAGGACATTGAGGTGCTGGAGCGTGTCCAGAGAAGGGCGACGAAGCTGGTGAGGGGTCTGGAGCACAAGTCTTCTGAGGAGTGGCTGATGGAACTGGGGTTGTCCAGTCTGGAGAAGAGGAGGCTGAGGGGAGACCTTCTCGCTCTCTACAATTACCTGAAAGGAGGTTGCAGAGAGGTGGGTGTTGGTCTCGTCTCCCAAGTTACAAGTGACAGAACAAGAGGAAATGGCCTCAAGTTGTGCCAGGGGAGGTTCAGGCTGGATATTAGGAAAAATTTCTTTACTGAGAGAGTGGTGAAGCACTGGAACAGGCTGCCCAGGGAAGTGGTGGAGTCACTGGAGGTGTTCAATGAACATGTGGAAGTGGCATTGTGGGACATGGTTTAATGGGCATGGTGGTGTTGGGTTGATGGTTGGACTTGATGATCTTACAGGTCTTTTCCAACCTTAGTGATTCTGTGATTCTGTGATTCTGTGAATAGCACAAAAGATAATCCTTGGGGGTTATACTTTTATAACTCGACTGTGGGACCGAGCTTTCTCTTCCTGAATTCACTCATCAAAGGATATTCTGACTTCTGAGGCAAATAAGGGTGAGGTTTTACGAGCAGTGGTTTTGTATATCTTGTCAGCCCTCTGAAGGGATGTGGCACAGCAGTAATGTCCATGCCAGGAGGCAGGTCAGAGGTGTTAAGGGGTTAGTCAGGACACATGGGCAATTCTTACTATGATGCTAACTGTTGCTTTATGTCAGAGATTGAAAATTGCCGGTCTAACATGAGTTAGTTTAATTCTACCTGCAAAAATAATTGAAGTTTAGAATCAGATGCTGTTTCTGTGAATTTCATCCAAGTCTGGACAAGGCTGTTTCCTTTTAAGTTTTTATTCGGTAGTGTAATTGGGTATTACTTGTCTTACCTTCCTCTTAAACTTGTCTCCCTCTACAGGACAGGCAAATCTGTTAGCCTGATGCCACAGTCATTCTTAGGCATTACTTATGTGGGACAGCATCTGTCAGGAAAACACAAATCCTTTCTTTACCACCAAGAAGAAAAAAGATATTATCATCAAATGTTTTGGTTGTGAAGTGTTCAAGGCATGTGCACTTCACAGTCCTGCAAAGTAAGTCTCTTTCTTCAGTGCATGTCATACATTTGCAGAGTGAGGAAAACATTTCATTCTTGGCTGAGGCACACTACAGCAATACGGAGAGGAAATGGGCAGATATTTTAAAAGGAATTTTAAAATTTCATTTTTCCAACATGCAGTGCAGGTACTCATTTATATGTCTCTGAATTGGTGGAAAAGACATTCGCAAAAACAAATTTCCTGATCCTGTGTAGTTTTCTTTCTACATGAGCTGCGACTATAATAGGCAATACCTTGTGTCTAAGGAAGAAAACTCTCCTTTTGATTTTAGTCAGCAATCATCACCTATATCTGCAAACATTTCTATGGTTGGAAATCTGATCTTAATGGAAATTGCTGTCAGACTTGATGTATTTTACTCCTAACCTGCTGACTGCATTCCCCTGGCAAGAAATCCTGAAATCAGTAACTGACAGTTATCCATTGCCTGTGCTGACTAATATTTCCTGTGCTCTGCTCTGCAAACCTGCTCTCTATGATTAAGTGACCACATATAACCATATTTGTTAATGAGTTCATAGTATTTTCCTTAGTCAGTTAGCTAAACAAACACTCCATATCTTTGAAGGCAGGGATACACTTTATTGCTTCCACATATGGCTCTAAAAGGATGTGATACAGAGGAACATAATGTGCCTAAGCCAACAGGAAACTTAAAAAAAGAAACATGTACAAAGGCTCTAACAAATTTGTTTTTCTTCCCACTGAGTTTCTTGCATTATTCACTCCAGAAAAACAGGCCAGCAATTTAAACACTGAAGAAGGAGGCCAAGCTCTGGGGGGAGTGTATATATCTCAGAAGAAAATTTAATGATATAAAATCCTAAGACTGTATAGACCAAACTGTCCTGCTCTGAATTTTGACCAAAATCAAAGAGAATTGTTTGGGATATGTTCAAGCTTCTAAGAAGACTGAGTACTTTGTAGTTTAGGCAGTAAGGCATGAAAGCCCCATGTTTATAAACACTGCTGATTTTCTGATAAAATAGAGGGCTAAACTCTGTACCATAGACAGACTTACTCAAAGTTCATTTGACCAAAATGCTTTGATTTAATATGCTTGGTCAGAAGTGATCCTCTACGCACGGATTTCACCTCTGTGAGTAAGAATCAGGCATCTTCATGGCATTTCTCCAGCCATCCCTTCCCTGCAAATACACTGCCCTCCCCTGCAGCAGTGCTGTGAATCACTGTGGTACAGATACCGCCAGCCTTTGGGGAATCTCCAAGTGTGTGAAGAAGACTGCAGTGGAAATAGGTTTCCTGATTTTGCGTGTCTTGTCTTTT
Source organism: Gavia stellata (assembly GCF_030936135.1). Taxonomy (NCBI): domain Eukaryota; kingdom Metazoa; phylum Chordata; class Aves; order Gaviiformes; family Gaviidae; genus Gavia; species Gavia stellata. The sequence goes on along the minus strand of NC_082599.1, from coordinate 14,457,245 downwards.
TTTATTGTTAAATACAGATGTCTTATGCAGTAGTTTGTTCCTAAGGAAAAATAATCTTTCTTTCTTATTTGTCTTTGACTTAAAACCATTGGCAGTGTAACGGGTAAGTAGGCTTTGACTTTTGTCTTTGTTGCAGATCTGGCAGAGTACTGATGACAGCAAGGGGAAGGCACCCAGGAAAAGTTGCTGAGTAGGAAACCTGATTCACGCCAACACAGGTATTTTTATTGGTCATGTATGCAGGCCAGTGAGGGGAAATAAGAGGTATGGAGCCAGATAAACAGTTTCTATGCACCAGGGTCTCCATGGAGTGGAAAGCAGGGCACTACACTGGAGTAATTATCACAGAATAGTCCCACTTTATTTTCTGCAGGCTGGGAAGGTAGATTTTCTTCAGGCAATTCCAGCTGTCTCACTTGATTTTCCTAGCTGCTAGCTGAGTCACTTGGGCTCGGTGGAGTGCTGAATATCCTGGTTTTGATTAGTACTTGTCTAATCCTGAATCCCGGTACTCATACTATTCGGACATAGTATTTTATTTGTTAATGGCTCCTATCTATTAAGTGTTTGCCGTTCTATCCAGTATGAGAATTTTATAAATATCTGTGTAAAAAAGTGATTGTTATATTTTGCTTCTGCTCAACAATATTGCTAAAATAATTTTCCTTAGAATTCTGACTGACTATAGCCTGATTCAAATGGAAAAATTTGCTGCAGTTTATCACACTTAAGATAATATTAAAGCAAATAGTGCCATTACAAACATTATATACTAAGTACCACTTTTGACCATGGATTTTCATTGCATTTTATTCTGTATAGTTGTAATTGTTAATCACTTGTTTCTGAATTCCTGTGCTAAATCCAGATTAGCTTTTTGCGGGGAATCATATGCAAAAAGATCTGATCTTCTCATGGGTGGCAAAGCAGATCTAGGTTAAGACACCGGAGTGAGCAAACAGGACTGTTGCTAGCTCTAGCATGTTCTGGGTACAACTATTTAGATAGGCTTATATATAGAAAGTGCTTGTTTCCAAAATTACTGCCCTCTCAAGCTGTAGAAGAAATGGGCAGGGAAAAGACACTTTCTTCTGCAGAGTATTGTAAGTTTTTAATACTTGTTTTTCTTCTGACCTGAGAAAAGAATGCCAAGTTTCAAAACTCTCACTGATAGGAAAAAAATTTAGATCAGTCAAAATTTGTCTAACAAAGTTTAAAGATTTATTCATTTTATATTTTAAATAAAACAAGTGCATGATATAATAACAATAAGTTTGGGTAGAAAAAGGAAAAGAATTTAACCCTCCTTTTAAAAAGGAGTTTGAAATGGAGTGTTACTTTATATAAAATTTCTCTTTTTCTCAGACACAAAAGAACAGCAATGTTGACTCACATTACAGAATGTTTTAATTTTTAAAGAAAATTCTCAATGAATATTCTAACAGAAGACTTTTCTGCAAAAATTTTTGAAACCCACAGTAGACATGCTAAGTAGATCATAAAACATTCAGAATATTTTTTCTTATCCTGAGAGGAACATCCAAAGTAAATTTTTATCCATACACAGAGCCACTTGCATCAACTCAGTCATAAAAAAGGTCATAAGTGATGCCCAAATAGTACTTTGACCCTTAAGTCAGAGAGGATCCTACCCCAAAAGAGCATGAAATGTTTACGAATGTCCATGGTGGATATCTCACTCTTGGTAGCTGCTGTCAGAACCACCAGCAGATGGTGCCTTCGCTAAGCCTCCATGGCTAAGTGGCAGCAGAATATGTTTTTAGAAACATCTTCAAAAAAATTTACTAATCTTCACTTAATATCTGAGATGATGATGAACCAAATGGAAAACATTTTGTTATTTACTAATAAAAATGGATGTGAGCAGTAGAAGATAACAGAACGATGAGCCTTTAAACTACAATATCAAGCCATGCCAAAAAAATCTGATTTCTTTAGCTGACAGAATGACAAAGTGTACTGGATGAAGAGAATGGGGTATACGTGCAAGAACGTTGATCAAGTTTCATCAATTCTAAATGGAGATAATGATGTTTGGGAAGTTCGTTGGTAATAAATCTGGAATGGATGAATGTGAATGGAAGAACAAGGGAGAAAATAGCTGTAGAGACTGGCTGTAGACTCAGTCAGTTTTGTACACCTCTTTCAAAAATGCTGTTTGTAGAGTCCAGTGGCAACCGGCTTCTTGAAGGAAGCTCACACATCTCTCCCTAGCAAAATTATTCCCTGAAATTTGTTCATTAAGATAGCACTCATAGACATGTGCTGTTGTTTACACACATGGAAGCTAGCAATGCTCAGAGCTTGCAGAAATTACTAGACAGAAGTTAAAAAAGAATCAGTGAAAGCGTCAGTGCCACCTTTATAACAACTGTTTTCACATTTTATAAAAAAATCTAATTGAGAATAATTCTTTCACCGATCGAAGTTCAAACACAAGCGCCGAGAAATAACCCTTGCTGCAACTTGGAGAATGGTTTTAGAAACATAGTGGAGGAAGAAAAATGCTTTTCTAACACTGTTTAAACTTCTATGCAATCTCATACAGGATAAAAGATTACAGAGATGGCTATATACAAGCAGCTATACTGCCTCCCAAGAATTTTTATATAACTATTTTAAGTGCAGGTTTAAGTTATTAAGTTTCTTTTGTCAACATTCAAGTTTAATTAGTAACATCTGCATCACCAGAAGTGAAATATGAACAAAGAAGAAATAGGTTACAAATATATTTCATACCATGGGTTTCTAAAAAAGAAAAAAAAAGGTAAAGTGCTTACTGGAAAGGCTACTGTATTTCAATTGTAGACAAAATGATCCCTGTATGCCATACCCAACTTTAATGTGTGTTGCAAGGTTTGATTAGTGTTTGCTTAGTTCTAGAAGAAGAGCTCTGCAGTAAGTGGGAATATTGAAACACTCATTTCTATTCTTATCAAGCTACACTGTTTGAAAGTAACCTGTTTGTCCAGTCCATTGAACTCATGAAACAAGTCTGGAAGAGACATAGTAAATTCCAGTAGAACCATATTTTAGAGATAAGCATGTCATAAGGAATGTGCCTATTCCTTGTGACATAGAAATGCTGCTTGTTTTTTAATATATGACATCTCCTGTTCTGGCAGTTTCTGAAAAAGCTTCTTAGTCCAGACTCATTTTGATGCAGTAGCTTTTAGACCCTAAGCTTGCAGTACAAAATATAGGCAGCTTTAAAGAAAAGTGTGTTATTTATGAACTGCAAGCAACAGTTCAATAATTCAAGTCCATTAGTCACTTACTTGTATCAACTTTAAGTCCATCCAAGGCAGATTTATGAATACAGTTCATAACAAACAGTAGTCACTTTCCACTTCCTAAATCTGCTTAACATTTCTGAAAGCTGAAAAAATGCAAGTATATGTACTGAGGGGCTTGGCATCTTTATGTCTTTTATATAAATGTCAGAATTACAAAAGTGCATTTTAAAATAAAAGATCTATAACAAGTAGCTTTGCAAGATACTTTATTTTGAAAAAATTCTGAAGGCTTGTAATTATAGAAAAAACTGGTGGAAAAAAGTGTGGGCTTTTTGTTTTTTTCTTTGTCATTTCTATTTGTTACAACAAAGATTCCTACGGTGGTGTAAATTTATTGACATCATTAGACCTTTTTGTGATTCTTACTGAAGAATGAAGGAATTTCAGGATTAATTTTGTTTGCATTGTATTATTTTTACTTTCAACCATTCAGAATTTTTCAGAGGTTCAAGAATATCAGCCCCTAATTAGTCCAATGATAGTGACTAAAGGCAATAGTGATTAGCAAGGGTGACTTCTAGACACTCAAGCAGTTAAAATGATCAATGGGTCTCCAGTTTGAACATTGTGTTTTAGTAGCTGATGAGGAATTCCAAAAGGCTGGAAGCAGAATATAAAAGCAGCAAGAAAATGCGGTTGGAAGGTATTACTAAAGCTGACATCATGTCTCTTACAGCCAGACATGTAGAGCAGCACTGTATCATACATGCCAAATTTGAAGTGTTTGGAAAGGTCCTGGCATCATTACATATTTGAAAGGAAAAATATCCTACTAATCATGGAATAATATTTAATGGGAAGAAAGAAAGCCCCAGTATTCTGGTTTTATCAGACTCCTCCAATTCTTGCCAGCGCCAGCAAAGAGTGTTTCCCAGCAGCAGGAAACCACACTTGGTTCCTGAGAATTCCCATCCCACTAGCTTGTAGATACAGGAGAAGATCTGTCTCAAATTTTATCAGGTTTTAAAATACATAAAGCCAATAAAAAACCGGTCACCTGAAGAAGGAACTCTGCAGACCACTGAAATGGTTGTCATCATACAGGCTCCCTAATGTCTCCATATTCTTTTTCCCAGCATCTGGAGAGATTGGTACCTAGCTCAGAAGGGAGTTAGAGCATATTTTAAGTTTAAGCACAGAAGTAATCCCACTGCTACTATATGACTAAGCTCATAAATATCTTTTTGGACTGAGATAAAGAGGGACAGCCACTGTAGGCTCTAGTTCATGCCCTACGTAGTACTGACTTACGTATGAATTAACCAGAAAAGGAAAAAGACTGAAAGGAAGCAAAGAAATTCTAGACTGGAGTTAGGATGGTTCATATAATCTAATGATCTGGCTCATGAAGAAAGTTTAGAGTCCTTATTTCAGAGTCACTAACAATCTTAAAATTATTTTGATAATATGGAACCAGGACAACCATCAAGACCTCTACATTCATTTATTATGCTCCCTTCATGATTCTTTTATAAGCAGATGTAATATGTGAATATTCCAACAGTTAATTTATATGCCAACAGTTAATTAATATGCCATATAAAAATGGGAGAAACGATAACAGAAGAAACAAAACAGCATTTCATAGTTAACTTTGAAATAAAGCTAACACAGTATGGAAGTAACTTATAAATACAAGCTGAATGCTACCATTACAAATCCACATTAATTTAACTATTGTCAGTCTATCTTAAGTTCTGAAAAACTACAGGCTAAGCCACTGAGGCTCTAATAACTGTATTGATACAGATGCTGCTTTCATTGATGAATAGCTTAGAAAAACAAATGTTGGTACTCCTATGCACTGTTTTAGCTGCCAATCTACTAGGACCAGTTGCAAAGAGAAGACCACTGCAGGAAGATGACTTTTTAATGAGTTGTTAAGATTAAAACGCTAAAAATAAATATTGCAGTTCTTTAAGAACACCTGGGAATGTGCCACAATCCAGTTCAACTTCTAAGCAGAGTAAAGATATAAAAAAGATTACAAAAAGAAGTGTGGAGAAAGGACTAAGGTAAATCACATTGATGTGTAATAGCTATTGCATAGTTCCCTGTGTGTTGCAGTGCCATAATTTTCCTTTAATTTTCATTGATAAAGACTGCTAAGCCAGGAAAAGTCCAAGAATAAGGGACCTTCCAGTATTTCTCCTGGTAATTTTGTCACTTATTTTTCCATGCTATAGGTTCTTCCCCCTACATCTCTGCTTTCAATTACAGTGTGCTGCATTTGGTGGTGGAGAGATTATTGCAAACTTCAGGACAAGACTGAATTTTGAAAAACCACTTTAATTGAGTTTCCTTAAGTTTGGATGTATTTTCAAAAATACTCAAGTGAGCACAGTAACCTACCTCTCCCAGCAAGTTACTTCTGAAGCATTGATTGATGGGACTGGATTTGCTTTTGATATCACACTGTTTGTGGCTAAATGGTAAGAATGGGTTCCCATGATTTTTATCCTGGTTTCCTGGAAGCCCTGGAAAGTACTGATTAGTAAACATAAAACTAGCTTGGATGGATGAACAGCAAAAGGAAGCCCATTCTGTAATCCTTTCTTTGCATCTCTTTATTCAGTTTGCTTTTAGATCAGCATTCAGAAAGTCCCTGTATACTAACAAACCACAAATTGCCGAATCAGCAGTGATAACATGAACAAACCAGCAGGTAAGGGAAAGAGATGTGCGCTTTAGGAGGGCTCTTTAAAGCTGCAACTACATTTTTGCAAAATTGCTTAAATGAGAAGTATTTTACCGTACCTCGGTTCTTCCTGCCTCACAACCACCAGCTGGCTCGCAGCTGGGGGATGCGCTGCCGTGTAAAAGGTTTTGAGTGACGTTGTATGAAAATGTGTGCCAACTTGATTGTAAAAGCTTGTGTTAACCAACAGCTTCTCTGCTCTTTAACAGAAGTGTATGTTCTGTGCCTCCTGTCTGGGAGCTGACAAGCAACTCCTGATTGCCAGGCATCTGTCACTGGCATGAATGGACAGTGAAAACCTACTATCCAGCTCCGGGTTTAAAGACGGTTGGCTCCTACATTTATGGAGAACAGCTCTGCTTCCAATAAGAAATGATTCTGAAAAATTTACCATCTCAGGTCTCTTCATCTGACGACAGAGTGGCTGCTTTGAAAGGGAAATATCTCCAAGTGATACGACTCTGTGGCTCTGAGCACTTGAATGGAAGATTTATGCTTAAATATATAGACTGCAAATTGAGGCTAGGCTTGCAATACAGAAAAAGTACAAAGGAAATATATTTTCCTTTCTGAAAAACCAGTCAAGCAGAGATGCTGGTGCTGGGGCGGCAGCTTAGCCAGGAGGAAGCCAGCACAGGTAAGGGGGTGCCTTGGCAGGATCTGCCACATTTGCTCACCCTGTTTTGCAGCGTGTTGAGTAGGGGCCAGAAACAGACTGCTCTATGGCCAGCAGATCTGAACCCCAGCCCTATAAGGCCCTGAGGACTGTCTTATCAAGCTGGACCAAACACTGGTTTAGTGCAGTAACCAGCCTCAGGAGATGCGACTGCTAATCACGGCAGCATCTACATAAAAGTAACTTTTGGCCTATGTAGACACATTTGGGACAAATTTTGTCCAGGGTAACAGGGTAGAGAGCAATAAGGAAAAAACAAGGAAACTGAAGAGCCATCCGAACCACGAGAGTAACTCACGTGTCCTGCCGGCGTGGTAACTTCAGAAATGAATGGAAAACCTCCAGCTGCCTTTATTGCATGGCCAACAAGGCCAGCAAATTCTCACCCCACTGCCTGCTTTGGAAAGGCCAAAGTACCAGGGTGCTCAGTGCTGCCTGAAGCTCCCACTGAACCGTTACAGTCTCTGACTACCTCAGTATGGACTGTTAAGCTTTTCATTACACAGGAAACTTTTAGTTTGTTTGCATTGAAAAGATGACCTGAAATACTCCACAGTTGTTGTACACAGACACGACGATTCATGTATGTGCAACACTGTTCAAAAGCAGTCTGTATTATTCTGCGCTATGTCTATGTTTGCACACAAAAATATGTTTGTATTTATTAATTCATTGTAAACCGAGTAACTGTCAGGTTTTTGAGTGTAGAAAAACATTTCTTTTTTAAATTGGTATCATCTGAGGAAATTCCAAAGATATGACAAGTGGCTACCAAGCAAATACTTAGGGGAATGGGTATTACATTTTATAAAGTAGCTACATTACATGCCATAGTTTCCCTTTATACTCTTTATATACCCTTTCCTACTCTCCAGGAGGGGACATTAGTAATACATCATCAAGTAAAATAGGAACTAATTACTAATAGCAGTGTTATTAGTTATTAGTAGCAATGATGTTTGATGCTAAAGATGAATAAGGATCATGTCACAAATCAAACTACATCTCCTGGAGCAAGACAGACTGCTGCTATTCTGTTGCTGTTTCATGATTAGCGATAAACAGGATCCACCAAGTTATCAGCGGTAAGATTGAGGCACCAAAGGGTCTGGAGGAAGCAGAAAACAGATTTTTGTCACACAGACAAATACATGACTGTAACCTGTTTAGGAGATTTAGATCCTCAGCAAATATAAATGGGGGTGATCATACTAGCATCACTGACATTCAATTGAACTTGATCTTCATGAAATTTCTCATAGCATTTCTGTTTCCATACATTTAATTATCAGGTAGCTTACACTTTGGAATAGCAGTATAATATAAGATTGTGCTATTAAATTCACATTTCTGGATTTACGGGATCTATAATCTCAAAGGAAAATCAATCTCAAGAATGTTTCACCAGTGGGAGTCATATAGTGGTTCAGAAATTCTGGAGCAGCATAAAATTATTGATCAAAACAAATTCCAAATGCTAAAGCACAATGCTTACATTTCCCTGGTCTTGTAAACAAAAAACCCTGATTGCCTGTGTAGTGTTCTATAAAAAGAGAAATAAATAAATAAAACCCCACATGCTAGCAAGCCAAATGAGCTATTACCAGAAGATGGCAGTGATGTCTTTTTACAGCTGTAGTCACCACGCCATTTACAAGAATAACCTAATTGCTGTATAGTTGTATCATAGTAAAAAAGGGATATTGGTATAGTCAAACCAATTACCTCCTAGTATCTTCAACAGTGTATCTAATGTGGTACAATCTTTCAGTAATTTTCAGTTCTGTTACTTTTCTTCTATTTTTAGACTACGGTTGTTTTGGAAATCAGCCAAGCTCTAACAACATGAATAACATTTTAGTTGCAGCATTAACAAACAGTTTGACACACTTTAAGTTCGATTATTTCCAAATTAGAAGAATCTGGTTGGAGGCCATTTTCCCATCACTAACTAGGTCTGGGCAACCTTTATTTGCTTCAGTTTTTTGCTAATTTAAAGGCTTTATGAAATAATAGCAGAAAATGTAGTGAGGGTAAATTTAACATAAACAAGAACATTTATTTTATTGTATCCACCTCATAGCTGTAAATGTAAGTTCCCAGATGCTAGACCACAATGTGTTTCATTAGAGGGGAATTCCCTAACCTCAGCAGAATGATGCTATGCTTGCAAAATGTCTTTAATTTCATGTAGCGATGAGAGCCTGACAGTCATTTGCTATCTCAGATGATGCAAGGAGCTATAAAGAGAAAATCAAGGTTTCTGCTTTTAATTTCATAGGTCACAGAATTATACCATCCAGAACTAGACAAATGAGTGATTTGTGGAAGGTATGTGATGTCTTTTACCATAAAGCCTGTCACCCTTATACACTTCATTGTCTCACCAAGAATGAGTGTGTCTGTTACTGCCAGTGCTGCCGTTAACCGAAAGCCTTTCAGAGCAAAGGTGATGCTGCTTATCAACAATTCAGCAATAAGAATATGATCTGCCCATTTAATTTTTCTTAGAAGAATAAAGACTTTTAATCTGAATTGTACAAATGAACTTAAACACTCTTATTGGTAATAATACTGGCTTAAATGTTTTTCTTTGCCAGTTACGGATTCCCTAAGCTCCTTATTGCTATGTAAATGTGAAAAACCCAAACCTTTGCAATGGATTGGAAGTGCTGATTCTCCTAAAGTCCCCTAAGCAAACTGAACACTGAGCTGCCATGTCAAGCCTGTTAAGTCATTTGAAGGAATTTGGGAAGTCAGCACACTTGGGGTAATTTCCTGGCAATTCATCTATAATGTCTACTGCCTGTTCCAATTTCTGACACATAGATATATTATACCCAACTGTGACCAGCCTGCATAAACAGTAAACTCTTTTGAAAATATAGAATGTGAAGAAATAGGCTTTCTCAGTACTTTTAGAAAGGTAGATAAATCATATCGAACTTGAAATAACAGATGATCAGATCTTGAATGACTGATTACCTGTGTATATTTTTATCTAAGAACTGAATGTAAAACATGTCGATAAGTATTAATTTTTAAAATTATTTCAAAGTGTTTGCCAAATACCTAAGCACCTGAAGCAATCCTACCGCACATGATTAAGTTTCATGTTTGTCTAACACAAGCTTGTCCCATTTATTTATAGAAAATGACTTAAATTTTTTCCAAAGTATGTTTGTTTTCAGTTGAATTTGCCAGGCTGCTGGTGCATATTTTAAATTATGCAGCTTTCTGAAAGGGATAGATATGTCGTAGGAAGTTTGGTGGGATTTTATTATAAAAGGGAATTGGAAGCTTTTAAAAGATCAAGGGCAATAATGCAAAGATGTAGGTCAGCTGAAATTTAAAGTTCAGGGAGCACTCTGAAGGCTTTTAAATACATCTCAGTAGGAAATCTGTGAGTAGGACTGCAGATCCTTGCCATGTGGAAATGCTTTTTCCTTATGAAGTTGTAATTCCGAACTCCAGAACACTCATATAGCCCCAAATCTTTTCCCTTTCATCAGTATCTGAATATGTGAAGTTCTGGTGGGTTTTTCATCAGCAAAATGACAGAAACAACATATGCCCAAGGAAATATATAATTATTTTACATGTTTTGATCCACTAAATTGTGAAATTAAGAAAACTCATTGTGGATATTCTTTTTTAAAGGGGAACAGAATAGTTTGGCAGATGAAGGAAGGCTTCTTTAGAAAACTAGAGGTGTTCACTGTATTTGAAAAGGGAACCATTTCCTTTACAAATATATTAATAGTTGACAGCCTCCCTCAGCCTATTGAAACTAACTTTTTTACCATAACTAGTGTATTTCAGATCCCACTTCAAGCCCTTCTTTTTCCTCCAGCGTGGTACAATGTTGATTGAAACCACACAGGTTCCCATTACACAGCCCAAAGTCTGGTGATGAAATCTAAAGAACCATTTCCTTTTTTGTTCTTCCACTCCTTTAATTTTTCTCCTATTTCCAAAGTTCAGATGGTTTCTATTCCTGGATAGAAAAGATATTTTTCCCTTTTTGTACCTTTTTTGGTAAAAGTAATAAAAAAAATTGAAATTCTGCTGAAAACAAATATTTATTTATATCTCTTCTTCATTGAGATAATCAGAACACCTCATTCTGGATAATGCTTTTGATAGTAATTTCTTTTTTGTTAAAAACCCATATTCATCCTGCTCTGTTTGCAACTGTCAATGATGTCATCTTGAAGGAAAAAAACTTAAAAGAAATATTTTGGTGGTTGTATATAAACTAAAATCAGATCAAAATACTCTCCGGTTAGGATAATTTATACCAGTTTCTACTGTGACTTTGTCCAATAAAACAATCAAATGCAAAGTTCACTCTCTGATGACAAGAATTGGATTGTGCAGAAAATAAAGAATTGGCAGAGCACAACATCTCAGCTGTAGGCTGTAAAGGAAAAAGGAACATAAAAAAGGTCTCTGTTAAAAAGAAAAACAGTGACTGAAGAATAATTTCTACATTCTGGAGACCTCTTTTGAAAAACGATGACCCTGGTAACTGGGCAGACAAAGAACACACTATTAGTGAGCATTAACTTCAGGACTGCAGCCAAAGGACAGATATTAGAAAATGAATAAAGCACTAAAAATCTCTTTCTCTCTCAAGATTGTGGAAATATAATGGCAAATTAATTAAGAGGAACCGTACAATCATGTGCTACGATCTTGTCAATTCACAAGCTAAGAAAGGTTATGTAAGGTCAACATTTGGATGCAACCCCCTCTTGGGAGCATCCAGATCAGCAAAGTCCAAACTTCTTAGACTAAAGGCCAAACACATCTTTCGATAGTATCAAAGGGACGATATCCTCTTTTTGGGCAGATTCTATTCCCTGTTCTTTAGGTAGCTTAAATGAAGAGCAGAGAGTTGAAAGCATAAGCCAAGTTTTCTAGTGGAAATTCATGTGCACTGCAGGAAAATAATTACTCATTATAGTAAGAGAGGGTGCAAAGAAAGAATAACAGGCCAAAAGCTGAAAATGAGAAATTCTTGACAGCGACTGAATACTTCACCTGATTACTGTAGAGACTCCCAAGGTAAATGGTGAGGCAGGCTTTTCAATGTAAAACTGGTCTGGAAAAAAAAAAAAAAAGCTTAAAACTATATAAATAATTACAAAAGGTAGATTTAGAAAGAAATAATTAGAAAGGATCGAATTATATTGACTTATGCTTTGGTTAGAATTTATCTCCCCTCAATTAACCTCCAAAATGAGACTCTTTGAGCTTGTTTTCTAATTAGTGGGACAAGAGAGAAGCACTTCTAAAGGGAGACTCTGCTATTTGCATTTTTAGACACTATCTGTGGACTTGCCTCCAGATGTGCCTGTTTCTCTCCACAGAGTTTAGAAGCTTGACGAATATCTTAAGCTAGAGGCATAACTTTCTGATGATTAATGTGGAAATGCATCCCATCTTCATTATCTCTATTCTCCATTCACTATCTGAAAACATGGATGATCACAGGACAACCTCACAGGAACTTGACTTCGATAGGGAAGCTATAGATGGTTTATAATCCAAACACTACTAAGACCCATGGAAATGTATCTACTGACACTGATACAATAGGAATACAGAAGTAACCTTAGAATACTACAATTTAATCATGTTTTTCATATCCATACTCTAATATAGTCCAAAAAGTCAGACTGCATGCACAAAATAACTGAAATTGCTATTTCAAAAAGCAGTCATTGGCCTGTCATTATAACTGTCATTTGGTAGAAGTCTTTCGTGTGGTAGCTTTCACTATCGCACTAGCAATAGAAATGCTGTAGTGACCATAATGATTTGAAAGAGACAGTATTCTAACTTTTCAGCCAGCTTCCTAAAAGGCATTACTTCTTCCTGCAAGCCTTGTTTTAGTTACACCTTTTGGCTTGGAAAACACTGACCAGTGGCATGAATAATGGTAAAGGCAGGGTATTTTTGACTGAGTCCGCCACTTGGTTTAATGAGAAAGACTATCATTGTCTGAATTGTTACAAATCACTTTGACAGTTAACCAAAAAAAATGGAGGACAAATTCACTTGGTGCCTCTTCAGTTCTCTCTGATGTTTTTTAACTCGAGTTACAATAGTATCCCGTTTCCCTGACCTGTATAAGGAATGTGGGCTCAGTTACTTTTTCGTTTTAAAAGTCAGGGATTCCAGCTGGTAGCAGCAGCTTTTCTGCCCTTTGAAGTAGAGATAACAGATAATATTAGATTTACAAAAGCCCAGCAACATTTATTAAATTTTAGAAGCCTTCCTTCTAAATACACACTATTCTTTAAAAACTTGATCTAAGGGGGATTATGAAAGATAGAGTGCGGTAAGAGAAGAGAGACTGCTGCCTGGTGCAGTTCAGAAGCAATAGAGAGCACACTACAGAGTATTTTGTTCTTCAGGTGATTTTTATTTGCTGCTTTATTAGTCATTTTTAGATGCACTGTACAGTTTGAAACTGAGAATAGTGCTAATCTGACAAGAAATATGCATCTGCTAGAATTGATCTACCAACTTGTGATATTCACAAGCTCTCTACTCTACATAGTGAGATTTTTCCTTTTCTGTAAGAGATGATAAGGAACACACAGAGGATCACCCTGAGAGGCAGGAAGGATAGTCTCTTCTGAACAGGCAAGCAAACACACATCTTCATAGAGGAAATTCAATGGTAATATTTCTTTTCTCATTTATACACATAACTGAGATAAAAAAATTGGTTAACACCACTTTTCAGAGGGGTAAAAGGTACAAAAGTAAAAATGTGTCTGCATTGATGGTAACCAATAGGAATAATGCTTAGGTGGGTACTATTCTTCTAGTGAGATTAAAGACTTATCAATGGTTAGCAACCCAGATTCTGTCACTGTATCCTGTCAAATTTGTATGATGATAATAGTTAACTAATTAGAGTTAGTTTGAGTCTTCAGATTCTACTCCGTATAGGAAGAACACACAAACAGGCACACTATCTACTGAAACCTAAGACACTGAAGGTCCAAGAAGATTTTCTCCTATTCATTTCTTACTCCTCAGGGAAAGTTCTGGTCTTCCAGCAGAAAGATTAAGAGGCTGAAGCCAAAGCTCTGTGCAGTCAAGGAAGGTAGGCATGGGCATTCAGTCTCTGCTCTTCTCATGCAGAAGAAACACACAAAAGTCTGTGGGCAGAAAACAGCACAGTGTCCCTCTCATACAATCGCTCAGCTACCTACAAAATATGGAATGCAATATTCCATTTTATTTGATTTTTTTTAATATCCAAGTTATGCTTTATTTCAATTTATGTCAAAGATTTATCAGGCCTAGGTATGACTTGTTCTATAATTAGAATTTTTGAGGACCAGTATGTGATGAGAGAAGTCCAGCTTACAGCCTTTGATATTCCTGTGAGAATTCAGGGTGAAAACATTCTTTTAATAAAGGAGAGAATGTGAACAAAGGTCTCTCCTAAACCAATCAACAATTCAGTCGTGAAGTGATACAAAATATGTCTGTTCTAATTGAAAGGTTTGGTTTTGGGTTTTTGTGTTTTGGGTTTTTTTTTTAGAAAGAGTCTTTGGACAATTTGGAAAATCTTCCAGTCAGATTTACTTTCATGTAAACAGAACACTTTATTATATAAGCTGCTTCAAGCTCCAGAGCAAAAAAAAAAAAAAAAAAGGAGCAGAATGCCAATGATGGAAAATGTGCACTAACTCTTTTATTAAGAGCATTTACTAAGACAGCACTTGCAAGATAATTGACTGATGTAAAATTCCTGGTGAATACGACTTTCAGAACACTCCAGTTTCAGATGAACCAGATGTCTGGTGCATATGTGGAATTCCCTAGGTGACCTGTTTATGAATACTTGACACCAACAAAGACGTAGGAAAAGATGTGAATGTAGAACATTCATTGTACCTGTGAGCCTTATACTGCATGTGTTCGTCTTTAGGGAAATAGCTGGAAATTTAAAGTAACTCATGTCTTTTGCTCCATCTCTGTCTCATCAATCAGTAAAGTAAGAATTTCTAACATTTTCCTGCTGCGCCCCTGAAATCTGTGCAAAGTTCTGTCATTAGGCAGCTATAGCTGTGGTTTCTGGCCAGCTGTAGGACTAAGGGAGAACAATTTTTTCCTGGGTATTTTTTTCCATGGAAGAACCCCTTACCCCTTCCAACTCAGCCTCATTTGAATGGAAATTTGAATGGTACATTAGGTGCTTGGATGAGCAATGGAATATCTGCCAATTCATCATGCCAAATGATCAAATTCAGCACAACAAAAAGGGTAGTGAGTAATACATTACAGTCTAGTCACAGTATGTTAAAGTTTGACGTACACAAGACTAATCCAAATTCAGGCTTCCTTTTGCTATTGCCATTTTAGAGATCAGCAGCTATATGATCTTTGTGCTTATATTACTCTTTAGCCTACAACTTATGTCAGGTTTACAGGGAGTCACCTCGACAGAAGATTGCTGCACTTGCAGCAACCTTACCATGTCTGAACGACTGTTCACTGCTAGCAAATCTGGTTTACGCTTTACACCAGCTATGCTTCGCCTATTGGTCGTAGATCAGCATTCGCAATTAGACATGGAGCTGTAAGACTTACTGATTTATTATCTCACAACTCCCATTTGTACTCTCTCCTTGCCTTGAAAGTAAACATCTTTTAATGTAGTTCATAGAAACTTGGCATCTTTTGCACGAATTCTTCAACTTTCAATAGATGCAAAGAATTGTAACATTCCTGAACATTTCTAACTGCTAGTATTACACTGTATGGCAGATTTATTTAGAACTAAAGTTATTTGAACTTTGAAGTTCCTAAACCTGAGTTTCAAAAAATAAATCAAGTGCGAAGTATGAATCTACATGCAATTTTCTTGGATGTCCTACTTTTTTCGGTACAGTCAACACAGCTGTTCCA
This sequence comes from Gavia stellata, assembly GCF_030936135.1. Classification (NCBI taxonomy): domain Eukaryota; kingdom Metazoa; phylum Chordata; class Aves; order Gaviiformes; family Gaviidae; genus Gavia; species Gavia stellata. Next base: position 14,441,614 of record NC_082599.1, on the reverse strand, counting down.
TTCCTCCACTCTAGAATTACACAAAGACTTTTTCCGAAACAGGTGTCCGTTTTGTCTTCTAACTAAACAAAACCTAAAAATAAAGCACGAAGCAGATACAAAGCTTAGCATTTTCCTCTTTAAATGTTTTCTGTAGAAAGTTGTGATCAGGTGTCCTTTGCACTATGCTGCGTACCTGCTTCTAACAGCCATGATCTGAAATAACAGTACACAGTATGAATATTAACCTACATCGGCTTCCTATGTATAAGGATTTGTAGTTAGATATTATATCTATCCAGAATTCGTGTATTTATGGTAAATCATATATCACTTCAGAAATGCATAGTAAGATTATCAATCAGAGCTGGGCAGTTTACTCATGAGAAACAATGGACAGCTGAATTACAGCCTTTTTTGCTAGAACTAGTACAATTTTCATGAATGCATTTTTTTAATAATTCATCAGATCATATATGCTATCCAGATGTATTTCATGTACTCACCTGTGAACTGAAAGCCACAGCTACTTCAACTTGACCTGTTATCTAAGTTAGATATTCCATAGTTTTTGTTAACTGATTTAATTGTCTAAACTTTACAAACAACTGTAGCTTTCAGTTAGGAAATTAGGTGGCAAATGAACCAAAGAGATAAAAAGATTAAAACATTATTTGTTGAAACTTTCTTAATTTTCAAGTTTTCCGAGGATAAAAAGGATATGTTTCTTCATTAAAACGTCCCTCTTTTCCCAGTTTTGTTCATTTGTTTTCCTTATCCTTTTATCCCTTTTCCTTGGGCATATGAAGCATAGCTGTAGTAGGCTATGCATATGGGCTTGCCTCCTACTAAATCAGCTGCTTCTGTCTGGCCTACTCCTTCACACAACTATTTATGCAGAAAATGACACTCACTGTATCACACTGCAGATCCTTGGTTTCCTCAGTCTCATACCCCACGCCTTCTTTCTGTCAACTAATGTTCCCGCTTCCAAGCACAAATATCAAAATACAAAATATCAACCCCATCTTTATGGAAACCCTTATACAAAGAGACACAAATGTGGACTAATTTAATCAGTGTTAGCAAGCAGGCAATGAATACATTTTTCCCCCATTCAACTGTCTCTTCCAGAAATGTCTGGATAAGATTAAGAAAAGAACATATGTAAGTTGCTTACCAAAAAGCATTTTATATCTGTCATTTTATGTAATATAAACATAAGGTGAACATCGGGGGAAATTTCCTGAGGTGGAGATTGGCACTGCAATAGTTTCCCAGTGAAAATTGAGTAGGAAGCCTGAAGACATTTAAAGCTAGACAAGATAAAATAAAAGACTGTGGGGGAAAACATTGCAGTGACAGAGAGCAAGAATATGTTTAACAGGTCTTTTTCCATCTCTCACCTCTGTGCTTTCATGATTATTTTTTTAGGCCTGAGAAATTTTAAAGGGCTTCTTTTTGATAAACAGAATGATTCTATTCTCTAAAGCTATATGATTTTAGATGATGGGTAACTCAAGAGCTTTGAGTTAGTGCTCTTGAGGTAGCACTTGAATGAAGATAGAACAAAATGGAGCAATTAAATACATTTTAAGGATAATTACAAAAAAATGTGATTTTAATTTAAAAGATATTGATGCCATTCTGCCAAAGCCATATTAATTCTGAAGACCACTAAACATGGTCTGCTAAGCTCATTTATTAGAAATAGCAGACTTAAAACAAACAAAACATTTATTGCTGACTTCTCTGTGTTGCCCCTTAACTTCTGTCGAGATCTGGGGAGATGACAATTTTGTTCTGTATTTGAACAACACTGAAAAATTGAGTTTTCTTCCATTACTCAGTGCTATGACTACAAATCTGTAAGAAATAACAAACTAATCTACCTTGCTGATAGCAAATTTAACAAAGTGAGGCATATATTTAAAAACATTTGGTTTCTAAAAAAAGAAAATACATAAGTCTGTCACAGGTGTAGGGAGAACAGGTGTAATAATAAACATGAAACATTGTCCTTAAGAAGAGGCAGAACTGACATTTATTTATTTATGGATAAGAAATCACAGGACTGAATATGAATGGATGAAATCATTAATAATTTTTGGGACCTTGGTAATTGTCCCAAGAGATTCTTTTTACGCCACATGAAGTTAAAAACAGAGAGACAAACAATACTGAAAACCAATAAATATATAAAAATGCTTTGGATTTTTTTCTCTAGCTTCATCTGTATTCAAAAATTGTACTAATTTAATTAAGCTGATATAAAGGTAGTCATATGTATGCAAACTCAGCACCTGTAGCAGTTGAACCCTTTTCCAAATTAAAGTCACCAAGTTATTTGAAAGTTATTTAAGTGAAGGTTTAACTGGTTTACATGTATCTATTGTACAGTTAGTGTAACTTCTCTAGGACTGACAAGGTTTCAAATACAACGTGTAAGAGGGGTGATCTCCATTTAAGAAGAGATACTAACTGTTTCCTGGGTTCACAAAGACTGGATTTATTTATTAAACAGGCTTTAACTAACTAGGAAGAAAGAATGGTGAGTTCCCCTGAAGTCAGATGATTTCAAATGTACTTCTGATGTGCAAAAGATAATTATTCTGCAAAGAAGGATAGAGGACCAAAGAAGAAAGGGGTGGGAAAACGATTGAAGGTGAACAGTAAAAAGAGCAAAGAGGAGCATCAATGCCAGCATAAGGACAGCAAGAAGGGCTTTTGAGATGTGAGAATGGTAAAGAAGTATTAGAGAAAATGGCTTTAGTAATACACTGGGGGAATGAATTTAATTACAACTCTGAAAGACATGTGATAATGATTTTTTTCTGTTAACTTGTCTATACCAGGAGCATAAGAAACAGAGATCAGGAGAATTAGATAAACTATTAAAATATATTTTATTACTGAAATTAGATTTACTTTAAGAAGTTATTAATTAGGATAAATTAGTGCAAGGCCCTTGATTTCAGTAAAACTACACTGATAGCCATCAGCTGAGGGCTTGGTAACTTGTACACAGTTATCTGAATATCCTAACTTTAATAAAATGTTTCTTGTTATTTGACACGTCTTTCCATGCTTACTTTGTCTAGCTTCAGGATCTGATTTGTTCTGTAATTATGTAAAGGCAGCTGGCTACAGCTGTCCTTACAGCAGTTCTGATTTGTTTTTTCACTTCTATACCAAGTTTGGGGAATTCTTGTACTTATTTGAACTGAATTTATCCTGTTGATCTATCTAAGCATTTTATACAAGTCTGATAGTTAAATGGATGAGAATCCTTTAAAAGCTGAAAGTCCAATACAGAAAATGATCTTTGATTTTGTTGTTGCATCTTTGACTGGTTGAAAACTTCAGGAGAATGGACTTTGGGGTGTGTTTTTTCTTTCGCTTTTATTAGTTTAGACAAATACTTACTGTTAGTTCATGATATGCAGCACTTTCTGACAAAACTTGCAGTAGCCTTCTGCCTAAAAATGAAAACACTGTAAAATAATGTGCCTTACTTCTTTCATATTCAGAGTTATAATTAAAAGATAAGACAAATTGCAAAAGCTGTACACCTTTATCTGGTGTACACACCAAAGCACCAAGTGAGTGAACACAGTAATCTATGAGAAAGAAAAGTGAGATGATCACTTAAGTCATGCAGTAACCTATGCGGTATGAGGAACCTCACACAAGCCCTTCCCACTTCCCCAGCAAACACTTTACCTATATTTCTTGGCTTTCACAACATGGAATTCTATGAAATACGGAAAGAATATATGTTTTGATGCTGAAATGTTAGATATTTCAGGTGGGACATTAACATCTCTTTACCAAAGTGTCCAATATTAGATGATTAAGTCTACAGAGGCTCCTTTTATTATCAGTAGAGAGCAATGGAGTACTTTTCCACATGTTGACTCATTTTAATATAGTTATCTGAAATGATAGATCAGATGCATTTATCTCAAATGCCTATTTCTTTTCAATGACTTTTCAGAGGTCCAAGACTGACTAACTCAGACTTTGAAACATACCTTTTAGGTATCAAAGATTAAGGAAGAGAAATCCTACTGCATAAGGTTTGTTTTGCAAGGCTTCTTCACAGCTGTAAATATAACCTCTACCTGCTCACCTATACAGGTAATTCAGTGCATTTAAGCACAGGCCAACTGCCCCATGCATTTGCAAGGATGACCCCTTTCCTTCCAGCAACTGGTGGGGAAACATGGTGTGTTTCTTAACAGAAGTGAAAACCAATAAGTAATGCTCAGCTACTCTCAACTAAGTATCATTTTGTTCTCTCTCAAAAAGAGATTTTAAGTAGGTGGTGGAGTTATTACTAAACAAAATCAGGAGGATATCACTGAAATCCCTCGACAGGAGGACTGATATAAAACAGGGCAGTTGAGAGTGTTATAAAAAGTAAAATATCTCTCCTCCCCACCCTGCTGTAATGCTGTCTCTACTGAAGCAATGTAACTCTAACAGTAATCGCACAATATGTTACTGTATTAATGCTACCCTAAATAAAGGGTGATTACATTTTTAAAAGTCTTTAAAATAGCATATTTTCCTGATAATAGTTTTGCTTCACCATCTGTCTAGCTAACTCCTGATTCTTTTTTAAAGGCAAGGAATGTAAGCAGATGCAGATGGCATCAGAATCCAGGGTATCTGCAAAGATTTGCATGAGCAGAACAGGCAGCACATGGATAAGGTTACCACAGAGTGGATTTGCATACCAAATAGCAAAACAAAATAGGAAAAAACAAGAGGCTGCACTATGTATGTGGTATATGCCGTGATCACACCAGGCTATGGTGTTTCATGTGCTATTAGGGCATGTATATCACATCAAATATTAAATGCTTGTAGAAACAACAGAAGGTACTGAAAGATATCTTTGTTTCCTGGAGTTCTTTAGATGCCCTAAGGGGTTAGAAGAACACTGGAAATCTGTTACAGTGCTAACACTATCAGAAAACAAAGTTAATACATTGTTCTTTTAAGAAATGTATTATATGTACAGGATTTTACCCAGTAGGACTTTAAGCTTTTACAGCTTTATGAAAATTAATGCTGATATATGAATAGAAAACATAGTAATCTAATAAATAACAATTAGTTAAATAAATACTTCAGTCTATTTGATCAGTTCCATTACATAGCTACATATAAACTAAGAACTCTATTTCATGCTAATACTTTCTGATAGGTTTTTCTTGCTGTTTAAATGAGAAAATAAATTGGAGCTTTTGATATTCCTGAGAATTATAGGCTTCTAAAGCTGTGTAACAAAAGACAACACTTGCTATTGGACCCCATTGTCCTGAGAATTATTTCCATCCCAGAATGAAAAAAAAACCAAACAAAACAAAACCAAAAAACCATATGAATAAACTGATTATGTTAGAAAAATTATACTTTATCTACAAAACAACCATGATGTAACATTTCCTTCTAAGCTGTTTTTCTGCCGTGACATATCAAAACATATTCTTTTTTAAGGAATAGATTTACTGTCCAAACCAGCCCTATTCAAAAGAAAATGAGGAACTTTTAGTAGAGCTAGGTTCTGACTGGATATTTCTCTTTTCCACGGTACTTTCTGGCTGGAGCTTTTTATGCTATTCAATGACAAGAAAGAAATATCACTAGCAGACGTAGTCTTAAACCACTGAGATCCCTTGAGAGACTTCTGCTGCTGAGGGTTTTAATTTTCCGGCTACTGCTGGTCTTGTACTGACTACCTTTTTAACCAAGGGGAATTTATATTATCCTTTTCTACTTGCTTAGAACAAATGATTAGTTCATAATTAGGCCAGGTGGCATTTTCTGATTCTTATTCAGGTCTTCCACTGAGGTGGCAAGATCTTTTGGTATTTGGTAACCTATATCATGGCCTGTTAGATTTCTACCTGTGCACCTACCAGAGTCATCCAAACTTTGGGCTAATGGCTTAGAACAGGTTCTGAAGAGATGTTTTTAACTAATACAGAAGATTTTCACTGAACTGGTAACAGCTCATTCTCATAAACTGGTTCCAGATAAATTAAGAAGCCTTCCCTTTTTGGCCCTTTTACTGTTTTTTATTTCCTGTTATTTTATTGTACCTGCACAAAGTGCATTGCTGCATCCGTCCCACAAGAATTCTGTCTCCATGTTTAACAGACATGAAACAGTTAAGTTGCCTCCTCTGTAACTGAGTTACTGGTGGCATTACCATCCCAACATTGTGTAAAACCAGAAATGTACCAACTGTGTTGAGGCAATTCAATGAAATTGATGTGAACTTTGAATGTTTATCAGATCATAAGCACTTGACCCTGTTGTGACACTTCTGGTCTGCTTTTCAACCTTCTTTTCCTCTACAGTGATATATGCCAACATTTGAATCAATAGCATCTTTTTAGTTGAACAGAAATGCACGGTTCTATTTGCTGTGTTTTCAATAGAGCACTTTAACATCTTCATAATGATGTTATGGAAGAGTTCGCAAAGCAGCTATTTTCATCACAGTTCATAAGATATATGCAAACTAGATAGTCACAGTAGAGCCTTGCATATCTTCCTTCTTTGAAGATCCAAAGCTATGCTGCATGGGTATATATAAACACCTTTTACTCTGACAAAAGCAATTTTTGCATAGATCTCCTGATCTGTTTTAGCCATTCTGGTATTGGCTAAATTACCCTTTGAAGCATATCTTAGTATTTCTTTCCCAATAATAATATCATCAATAAAGTAATTGCTAAACATGTATATACCATAATATTCAAAGGTTAAATTCTTCTTGTGTTAAGACCTATCCTATCTACCTCTGATCTGATAGTATTTAAATGAAAGGGACATGCTTATCAGTCTTCTTGTGATGCAGCTCCACTGAGTTCAGGACAGCTACTTTATTTTACACCTGGTGATTATTTGGCCCTTGGACAAAAGTAGATTAAAGAGAAGTAATGCATATAAAGGTGAAAACAACATCAGACAAAGCTGATTGTCTTCTCTTACATCTGCCTGTGCAAGGTTCATTGTAGCGTTATTTCTTCTTGTCTCTCTCGTGTAAAAATTTCTAATGATCTTATCCATCACGAACCATATAACTGTGGTTTATACTCTATTCTGGTGGAAATCCCAGCTTTAGGAACATCAGGTAGCATATGAAGAATGGACAAAGTGTATTTTGTGTCCTGAAAATAGATTCTGGTGCCCTCGACACTGTGCAGAAGATACTTGGAAATAGTTACTATGTGTTCAGGTCTGACTTCTGAGAGGAGGAACAGGTGAGTCTGTCTGTATTCACCTTTGTGCCGTCATCCCACAGGAGGCAGCCTCCAAAAGCACAGATGTTATAACTGTCCCATTCCCAAGGAGGGAATGACTCTCTGTATCTTCTTTTTCCCATTGCCTATTCACAAAAAGGCAGCTACATTTTTAGCTTTGCCATGATCCCCCTGGCCTAAGGAAAGAGGATGTGGCTGGCTGTAACAGGATCACTGTTTGCTTGATGTATACTTAAATTACATTAATCCCACGCTCTGGGGCTTCCAGTGGGCTCTAATGACTGAGGGGAAGGGAAGGGAAAAGGTGACTCCTACTTTTATGGCTTTTGTGCCTTCCTGTAGGGTAAAGAGATGTGCCACAGCTAAAATGGCCATGAGGCAAGGTGGTCAGAGATAACTAGGAGAATTGCAATTTCTCAGAACCTAGGTAACATATTTTCCTCACACACTCAAAATTAAACTAAGCACAAGACTAGGTTACATTGAAGGGAACTGACGATATTTCTTTCATTGGGTTCTTCACTGGAGCGTGAGTGATCCTAATAGTTTTCCTTGGACCGGTAACCCTGTTTACTTACCAAACTTTGCTACCCCTGGGAGCTAGCTTATGGTTCTTTCCTGCTCTGTTTCCATGGGAAACTGTATTTCTTCTTTTTGATCTTTCATTACAGGTCTTATATTTTTAAAAGGATGCTGGGAAGGGTTTTTTAGCCTATAGTGTGTGGGCTCCTCACCTCAAGAAAGATGTTGAGGTGCTGGAGAATGTCCAGAGAAAGGCAACGAAGCTGGTGAAGGGTCTAGAGCACAAGTCTTAGGAGGAGCGGCTCAGAGAACTGGCGTTTAGCCTGCAGAATAGGAGGCTCAGGGGAGACCTTATCACTCTCTACAACTACATGAAAGGAGATTCTGGTGTGTACTGCAGAAATTATTTTGATCGCCCAAAATTAGTCATCAAGCACATTATTTCCTGTGATTTCAAAGGAATTAATATAAAGGTCCTCATGGTCTTGTCCATAGTGATTCTGTGATCCTGTGATTCCACTCCTACATTCCTACTCTAGAAGAACTCCTGGATTCACTGTGGAACAAGAAAAATTTCAGACCAAAAGGTTAAATTTGACAGAGCACTAATAGGCACATAAGGAAAGGAAAGTAAAAAAAGATACTGCAGTCTTATCTTAAAATATTTACTGAACTTCTAAAGCCTTCTCATAGCTCCTTTGCCAACACAAAGAAGACTTAAAACCAACATAATAAAGTGGGATTTCTGCTTGCCTAAAGACATCTAGGTGACTTCACTCAAGCATCAAAATGGCATTAAAGATACAGGCAGAGAAAGGACCAGTGGTAGCCAGTGGTAGACTTTGTGTGTCATTGTTTGCAGACATGGGCTTCTACAGTCTGGTAGTTTATCTCCTAGACAAGACATGTATTTGGCCAAAAACTAATAAACTTGCCAGTCTCTGGCACACTCTTTCTATGGACTACAGTAGCATCTAATAAAATAAATTATTTTCTGTTCAGAATAATTTTCATTTTCTTTCTGCCTTTAATTTTAGAATACCTGAGAAAAATTAAATATGTGATATACAAGAAAAAACAATATCTTCACACATTTTTTCTTCTTAGTTGTTCCATTACAGTTTGAAAGACTATAACTCGGTGCCAGATCAAGGAAGCAGAGTGGAGACAGGATTATGTAGTAGCACAGCTCAATTTTGCATTTTCATTATTATGCATTTATCTGATGTGGTCATGTTCAAAGAACTGCAAGTTAGTGGTTTAAATGAGATAGCACATCAAGGAAAAAATTTACACCCATGCTTCTCAGAAAGAGGTAAATAAATCTGTACAATCTGCAAAACATCACCATACTGCAGATATGTTTAGCTAAGCACAAGAAATTTAAAAAGTCCATATGTATGCATTGCCATCCCATTCCTCTGCACAGATGTTTTCAGAGAAAGAATACAGAATGACTTAACTGGGAATTCAGCTAACCCCTTGACTCTCATCCAAAGTCTTTAGCAGGTGACTTGCTAGGCCTACTGTGGCTTAAATTTCCTTCCACTTAATCTTTTTCTCTAGTAAGTTGCAGCTGTAGATATGTGATGGAAGAGTTATATTTGAATGGGATATCAGATCATATCACCTCAGATACTTTAGCTAAAGAAATAAAATCAAGCCTGTGCTGGCTTGTTGCTGTGCATTCACCATCTTTTTCCTTAATACTGCATGGAAAAATATGCATTTAAAAAGTAAATACTATACAGACTTTCTCTGCAATCCCCTACTGTGAGCTCTGCAAGAATCTTGTTGTATTTGAAGCATTAAAAATCTCTACAATTCCGGGCAGTGACAGTAACTGAATTACATCTTCTGAAGTTTAGTATTCTGTCACATTAAATATTTAGTCAGATTTGAAGCTCTCTGAACACTAAACTCTAACTGGCTACTCATGGAGAATTTTTCCAGATATATATAATTTACACCAACTTCCTTTCTTTTCTCCAAGGGAGCTGGTGTTAACTGACTGTCTAGGAATGCCTGGGAAAACCTAGCTCGTCTTCAGAAAGGAATACAAGGAGTGAGATGTATCAGCCAACTTAATATCTGAATACGGTAGGTAGTGCAAAACATTTATGATTGGACTTGTTAATACCGTGAAATCTAAGAAGCAGAATGCCAGCCTCCAAGTGTAGTGCACCTGCATTTAGCATGCTTTAGCATCCTTTTGCACTCTGTGCTTTTCCAGAGGTTAACCAAATTTTGACAGTATTTAAAAGTTTCCAAAGCACAATAATAGTGCTGACTGGAATCTGTACAGAGCTGCATGCTGTGGCCCTGCCTCCCATGCTCTCTTCTGTCCCTGTCTCTGGGGATGGCAGAAAATGATCTGGTTGGGAAAGGACCCTGTCGGGCCAGTCTCCAACTGCCTTCCTTGGTCTCAGCAACAGAAGAATTCTCTCTCGTCTGTGAGTTTTCAGATTCTCTATGTGGTCTTCTGGGTCTTCTTGTCCAACTAGACCAGAGCTAGAGTTAAAAAAAAATAAATTTTCCTTTAAATAACATTTAGGGAATCCTATTGGTAGCACTTCAACATTTTAAATTCCTTTATTTATTCCTTAGCAATAAGCATAGTGAGAAAAGAAATGAGATTGAAATAACAAATTAGTTCTCTACTCTGCAGCTCAAGCTCTGGTCTGTGATTTTAAGGATAAGGAACTAAAGCAATGGTTTCCTGCAACTTGCACCTAATTACAACAGTGTGTTCAATTGGGAGGAAACAAAATGTGTGCTGGCTTTGTCCACAGAGGCCCAGCATGAGGCAATATAAAAGAGTGGGAGCTCTGTGATGTATAATATATCTCAGCAACACAAGCAAATCACAGTCATTTTCCAATAACTGTGTTGTGAAGGAAGGGGTGTAAATAGAATTGCTGAAACAAACATTCAACCAACTGGACTTGTGTGGGTAGACATAGGTTGTGTCGGCTGGTTGTGATTTCTGCTACTTATTTGAAGTGGCACAAAAGAGATGCGGCAAATTATAAAGCTTGATCTTAAATTGGATCATTTAATGTGTCTATGTGATGTGGTGGGAAATGGAAATTGAAAACATTATAACCCCTCCCTGGAATGGCACTGACAGGACATGAAATTCCAAAAGCCTCAGATGCATTCAGCTCAGTGCATTAAACCTGAAGTGACAGTTACCTTTCCAAATATGTAGTTACAGTCTTTGTGCTTCTGAACAGAACAAGGACACAGACCTCACATTGCAGGATGAGCCCGGTCCTGCCTCCTTTGAGGCTTTTGACAAAGCTCCCATTTACTTCAGAGGCAGAGCACTATGCCCAATACAGGGAGACGTTATTTCTGAAGAACAATGTTTTTGGAAACTGTAGATATTTACATGCCTGAGCTACACAGACAAAACAAAAGGTCTATTTACATGTCAGTTGTTGCAGTGTATGTGAAGAAGGTTATATTTGTATTCTCCACATGGTGCAAACTTTAATATTGCTATGGCTCTCTGAAAAATTTTGATGGACAATATTCTATTTCACAAAAGACAAAGATTTTGCAGTCACTATCAAGCTAGCATTCCTGGACAGATCTCTCTTTCCTGTTATAGTTCAAGAAGTCACCTAAGATGGGCCAAGTTCTCTGTTAAGCTCTAACTCTTAAGCCCCAGCTCTTTCCTGTACGTATCGTCCAGTATCTTTCCAACTTTTCTTTGCACGTCTCCAGAACTGATAATATACATATAAATCATACCTTATCTTCAAAAAACAGCTTGTGGAAAACCATTAGTTTTCTACTTATCATAACATCTGTATCAACACTGAGCATAATTCATGCATTGACAATTAATTCAATGGCCAGACATTCTTATGTGAGGGACTTCTGAGAACAGAATATAGAGTAAATAAAGGGCAGGTTAGGTTACAGGGGGAATGAAAGTATTCTACTTCCTATCACGTGATATTCCATCGAGCTCTTAAACATGGACTTGACTTCAAGTATATGCTAAAATGCATTTCTGAAGCCATATTTTCTTTTTTTTGCGGGATGGTCACATGTTTTAATGGTTGTCCCTCAGATACAATCTGTTACAAATACTTTCAGGAATAATACCTTTGACTTCTGTAGTCAGAGGAAGAAACATCAGGAAAAATAAAGACCTATGGCATATATTGCATATACTGCGAAGTATTAAGTAGTATGTGTTATTACTTAATGTTATCCTCTTTGTAATAAGTCCCATTTGATTGTTTGCATAAGCAGGCTAAAGTAATAAATGTAAGTCAGATGAACAACGGCTCAAAAATGTACATTATTAGTATTTCCTCTTAAACTAGCAGAACAATTCAAGACCCTTTTATATGCCTGCCCCAGAATGTTGGGGGAGAATGGACAACTCTGTAAGGAAACGTGACCCCAGAGCCAAGGGTAAGAGCAAGACATGCCAGGCAGTGTCTTCACCAACAAGGGTCCCATGGTAAACAGAGGTTAGTGGTTGCCAGACAAGTCTGTAGTGATGAGGTAGAACCAAGGTCAAGCTAGGACACTGCAAAAAGAAGCAACACATACAAGTTATAACCAGGCAAACTCCAGTCAGATATTTGGGAAAAAAAAATTCCTAGTGAAGGTAGCCATACATTGCAAGAGTGTCCCAGAAAGGTTGGAAGTTTCTCCATCTTCGGAGGCATCTGATACTTACATAAGAAATGCCTGGAAAACATGACCTAAGTTGGTCTCGCTTTAAGCCAGGTGACCTCCAGAGATTCCTTCCACCATGAATTATTCTGTGATAAATCATCTTGTTCATCATCCAGCTCCAAGGTAGAATTTAATCTACCTTTCAGACACAGTGAGTCACAGATCATGGTAGTTCTTAAGCTAAAGATGAATTATAAAGTAGCTGCTGTTGTGAAGAAAGTAAATTTCATCTTGTGATGAAATCAGAAAGAATTATTTCACTCTACCCCATGCTAGTGAGATTTCAGGTGAGGAATGTTGTCCAGTTCTTGTAATCCCATTAAAAGTAGCTTTACAAGACACATAACCCAGAGAGAGTCTAGAGGACAGCAGTAAAAAGCAAATGTTCTTTCAAAACCTTAACTCATGGAATGATTCACATAGGAAAAGAGAAATGAAGAAAAAGATGTTATGAAATTCTGACAATAGATAAAAGGTATGGTTAGAAGGCAGTGTTCAGCTATTTTTCAAATTGCTCTTCTTGAATGTCTTAAAAAGGATAAGAAAGTGAATTTCTTTGTAGCAAAGAGGGCTCAGGGTAGGCATAAGAAAAACCATTCTATTTCTGCTCTTTATTGTGAACATAATTTGAGCAAACTGGCTGGAGAGGCTGTGGATTCCTTTTCTCAGGGAATTTTGTCAGAGCAGGTATAGACAAACATCTGCCAGGGAAGTTTTCCCGCTCTTCTGTGACTGCATTGAGGGATGAGAGTGACAAACTAAAGACTCTACAGAGAAACTCCAAATGAAGAAAGGGGAAAAACAGAACAGGGAGGGAAATGGAGGTTAAGGTATATATTTGGGTTAAAAATGATGATGAATGAAGCAGATTGAGCCAGTGCAGTTTCCTGGGGGAAGATTTTCACTGTTTTATTTTGAATTTAAAAAGGTGAAATTTTCCCCTGCTCCCTTAATAATAAAAGTACTTTGCAATTCTATAGTGTCTTCATCTTAGGATTTCAAAGAACTGTAATGAATTAAGCCTCTGAATTTTCCTCCAAGCAAGATAGATGGGCTCCAAGTGCTTCCCTTTGCATGTCAGTCTGGCTACCTACTTTCAAATGTCATCGTTCTCCAGTGGAATGAGGAAACATGAGTAATGGAGGAATGAATATCTTTCAAATTCACTACATGAAAGCATAGTTTTCACGAAGGCAGTTTTCCCATCCTGACGCTTAATGCAAACACAGTGACCCACATACATTCAGAATGGGACTGACAAAAATTACGTTAACCACTTGATTTAAAATCAACAGCTGACTTCAAAAGAAAAGAAGTGACACAAATATTTTTTATAATAAGGGAGTATTTCCATATTTTCTTATTAATATGGTAAATAGTCATATTGTGCACATTTTAACACATGACTACTTTGAAGTTTGGCTTCAAAGTAGACAAGTAGAGCTACATGCTTTTGCTGTAAACTTCAGAGCAGGGAGCATTCTGCACTTCTGTCTGTTCATCTACTGGTCTCCTGAGCTATCAATCTTTCAAAAGCAAAGTATCCCTCACCATAATGCCACTAATTCACAGAATACTGATATGTTTATTATTACTAAAAAAATGTGAAAACGAATGAACATTCCATTATGAATAAACACAGACAGATGGAAGAGATACTAATAATAGATTCCCCAACAACAGACTTTTTTAATTAAGATGATTCAATGTGACTATAACAGGAGCAGGTCAAATATTGGATTTGTGGATATGTGGGATATTTTGGTATTTTTAAAAGCTTTCAGTCTGAGTTGGTATGTACATGGTAAAATCCTGACATTTTCTACAGAAAGGAAATTCAAAGAAGTTTTTGTTTAAGAACAATTTGATTTCTTTCCCTTTCTCTCCTGTTCCACCTTCCTCCCCTTCAGAAAGCAAAACCCCCTGAAAAGACAGAAGAGCTGCTCTGAGAAACTTCGGGTCAGAAACAGCCCTGAGAAACTGCTGGAGCTCAAGTCATCATCTAATGGGGGCCAGGAGAGCAGTAGCCCTGGGAGATTTGTGGTGAGATACAGACTGAACCCCTGCTGTGTCACCAGCCCTGCTCAAACCCCACAGGGGTGCCCTGGGACAAGCTTCCCTTCCAAGCTCCCTGCTCCGGGAGATCAGCCTGGGAAGGAGCCAGTCTCCAGGCCCTGGAAATCAGTTCTGTGGCTTGTTCCTGTAACTCAGGTCCTTGGACAGGAGGGGCTTCTTGGCTAAAGGAAATCTGCTTGGCAGACCTGATTTAGAAATGTAAGCTCATGATGTCCCAGCAGCCTGCCAGGACAGCATGCAGAGTTATACTGGAAACCAGCTGGCATTTTGGTGGGAGGCCATCAAAACGATAATATCAATGTAAAATAAAGTGTGGGTTTGGCCCCATTTTGCCCTAATATTTGTGTTGCTGGACATATAATATATGTCCCTAATATATCGTGGCCCTGATATATCCCTGGTATTCCTGACCAGCTATAATTGTAATAATAAGTGTCACACATGCTGCTGATATATGCTGCTCATGACCAACATGCTAGCCTAGATCTCTTTTTTTTGGCTTCCAGTAGCTTTAATTCTTCCTTCCTTCCCTTCATTTGTGGACATATATCTAACTCCTATCCCTTTGGCATTTTTGCCTGGGACTGACTGAGCTCAGCATTTATTTGAATACTGTTGATCTACTGATAATGCTAATGTCAGTGTGCTAAGCTGGAACATGCAGCTCTACCAGAAAACTCCACCCTGTGAATCATTAATAGGACTTGCTGTGGTTTGCCCCTGAGGATGACAAGCATTCATGTGTGCTGTGCGAATCATCTTCATGCTATGATGCCTGTCACTGAAAGCCCTATCAGGTTATTTAACAGAGTTACCAGAGTCCTCTATATTATTATAATTATAATTGTAATTATCATTATCATTATTACCATTATTATTATTACCATTATTCTTGTTATTACTGTTGTTATTGTTATTATTATTCCATACAAAAAAGTCACAAAGACAGTTTGAGGCTAGTTATTCATGCCAGATCTCTCCACTTAGCAGGTAATATAAGGAAGAAAGCCAGATCAGAAATCCTCATCTCATTGTATTGGGGGTCACAAACATGCCACTGAACTCAATGGGACTATTTGTGCCAGGAAACCTGGACTTTTTCTCTCCCTCAAAAAGAGGCAATTACATAGCTCTCTTAGTGTGCTATTTGTTCAACAGGCAATGATGATAAAAGTACTGAACTCTAGCTTAGCCGCTTGAAAAGCTGGCATCAAGAATGGAGCTGAGAGGCATCTGATGAGATCAGTACTTCAGGCCTCTTATCTCATTTATTTTTGTCTCCCAAATCTATTTAACGTAGCATTTACTTGTGAAAGAAGAAAAAGGGGCACCTAAAATGATTGTACTCATTTGTGCTTTAAGGGATTGATTTGCTCGAGACTTATGCATCAGAATGTTGTATATTAAAAAGGGCTCTGATGTTTTATACAACAAGGAAGTACCATTGTATGAATACATAAATAGCTCTTTTCAGCTTATATTACACGAAGACAGGGCACAGAGTGTGACATGAGGTTTTACTTTGCTTTGAAGCTATCTTTAGTGCAGTGCTAGCAGAGAGAAGATTGAACAGCTAACCACACCCTGCACCTTCAAATTAAACAGATTAAACAGTGCTCAGCTTAACTCTCAGCCTGCTCCAAATGTAGCGTACACCAATAAAGCAGGCCTGTCGCATCCTTGTGGAAGAAGTATTGCCGTTAACTGCCTCTGCCTCAGCTGCATTAATGTGCATGGGCAAACAAAACAGACAAGACAGATAAAGTATGTGACACCCGAAAACAGATAAGAAAAATGAGAATTGTCTAGCTGAAAATGGGACAGTTGGCATGTATGAAGGTAGGGATTGAGAGCATTGCTATAGAAGTGCAGTGCAGTAATGAAAACACCAGTTAGTCATAGAGAAAATTCAATGGTCTTGATCATGCTGAGTTTGCGCACCACAAGATTTCAGTAAAAAGGCTATAAGTTATTTCTTCAGTGTTTGACCCAGTCATTATAGTTTGTTCTTGCTGGTTCTGCAAGAATAGTGCTGAGGAAGCGGCACAGCTAAAGAAAAGGAGGAAATCAACATGTCCTTTAGGGACAGTATATTCTGTTAAGTAAATAACTAATTCTTTTTTTTTATTTGAAATCTGCTAATTCACTGAGGCTGTGAGCAAAAGACTACCTCCTCTTGTCCAGTTTTCTTTAAATTTGAAAAGGTGTAGAGTACATCAGAGCCTTAAGTTACAGCACTTCAATTACAACAGTACTTTGCAGAAAAGGACTAGATTGACCACTGTCAAAGATGTATTACTGATTACTGATTTCTGATTACTGCAAGCATATGGAAAAATTATTCACAGGAGTAAGTGTAAATGCTAAGAACATGCATGTGCCTAAGGACATGGGGCCCTGGTGAGAGAGGTCACTAGGAAACTCCCTGGTCTGGTATGGCCCGCTGATTACTACCCGCTGTTGGTTTTGCAGGTTGGCAGCGATGAGGTTGCCCAAAGTAGCCTAAAAGTGATCAAGAGGGACTTCAGAGCACTGGGGACACTGGTTGAGGGATCGGGAACACAGGTAGTGTTTTCCTCAATCCCTTCAGTGGCAGGGAGGAACACTGAAAGGAACAGGAAAGTGAACCTGGTTAACACGTGGCTCAGAGGCTGCTGCCGTCGGAAGAATTTTGGTTTTTTTGACCATGGGGAGGTCTACATGGCACCGGGCCTGCTGGCTGCAGATGGAGTTCAACTATCCCCAAGGGGGAAAGGGATTCTCGCTTATGCGTTGGCCGGCCTCATCGAGAGGGCTTTAAACTAGATTTGAAGGGGGAAGCGGACAAAACCAGGCTGCCTAGAGATGAGCCTAGGGGTGGTGTGCCGATGTTGGGAGTGAAATCGATAGCCCAGCTCAAGTGCATCTACTCCAATGCACGCAGCATGGGCAGCGAACAGGAGGAGCTGGAAGCCATTGTACAGCAGGACAGCTATGACGTAGTTGCCATCACAGAAACATGGTGGGACGACTCGCATGACTGGAGTGCTGCGACGGATGGCTATAAGCTCTTCAGGAGGGATAGGCAAGGAAGGAGAGGTGGTGGGGTGGCTCTGTATGTTAGGGATTGTTTTGATTGTATAGAGCTCAACAATTGTGACAACAAGGTTGAATGTTTATGGGTAAGGATGAAGGGGAAGGCCAACAAGGCAGATATCCTGCTGGGTGTCTCTTATAGACCACCCAACCAGGACGAAGAAGCCGACGAAGCGTTCTACAAGCGACTGGCAGAAGTCTCACAGTTGCAAGCCCTTGTTCTTGTGGGGGACTTCAACTCACTGGATGTCTGCTGGAAGTATAACACAGCAGAGAGGAAAGAGTCCCAGAGGTTCCTGGAGTGTGTGGAAGGTAACTTCCTGATGCAGCTGGTAAGGGAGCCTACCAGGGGAGGTGCCCTGCTTGACCTGCTGTTTACAAACAGAAAGGGTCTGGTGGGAGAAGTGACGATCGGAGGCCTTCTTGGGCTTAGCGACCATGAAATGATGGAATTCTCAATTCTTGGCCAAGTAAGGAGGGGGGTCAGCAATACCACTATGATGGACTTCCAGAGGGCAGACTTTGGTCTGTTCAGGACACTGGTCGAGAGGGTCCCTTGGGAGATGGTCCTGAAGGGCAAAGGGGTCCAGGAACGCTGGGCCTTCTTCAAGAAGGAAATCTTAAAGGCGCAGGAGCAGGCAGTCTCCATGTGCCGTAAGAAGAGCCTGCGAGGAAGACGACCAGCCTGGCTGAACAAGGAGCTTTTGCTGGGACTCAGGGAAAAAAAGAGAGTTTATCACCTTTGGAAGAAGGGCCAGGCAACTGAAGAAGAGTACAAGGACCTCGTTAGGTCATGCGGAGAGGGAATTAGAAAGGTAAAAGCCCAGCTAGAGCTCAATCTGGCCACGGTTGTAAAGGATAACAAAAAATATTTTTACAAGTACATTAACAACAAAAAGAGAGCCAAGGAGAATCTCCATCCTTTACTGGATGGGGGGGGAACATTGTCATGAAGCATGAGGAAAAGGCTGAGGTACTTAATGCCTTCTTTGCCTCAGTCTTTAACAGCCATACCAGGTATCCTCAGCGTATTCAGCTCCCTGAGCTGGAAGACGAGGATGGAGAGCAAAATAAACTCCCCATAATCCAGGAGGAAGCAGTTAATGACATGCTATGCCAAGGGATCAGGCCCAGCCAGCACGGGTTCATGAAGGGCAGGTCCTGCTTGACCAACCTGATCTCCTTCTATGACCAGGTGACCCGCCTAGTGGATGAGGGGAAGGCTGTGGGTGTTGTCTACCTGGACTTCAGTAAAGCCTTCGACACTGTCTCCCACAGTAGTCTCCTGGAGAAGCTGGCGAATCGTGGCTCAGACAGGTGCACTCTTCGCTGGGTAAAAAACTGGCTGGATGGCCGAGCCCAGAGAGTTGTGGTGAATGGAGTGAAATCCAGTTGGCGGCTGGTCACAAGCGGAGTCCCCCAGGGCTCAATTTTGGGACTGGTCTTGTTTAATATCTTTATCGATGATCTGGATGAGGGGATTGAGTGCTCCCTCAGTAAAGTTTGCAGACGACACCAAGTTGGGCAGGTGTGTTGATCTGCTCGAGGGTAGGAAGGCTCTGCAGAGGGATCTGGACAGGCTGGATTGATGGGCTGAGGCCAATTGTAGGAGGTTCAACAAGGCCAAGTGCCGGGTCCTGCACTTGGGTCACAACAACCCCATGCAACGCTGCAGGCTTGGGGAGGAGTGGCTGGAAAGCTCCCCTGCAGAAAAGGATGTGGGGGTGTTGATTGACATCTGGCTGAATATGAGCCAGCAGTGTGCCCAGGTGGCCAAGAAGGCCAACGGCATCCTGGCCTGTATCAGAAATAGTGTGGCCAGTAGGAGTAGGGAGGTGATTGTGCCCCTGTACTCGGCGCTGGTGAGGCTGCACCTCGAATCCTGTGTTCATTTTTGGGCCCCTCACTACAAGAAGGACATTGAGGTGCTGGAGCGTGTCCAGAGAAGGGCGACGAAGGTGGTGAGGGGTCTGGAGCACAAGTCTTCTGAGGAGCGGCTGAGGGAACTGGGGTTGTTCAGCCTGGAGAAGAGGAGGCTGAGGGGAGACTTTCTCGCTCTTTGCAATTACCTGAAAGGAGGTTGCAGAGAGGTGGGTGCTGGTCCCTTCTCCCAAGTGACTAGAGACAGGACAAGAGGAAATGGCCTCAAGTTGCACCAGGGGAGGTTCAGGCTGGATATTAGGAAAAATTTCTTTACTGAGAGAGTGGTGAAACACTGGAACAGGCTGCCCAGGGAAGTGGTGGAGTCACCGTCCCTGGAGGTGTTCAATGAACGTGTGGACGTGGCATTGTGGGACATGTTTTAGTGGGCATGGTGGTGTTGGTTGGTGGTTGGACTTGATGATCTTACAGGTCTTTTCCAACCTTAGTGATTCTGTGATTCTGTGATTCTGTGAAAACTGTGCGGCAAGGAGTTGCATTGACTGAACTTCCCTTGTAGCTACTTGTTGATTAAGGTGATTATATGAGGATGTCCATTTGAACGAAAATGCTAATCCAGATGAGTCTGTTCAACTAGGCCAACTCCACTGCCTTTTTGTTTTGGAGGAAGGGCTGAAAAGGTGAGAGAGGGTTGCTATCAAACTAGAGCAATTCCTTGTGGTATTGTAAGGCTCTAGAGGGTTAATCTAAATAGTTTAGGTTTTGATTCGAATCTAACTGGTTTCAGGACTTGGGAGGAAATTACTTCTGTTTCAGAGGATTGCAGTGATCAGAAAATGGCTGCAACATACTCTGAGAAGAGAGCAAATAATGAAAACATTTGTGAGAGCAAACTCGGAGGCACCTGCGAGCCCCAGCGACACTGTCACTCTTCCTGATAGCTGCGCTGTGAGGAACTGGGTTGTTATTTCACATCCCTGCAGCTTACTTATCCAAATCAACCTGTCAAGCAAAGAAAACAAACCCCCTCCAATTACCTTGGAATGAATGTTTTAATTCCACAGGAAGAGCTGGATCTTCTGTTCGTACAGATTGGGATGTAGGATGCCTGGTGGAGGGGCTACAAAACCAGCAGAAATGGTACTTTTGCCAAGTTAGACATTTGTAGGAGGACCTTGCCCTTTTCATCTCCACACGTTAGCTTTCCATCCGCTAACTGAATGTACATTTCACACATTATAGCTGCAAAGAGCAAACTTTAAAACATTGCATGAGATACTAAGCTTACTGTGTAGCTTAAGAAGACAGCATGCTGTGTCAATTAGGGCCACCTGCTTAAACTATGAAACTCTAAGGGCCCTTCTTATCCTGTGTAATACAAAAATATCTTTAATAAGGAATCTGGAATATTGGCACAGACTTGGTTTGGAGTGCAGAGGAAAATAACAAACCTCAGAAATGCTTCATGTTAATTCAGTATGTATTATTTAAGAAAACCATGTGTGTTTAGAGCAGATCACAAAATACTGAAGTGGCATGGACAAATTGTACTGACATGATTTTAATGTGAAGTAACTCATTTTTTCACTGTGTGCATACACAGCTACAAGCAAGCAGGGTGTTTTTTGTTTGCCTCCAGTGAAAGAACCAAGGCATCAAACGTATCAGATTTAAAATAAGCAAAAGGCAATACCTTTTACACACATGATTAAACTGAGGAATTTATTTCCACATGACTTTGTTGATGTCAAAATTTTATGTAGGCTGGAAAATCACTCAAACAAAGAAAAAAAAGGGGGTGGAGCATAATAGGTGCAATTACACCATCTGTGACTCAGCAGGTTTCAAAGGTGCAGAATGGAAGACGCTTTAGTAGCATTCTGCTCTCCTTCCTTAAGTGTCTGCTAATGACCACTACCAGACACAAGGCAGCTGGTTAGCTGGACATTCTCAGCTGTGTGTTATATTAATCAGTCAAAATCAAACTTATGCTGTATATAGGAGCAGATGACTTTTATCCTGATGGGGTTGAGGACCAGAATTTAGGTCTTAAAGTTTTTAAAATTTTTATAAGTAACATAAAGGTATTAGTAATAGAAATATAAATATATAATTCACTGAATTTTAATCTAAAATAGCCTTGAACAAGCAGATTTAATGAAGGATATAACTCAGGAAGAAAAGAGTTTAAACTCAGGAAAAAAAGAGAGTTATGACCTTTGGAAGACGGGGCAGGCAACTCAGGAGGACTACAAGGATGTCATGAGGTTTTGCAGGGAGAAAATTAGAAGGGCCAAAGCCCAACTAGAACTTAACCTGGTGACTGCCGTAAAAGACAATAAAAAATGTTTCTACAAATACATTAGCAACAAAAGGAGGGCTAAGGAGAATCTTCACCCTTTACTGGATGGGAGGGGATACATAGTGACAAAGAATGAGGAAAAGGCTGAGGTACTTCATGCTTTCTTTGCCTCAGTCTTTAACAGCCATACCAGGTATCCTCAGGGTATTCAGCTCCCTGAGCTGGAAGACAAGGATGGAGAGCAAAATAAACTCCCCATAATCCAAGAGGAAGCAGTTAATGACGTGCTATGCCACCTGGACACTCACAAGTCTATGGGGCCTGACGGCATCCACCCAAGGGTGCTGAGGGAGCTGGCGGAGGAGCTTGTCAAGCCACTCCATCATTTATCAACAGTCCTGGTTAACAGGGGAGGTCCTGGATGACTGGAGGATTGCCAACGTGACGCCCACCTACAAAAGGGCCAGAAGGAGGATCAAGGAACTACAGGCCTGTCAGCCTGACCTTGGTGCCGGGGAAGATTATGGAGAGGTTTATCTTGAGGGAGCTCACAGGCTACGTGCAGGACAACCAAGGGATCAGGCCAGCCAGCACGGATTCATGAAGGGCAGGTCCTGCTTGACCAACCTGATCTCCTTCTATGACCAGGTGACCCGCCTAGTGGATGAGGGGAAGGCTGTCGATGTTGTCTACCTGGACCTTAGTAAAGCCTTCGACACTGTCTCCCACAGTATTCTCCTGGAGAAACTGGCAAATCGTGGCTCAGAGAGGTGCACTCTTCGCTGGGTAAAAAACTGGCTGGATGGCCGAGCCCAGAGAGTTGTGGTGAATGGAGTCAAATCCAGTTGGTGGCCGGTCACAAGCGGAGTCCCCCAGGGCTCAGTTTTGGGACTGGTCTTGTTTATTATCTTTATCGATGATCTGGATGAGGGGATTGAGTGCTCCCTCAGTAACGTTTGCAGACAACAAGTTGGATGGGAGTGTTGATCTGCTCGAGGGTAGGAAGGTTCTGCAGAGGGATCTGGACAGGCTGGATCGATGGGCCAAGGCCAACTGTAGGAGGTTCAACAAGGCCAAGTGCTGGGTCCTGCACTTTGGCCACAACAACCCCATGCAACGCTACAGGCTTGGGGAGGAGTGGCTGGAAAGCTGCCCAGCAGAAAAGGACGTGGGGGTGTTGATTGACATCCGGCTGAAGATGAGCCGTCAGTGTGCCCAGGTGGCCAAGAAGGCCAACAGCATCCTGGCCTGTATCAGAAATAGTGTGGCCAGTAGGAGTAGGGAGGTGATCATGCCCCTGTACTCGGCGCTGTGTTCAGTTTTGAGTGCCTCGCTACAAGAAGGACATTGAGGTGCTGGACCGTGTCCAGAGAAGGGCAACAAAGCTGGTGAGGGGTCTGGAGCACAAGTCTTATAAGGAGCGGCTGAGAGAGCTGGGGTTTTTTAGCCTGGAGAAGAGGAAGCTGAGGGGACACCTTATCACTCTCTACAACTACCTGAAAGGGGGTTGCAGAGATGTGCGTGTTCGTCTCTTCTCCCAAGTGACAAGTGATAGAAGAAGAGGAAGTGGTTTCAAGTTGTGCCAGGGAAGGTTTAGATTGGATATTAGGAAAAACTTCTTCACTGAAAGGGTTGTCAGACACTGGAACAGGCTGCCCAGGGGGGTGGTGGAGCCACCATCCCTGGAGGTATTTAAAAGACATGTGGATGAGGCACTTAGGGACATGGTTTAGTGGTGGACTTGGCAGTACTAGGTTAATGGTTGGACTTGATGATCTTAAAGGTCTTTTCCAATCTAAATTGTTCTATGATCCTATGATTCTATGACTCTATATGCCTCTGTGCATTTTTCACCACTTGTCATTCAGTGTTTTAATCCCAAAGGAAGATAATCTGTGACTGGAAGGTTCAAACAAATCACACATGGAGGTGTTGCTAAGTGATTCTATTGATGTTAAATTGTTATTGCTTTGGGCATGAGGGAAACTCCTTTTGCGTGGAAAGGTTTACTTTCTATATTTACATTAAATAACAGTTATCTACTTCTCCTATGAGAAACATTAGAGAAAATTAAAGTAAATTAGAGTCCCAAGCCAGTAAGATAAGAATGTCCTCAATTTTGGAGTAGAAATTGAAGGAGGTTATGCCTCACAAATCTGAGATTCAAAGAATTTTGAATTGCCAGTTTTCAAGCATTTTCCTCCTTTTTGTCCTTCTGAATTTCCCTTAATTCCCAATAGCAAGACATGTGGCTTATGATATCTGTTCCTAGAAAACAGGTAGTTGGATAACATGAAGGAGCTGGGTATTTGAGATAGAACAATGTGAAGAGAGACAAAAAAATATTTTTTCCAACTTTATTCAGCACAGTGTTAGGTCCTGGTGGCTCTGGCTTGAGTTCACTACAAACACATTTTTCCATATCACGTCATCTAAAGGATTTTACATGGAGCACAGCCTACACAAATAGTAAATGTCATTGCACAAGATTTCTAATGCCTTGATTTGCAGAAAACTTACTCACTGAGAAAACACTTCCCTCTTGGAACAGGTAATATCTCACCTGTTTTCCACATCCTGTGACAAAAGAAATCTCACATCCAATCAAGCTGGAGATTGCTTGCAATGCGACTGAAACAGGCACAGACTGTGAGAATTACAACTGACGACCAAAACAGACTTTTGTAATGGAGAAATCCATACAGCTAGAGGGAATTAGAAGATGATGATGACGATGGTGATTTAGAGAATGGTGATGATGACTAGAGTGGCTTCAGTTAAATGGGTATTTTGAGCCTAGAGTCTTCTTTGAATCTGTTTTGTATGAATTAGGCTTGTGGCTCACAGACTGGGCAAAACATTCTCAAGATAAATGTGAGTGTGATAATGTTACAATAGAAAATTAGGAGCAAATGTTAAGGTAAATTAAAAACCTGTGCAGCTTTTTAAATTCATTTTTAATGCAATTTTATTTGTCCCAGTACCTTTTTCTTTATCCTCTTGCTGACCTGTGCCACATTTTTCAGCCAACAAGATTATTCTTGAGATGGAAACAGATGCTATGGTAAGAAGCTATGTTATTTGCATGTCAGAGAACTGATTACCTTACAGATGTCAAGAGTTATTAATATAGCCTGCTGCTCTTTTACTTCCTAGCAGAAAATGAACACTGTTTATTTTTCAAATGTTGGGTTAGAATCTCACAGTAAAGCAGTCTGATTGTTATTATTAAAAGCTAGATTTTATCTCATTTTCTCTTAATTTAGCAACTGGATCAGCTCACATGAAAATACATACCAGTGGTCATCATGAAAGATAAGAAGCAGTAAAACAACCAGACTGTTTAGTACAGTAATGTTTGGGAATATATTTTGATTTACTGTGCAATCTAAGCTGTATTATTTTTTTATGACAAATATACTAAAGAGCTTTTATCTTGCATGTTATTTTTACAGTATGCTTCAATTTAAAGATAACAGGCATTTTCATGAATCCAAACAGCTTAGAACAATGTAATTTAAAATAAGATGGAAATACTGTATAGTTGTTTGGTGGACTTTCAGGTGTGATTTGCATGCTCTCAGTTTATTTTTCACACTGTTCTCTTTGTTAGTCCACCATATCAGTAGAATCTCTTCCTGGATTCCCAAGAGATGAACCAAGACTGAAGGACAACAAAGACTATCATAAAACTTCCAGTGGTGATGTCCCATTTATCAGTTTAGCTAAAGATTTAGCATATGGGCAAAAATTGTCTTTCCATTTAAGAATTTTCTCTGATGATTCCAGAGACTTTTATCATGCAAATTGATTCACTGCTGTATGGTATATGGGATCATCTCCATCACAGCCATGAGAAATGCAAATTCTGGAAAGAAAGAATAATACAATAAAAATTAAAACACTGTTCTGACTTGCATTGCTGACTATGCCAGCATCTTTCTGGTATGTCAACTGCTATTCAATCCTCCCCATGCACCTTTGGCAAATAAGTCCTCCAGCATGAGTACAGAGAAACTGCAGAGAAGAGAAAGAAGGAAGATGAGTTGTGTGGAAGAAGGTAGATTCTATATCAGTAAATTGCAGTGGGCAAAGTGAATTATTTTCCTTCTAAAATTAAAATAAGGTGGAGGGAATGATTAGCATGGCCTTTTAAAACTCAGATATTAGACAAGTTTTGTAACAACTTTAGGCTATGACTCAAAACCATGAAAATAAGAATTTAGCAATGAAAAAGGAGCTAATTCAACTTGGCCAAAAATTATTGTAAAAAACCCCCAAAGATTGACTAAATATTTTTAGGGTTTTGAAAAATTTATAGAAGCTCCCTGTACATTTTACAGGTACAGATATAGCAAAAAAATCCAAGTTTGAAATATTGCTGTAGAATAAGAAATTTATACACTAAAGTGTTTGCAATACATTTGCCAGTACTAATCAAGTGATTATATCTTATATGGCTGTCACAGTTAGTTTTAACTAGCTCACGTGCATACCGAGCAGGAGTTACGATGACATGGAGATTTTTAAAGTGGTCTATTGTGTTCTGTAAAAACAGCAGAAAAACACACATCAGACACAAAAAGTCCCATTGCTCTCTAGAGGACACTGCAAAAAAGTAATTTTGATTATTGAATTTGACACTAGGTGACAGTTTGTTTTCCATAAACATTTGAATCATTTTTATTACTAAAAGTCATAGAAAAAGCCTAGTGAGTATGCATGCAAACATGAAGTAGTATCACAAATGGAACTAACTTATTTTATAGCTTTTGTATAAAAACTTTTCCAGAGTTGCTGAGGTCAAACATCTCCTTACTTACATGCAAGCAAAATTCCATTCCTAAAACTCTCTTTTCTTTCAAGTTAAGAATTAATATGTATAATTTCTTCCTGTAAACAAGAACATTAATAATCTATTAATCTTTAAAGTAAAACCCTAAACTTTCACTCTGTCAGTGAATATCTGGTTTAATACTCTCTGATCACTTCTAAGAAACTGAAATCTATTTGTTTTTGCATACAGTTCCGTTGTTTTAAATGTGCCATATGACAGCACATTACTTGATAGACAGGACTGAGAGGACTACCTTTCCTGAGACTTAGACTTTTATTTCCCCACCTGTTAAAATTTCTATTACATTTAAAAAGAGATAAATCTCACTTTAGGCTTGTTTTCTATTTCTAAATGTGACATGAGTCTGGAGAACCCCTAATAAAATTATGTTTCTGGTACTATTCCTAGCAATGGAATATGTTAACATTTAGTACACACTGAAGTATCGATCACCTGCCTGAAGAAATGGCTCAAAGTTCATTGCATTTGAAACGATTCTTCTCTGATCCTTGACACTGAAGAGAAGATGGAGCAGCTTTCAACTGGGAATGACTACAAAATACACTGCATTTCATACCTTTCTGCACTCAACCTGAGAATCTTTTGTCTGTCAGAATTTAAGTTTCAAAATACCACTTTGGAGGAAGAAGTAATGAAAGCAGTTCTAAAACAGTATTTACTAACTTGGAAAGATCAAATATGTTTTAGAATCATGTTTTCTTTCTGCAGTATAACTGTTTGGAAAAGATTAATGTGATAGCTATGGTGTATTTCCAGTACTTTTTGGCAGGCAAGTATTGAAGCTGGTTAATTTTCACATTTCTGCGGTTGAAAGAGGAAAAAAAATTATATCAAATCTCAAATTTTCAGATCAGGCTACATGCGTCAATCACTATCAGCTTATAATTTTGGAGGAAATTCACTTTGTCCAGTTCAGGCCACCCAGTAGGTCTCTGGAGGTCTCTGTTTGTCTCCATAGGCTATATGGGAAATACTGTCTCTAAACACCTAAAATAAATTATAGTAGGTGATATACATGTCTTTCTTTTTCAGAGCCCTTTCAGAGGAGTCCCATTAAAGGAGTCAAGTGTATGTGTTATAAGAAACACTATACATCAGTTCTTTTGTCATTTCCCCCACACTCTCTCCTCTATTTTTGAGATATACTAACTAAATCAGTTCAGGGAAGCTTGAGTTAGAAAAAATTGCCTCTCTGATATTAAAACTTCCACCTTTCTTTAATTTTGGTTACACCCCTTTATCCTCTCTCTAAAGAATCAAAGTCACTGATTAATCTTCCTGAAGTTAAGTGATTCACAGCTTTCTCACAGAATCAAGAAATGATCATCATTAATCAATTAACTGGCTACTCAGGGTACCCAAGTGGAGGCAGTCACCGGAAAGTGACTGTTTACGGGTTCAGGGCTTGCAGGTGAGGTTCAGTGATTCTCAAAAGTGACATCATGGCTTTTATACGATGATTCCAAACCACCAGGGGAAAGTGGTATCTATTGTCTATGTTATATTATTTAAAGGGCTCATGGAGCCACCTCCTGTTATCCTATGGATGATAGGGCATATGTCTCTTACTGAGTATGTTTGAAAAGGAGTGAGCCCATAGTTAATATATTTTGACAAGATTTCCTTTTGACATCATGAAAAATTCACAATCAAGTATTCAGAAATCATTACAGCATTAACAATTTTAGATTTGAATGGCCTTATTTATGTTTCCCACAGGGAGAAAGTGTCCACTTGTGTCTGACATGCCATTTACTAAGAATTATCCACCATCTGTAATGTTAGGACTTACTCCAAAATCCTTTGAAGTCTAGGGAAGGATTTGCATCAATGGCAGGGGACTTGTATTAGGCAACTACTTCTCTGAATTTTGAAAGCTGTCTGCACTAAATTCTAATCCTTCGAGATGTAAAGGTGTGGGGATTTTTAAGGGTTTTGAACAGAAAATGTTGTGAGTAGAATCACCAGGATTCTAATACTGACACTGTACTTACCTGGATTCTTCAGGAGGTTATAGTCTTAGTTTCTTTACACTTTTGAAAGCAGGTTTTGCAGGAAGCAACGCAAACAACAAAAAAAGATCAGCTATCTGCCTTTGTCTTATTTGATACATAAAAACTAAACTTCTACTTAAAGCCAGAATGTGTTTGGAAAGGTTATGTATTCCACAATCATACTTGGGTGATTTGTGAATCAGGTCTAGGGAATCTCATTTTACAGTTCAGATGTTAAGTTCTGAAGCATAATGACATGTCAAAATTTAAAGAGAAGATGATTTTCATTAATCAAATTCTACTTTTCATAAAAGAAATAAATGAGAACACAGTGTGTAAAATACTGAATTTATCATTTGACAGTGTTGTTTCTACCAGCCCTAACATTTTCTCCACCATTAATTATCATTTCTCTATCATTCTTTGTCATGCTAGGTCAACATTTGATCATCTATAAAATTACAGTTGTAGTGGACTTTGATATCCATGCTAATTTTATCTACTTCTTTGCCCAAAGGAATGGAATTTTGCCTTTTTCCAGTCTTTCACGGAAAGAAACTGAAATTAAACTAAGCCTAATTATGAAATGAAACAACAGGTCTCTATTGAAATAACAGAATTGCTGCAAAATATCAGGAAATCTTTCCATGGGAACTTACCAACAAATTTATTTTCTTTCTAAATTGGCTTATGTGGCTCTCTGAATGCAAAGCTAAGAAAGCAATTTTGAAAAAAGTAATACAAACTGAATAGTTGGTGATTAAACATGAAATTATGTTCAGGAAAAAATAAGGCTATGTAATTTTGTTATAAAAATAAAAAGTATTTGACCAGAATTGGGCTTGAATATCGGTGATTTCCTACTTAGTTGATAATAAATTGTAAGGTCACCTGAATAACAATATCAATGCAATGAATTTTTTTATGTAAGAACTGTCCTCATTGCCACAAGTTTTGGTGTTGTCTTACTTTAAAAAGCTCTTCATTTAGATCAAATTCATGCTTTGTGATTATTTGTGGTAATGATGAGGTTATTTTGCCATTTAAATCTGGGGAAATGATGATTTTCAGGTGACTACTCATAGTTACAGTGTTTGTGAAGAAACAAACATGTACTGTTTTCTTATTCTTTCTTATATCATTGACACCCTTTGATCATGCTTCATTCTTTCATCTTTCAGTCATCCAAAAGGGGGAAACAGTCTTTTAGTGAGTAGTAGTAGAATAGCTGATACAGAACTTGATTTATGGAATTTAATTAACAAAGAATTAAAGAAAGAAAATATAATTGATGCCAATCAACATGGGTTCAGAAAAATGAATTATGTTGAAGTAACTTAATATCTTTTTTGATGAGATTAAATATTTGCCTGATAAAGATAATAGTGTTCATGTAATATCATTAGACTTCTGATTTCACATCACGTGCCCTTTTGATTAAAGAACATGAACAATATGCTATCAACACATTAAATGGATTAAAACCTGTTAATTAAGAGATCTTTATATCAAATTGCAAATGACTAATCATCAGTGAGTGGATGTTTCTGAAAAATTCTCACAGAATTTGATTCTTCATCCCATGCTATTTTATCAATGATCTAGAAAGCATAAAATGATCTCCAGTGAACTCTGTAAATGGCAAAAAGCTGGAAGAGTGTTAAGTGAACATAAAGATAGCTTACCCATCTAATGATACTAGGCAATCTAGATTGGTCAACAACACCACCAGAGACAAAAAATGTGAGTTTTAATGTTGACAAAGTCATGCATCTAGAAACAAGGATAATATATGATGGAAGAGTCCTGAAGATACAGCTACTCTGAAAAGGACTCAGATGTCGTGATAGAAAATTGTCTTGATACATATAAAGAAAAACTCCTAGTGTTCAAAATATGTTTTCCAGATCAGAAAAGCCTATTTAAAATGGCCTCTTGCCCATACTCATCACCTGAACTGTGCCCCAAAATTTTTTTGAAGTGGTCCAGTTTGTATAGATCAAAAACATACAGAGAGGTGTCTGATGGAGATGAGTGCTCAGTCATCTGCTAAGACTGCCAGACTCAATGGGATGGGTAAAAAGGCTAAGATTCTTGTACATGAAAATGAGAGAATACTAATAGTAGCAGTACTTTATGACTGATGGTAATGTTAGTGATTCAGGAATGGTATGCTTAGAATTGGTGTATGTGCTTCAAGAAAAGTGTTGATAAATATGAAAGGGTTCAGAGAAAATCCACACTAATGGTTAAAGGACTTTAAAACTACATAAAGGTATGTGACGAGGTTAATCTATTTTATCTTAGCAAAAGAAGGTTAAGAATCACTTGTTCACAGACTCTGAATATATATATACACATATGGAGCAAAGTATTGACAGCAGAGTGTTGTTCAGTTAATGAACAAGTGGATAATGTTCCAATTAGTAGAAGCTGAAACTAGACAAATTCAAGTGACACAAAAGCATGTGTATGTGTGTGTATATATATATATTTAATGAAGAGTTTGAAACAACTTTCAGAGAATAGTAATTGATTTTCTCTCCATGGCAATCGCATAGCAATTCCAGATCAAATAGTTTTATCAATCATATAGCTTCTTTCTACACTAGTTTGCTAGCATGGACATAGCTGTAATGTCTTCTGAACCACTACAAAGCCTGGTAGTTTAGATTATTTGCATTAATGTCTTTAAGAAGTACTAGGTATTCCTGCTGTGTTTTAATCACCATACACTTCAGCATTTGAGCCAGAAGTCAGGGATCATAGCCCACTATGCAACACACTGGTTAGCGAGGGATCTCAGCGGAGAGGTATTACTAAGGGTTTATGACACCTGAACACCAATTTTATGGTGGTGTGGATTAATTTTGAACTGAGCCAAATTACATGCTTGATATAATTACAACTGAAATATTTTCTTTTTTTTAGCAGACCCTAAACAAATCATTACAACTTACATCTTTCACTAGCAAAAAAGAATCCTAAAATCTTCTCACCTTTAGTCTGTTTGCCTAGAAAAAATTTGTTCTGATTCATGGCTGAAGTTTCCAGGAGCTAATGTGATACAAACAATAATCTTCCCATTTTGATTAATGTGCTTTTCTAGATGTATTTGCCCAGATGCTACCTAATTCTAATTTTATGTATTTAGCAATAAGTAGACGAGAGATTTTAAAACTAATGTTATAAATGAATGTGTTTATGCAGCATAAGAGAGCATAGAAGGTCTTCACAAAGTAAAATGAAATTCAATGACCAAATTATTTTAAAGTTTGATATTTGTATATACTCGAATTATGAAAGTCCATGCAAGGGAACAAAGATTCAGAAAGCTATGTATGTCTCAAGTAAAATGTTCAGACCTTTTGAAGGTTGAACTCCCTGAGTTCTGGTTTCTAAAATAATTTTAAATATTTAGCACAAATACAGCACAAGTGTTTATACTCCAATGTGGAAAAAAATTAAGATTAAAAAAATCTATGACCAATGAAATTAGGACTAGGGTAAACATAGAAATCAGCTTGGAGCACACAGCTAAAAGCAAGTCAAAATACTACAAAACTTGCCTACCTCCCTGATAGCTGATCTAGAGAACTGATCATACATACATTCCAAACTTATTTTTTGGATCTGGCAAAATACACTTCAGAAAAGCAGACTTCGTATGCAAGAAACAAAGGCTGAAAGGAAAATCCTGAAATGTAAGGGCAATATTTTAAGACCTAGCTTGGCTGGAATGGTAAGGAAGTGGCAGGTAGGAGTAAGTAAATTGTTCAGGAAAATTGAAAAGTGAAAAAATATTCTCAGTTTCTCTGATGAAAATGGTAGCAGTTAATGATGAGATGTAGCAATCAGAAGATGTAGGCAACTCCATTCCTTCATGCTGACAATACTGCCATATAAAGGTGCAACAGGGGCAGAGATTAACCACTTTCCCATCTCTGCTATTCACATAAGTGTTTTAACACCTTGGTTTTGTTGCCAATATGATGTGTCAAGTCCATGTGTTCAATGTTCATACTCCTTCTTTCAATCACATCTAGATCATTTGTAGCTGTGAAATGTTCCCAGATCACAGCTCCGGGTATCTGTCCCAGATGGGTCTTGAGTTTATACAGGGGTCAGTTTTCAATATCTGGATTGAAATCCTCTTGGATTATAGTTTGCAAAGACAGAAAGCCCAGGACATAAACTGAATGAATGCTCTAACACGTCCCTCGAACGGATGGTCAGACTCATACTACTAAGTTCTCTTAGCTTCCAGAAATGAGGAATCTCATGCAAACTGTTGATCACACGAGGGGCCCATGCAAAGTCCTGAGCAGGGAGGGCCTGGGGATGTTTTGGCAGAGTGCTAATTGGGCAGACTGACAGCACAGCAGGGATGCTCCTTACAGTCAAACAGTGTAGACGGCTGAGGTCCAGCACCCAGGATTGGTCCCAGCCAATGCTTAATGTACAAGTGCAGATGTGGTTTCAGGGGACCAGGATCCTAGGACACTCCACTCTTTAACTTCAAGAATAGTCTAAATGTGCTAGAAAAATGCTCGTGGAAACCTCAGAACAAATTCATTTCCAAACTACTTCAGAAGCTTGCAATCCTCACTCGAGCAGCAGTGATGGCATTAATTAAGAAAATAAGTTTGTCATTTTACTCCAGTGCACATTAGCTTTGTCTATCTAATATTCCTAATGGATGTGTCTGTGTGAAGGCCCACAGATGGCTCCAGCAATGAGGAGGAAGAAAAGGAAAACACATAATCTCTAAATGTCAGAGAAGAATAAAAGCCAGCTAAACAAACCAAACAAGATGCTGACAATTGACACTACCCTGCGGCAGGAAGCTAAACCCCTAACTTTGCAGTAAGATTATAATGCTTTGTTGTTGTTGTTGTTGTTATTGTTGATCACCCCAAGAAGAGAGTTTTGCCAAGGAAGAAAGAAAGAAAGATCCCTGTGAAGAGTGCCAAGCTACACAAAATGAATTCCAGTATTTTACTGACCAGAGTGCTCAACTGTTGGCAGAGCATATAAGAGTAACTATTTGTGTAATTTAGGACTGGATGTTCTCAGAAAAGTGCAATTTATGGTCTTCATTGAGGCAAAGCCTATAAGTCATGATAAGAAGTATAAGTGGTTAACAACCCCCTTACTCCCTTACCAAGCAGCATTCAGTAAGTGGTCATTGCATGTTTTTCTACCTGTTTACACGTTATTCAGTGATATTAAGTCAACTTGAAGAAAGACATAGTAGAAAAAATAACAATTTGCCTTTGTTATGCCAGTAGAGGCCAGTAGAGCAAGGGATTTGGAGGAATCCTGCATCCCCTAACAATTTTGGAGGGTGGTGCAATTCAGGATTCATCAGAATGTCACAATAGGACTCAAAATCTGGAAGGGACATTCAGAGGTGTTTCAGATATTTGCTCTGCGTTCTTCTCATGGCATTGCAGAAGCACACTCTGTCTCACCACATCATCATCAGATGTGAAATGACAACATACTGCAAGTGACTGCAAGTGATGCATTCATAATACTGTCTGCATGTGAAACATTTGCAGAGGCTGTGCGTTGGATATTCACTTTGGGAGTACGTTCTTATTTGTTCTCCATAAGCCACAAATAGTTCTTCAAATAATTGGTTACTTAGCCACTTCCAATTATCTAAATGATTTTGTTTTATTGCCTTGAATGCCAAGTTAATTATTATTAGAGATCTGAGAAAATATTTTAGTTCCCAAATTGCAAATGGATTATATAAAATTCTGGTAAAAACAAACAGCTTCTGATAAATCTTCATTTGCAGTCACTTAGAAAAAAGAACAAAAAACTCCAACCTTGTGTATTTATTGCTCCTGGGATGATACACAGTTTTACAGGAACTACAAAGTTTTCAGTGTTCTTCCATAAAAACGGAACTTATTGAAATACCAGAAAAACCCAATAAATACACCATCAATGAAATTATACATACCTGAGCAGGAGATACACAATTCTGAATTCTTAAAAGCAGCTAAACTAATTATGCTTAAATTTTGACAGTAGACACAATATATCTACATCTGAAACTAAAATGTCCCAAATACCACTGTATCCACACACTTTATGAATCCTTAAAGTGCTGAATGCAATGCAAAAGCACTGTTGGGTACAGCGTGGGATTGTTAAAGGCATGTGGGCATCAAAAGTCCAAAGCAGCACAGATCTGACAATATTTATGTCTAAAACACCCTTTTCAGAACCTTGAAGCTCTTCACTGCATTTTGGGAACCCCAATGTCTTTGCAAATCTGGTTCTGAGCTGCTCTGTGCCTCAGTTCCATATCATCAAAGCAAGATCAATACGCTTCTCTGCCCAATAACAGAGCTGTGATTGTAAATGCTTCAAATATTGCAAAGATTGGAAATCTAAATTGACTAACAGAAAATTACCTTTGATTGCACACCAGACCCTCTATTGTGAAAAGGTATTGGATTAGCTGCACTAAAAAATCTCTTTCCCTTCTTTCTTTCACCATAGTCTGTGGAGAGCCTTTCACCAAGCTGGGGAAAATCTGTAGAATTGCTTAAATATTGACTTCCTTTCTGAGGCAAAAAAGAAGCCGGAATGTGAAGCATATATTTTGGTATTACAGTTCACATCCAGGTTTCCCATGAGGGTCACACTTCTATAGACAGTTTTACTCTACAGGATTTGTGACATGGCCAAAGATAAACCCTTCATGTTCAGGATAAGTGAAAACTTTGGATATAGCGTTCACCTGCTGCACAACTTCTGGTCTCCTTCTAGAAGAGTCCCCCTCCCATCTTTTCATAAAACAAAGCAGAACAAGCAGCAGCCTTGCCTATGTGCCACTTAAATGGCTTTCATTTAAAGATCATTGAAATTTTCAGCACTTGTTCCAAAGCCTTTGACATTTGGCAGGCTTTTAAGAAACAAAAGCAAACTTGAAAATCGTTTTTGTTTTCTGTGTGTGAAAAACACGGCTAGCTTTGTTTAACTGTAAATATCATCAAGCCTCCTCCTTTCTGTGACATTCCTAATATGCTGTATTTCACTGAAGTTATGTGCCACAGTCACATTTACACTAATTCAAACGTATTCACAAGCCAGGAATGCTATAAAAATGGGCTATTTTTCTCATAGTGTAATGTCATGAATGTGATCTCTTTCTTGGTGATATAGGGATTGTTTTCTTTTTTTCTTTCTTATATTACTAATTAAAATTTTATTTTAATTTAGGATAAAATACTGCAATACAAATTCTTCTATTTCTGATACAAAAAAATAACCAAAGGCCACATTATTATTCATGGCGTTAATTTGATTGTATTCTTATTGGTGCTTTGAAATATAAGAACTTTGCACTTTATCCCAGGAGGTGCAAGGAGCCTTAACCCATCCTTAGAACAGCATGAATTTGGGTAACATTGTGTGGACTTTGCTGGATCTTAATGCATTTAGGATTTTGGAGATAAGCCCAAAATGTGTAAAATCACACTGTAGAATTTCTGGCAGAAATATGAATAATATATTCCCTAGTTTGTACATGAAAAGGCAGATCAGTAACAAAGGCCAATGTGTACTTTCTACACATAAATGCTGTAAGACAAAAATAAGTCAACAAGATGCAGACAAGACAATAACAAAACACGTATTATTTCAAGGGAACGTTTGCTACTTAAAGGAAAAAGAGGAAATTACTATTGTATAAAGAGAAAATATACATGGAAAATTTACCAAAACATAGTATCTACTTAAATTACATAGGAACTATGCCATTTAGTGTCATTGGGTTTGGTCTTTTTTCCTCTCTAATAATTTCAGTTATTTAGCCTCACTAGAATTATCAAGTGGTGCTTTTAGTTTAAATAACAGATTACAGTATTAAAAGCTCAGAAAGGACTCAGGAAAGTATTTGTAGCATAGAATAAGAATGCGTGATATCTCCTCTCACTGCGATCTGTATACATTGTATTAGGCATTCTGTACAATGATGTTCACTCCAATACTGATTTTTGTCTTCGTTTGCATATATCACAACTACTGAAATCAATGAAGTTAGGGAAATTGTATCTGCACCTGGAAAATGTCACTATTAGATAATATTGCCATATGTTGTCACTAAATTGTCATCCTCCTCTATAGGACTTGAATGCTTTTTTTCCAGGGGAATTCAGAGCAGTCAAACTTCCAGTGTGAGGCACAGACTTCGAAATGGCAGTTCCCAGAAGAGTGCTCCAAGGCTAACTAGTTTCCATGTGGAAATAACAAGTTTCTTAGAGTGTCTTTAAGACCCCGTTGCATCTTGTGGTACTTCAGACGAGCTAATTGCTGTGTCTTACAGCCAGACTGATGAGTCTAGCTGAGAACTGGATAGTGAATGATGATTTTCTTCCAGAAGGAATTGTATCTGGGGCAGAGCACATGAAAAAAATACTTTTGCTATCTGTACTCCTGCCAGGAAACAGCTATTGTGGCAAGGTACAACACGAGTCAGTTATACATAATGAAAAAAAACCCATCCTATCACACTGAAACTGCTGTTATTGACTATAGTTTTAGTTTTTATCAGTTGTTACATCAACACGAGGAATGTTTGCATTGACTTTAACTGTACTCAGCCCTTATGTGTTACCTTCCAGTTAGGCATTTCAAAATGCCCTACAGCATTAGGGAAGTCCTTCACCAGCCTCTCAGGTATGAAAATGTGGTTTATGGTTTTTTTCATAGGTGGGAGGCAACTTCTTCCTTGTTCAAGGAACGTGTGGACAAGGAATTGTGGGACATGGTTTAATGGGCATGGTGGTGTTAGTTGATGGTTGGACTTGATGATCTTACAGGTCTTTTCCAACCTTAGTGTTTCTGTAATTCTAATTGTGGATTTCTTTGTCTAGAAGTACTGAAAGCCCTGATCAAAAGACAAGGGATATGCAAATGTCCTCTTGTGAAAATTAGATTTAAGTTATCTGAAGATAGCCTTGACAGAAACTTAAGCACCTTACAGAAATGGTTACACAAAAGACATTCAGCCTGACTGTTTAGCCCAGCCACTCAGTAATAGTGGAGTAGTACCCAAAACTCCTGACTTGCCAGTAAATTTTTCTGCTTGCTAAATATCAGGCACCAATACTGCGTTCCCTCTGTGAGCTCCTGATATAGCATCTTTTCCAGCATATCCATTTGTAGTAAATTGCTTTGCCAGAACCTCCCCTTTTCTGATTGCACTAAGCATCTCCTTTTGAAATGTGTTTCACCCTTAAATATGCCAGAGTGTATACATGGCATCCTTCCAGGTTAGATTCAGTATTATATTTGGACAGCCTTTCTCATGAGATTTAGTTTGGTTCCTGGGGGAAGGGCAGTTGCAGACTGGCTTTTTAAAGGTTTATCTCAGCTCTGTCTTGTCTGCTCTTGAGCATTATCTAAAATTTTTACAGTTTTCTGGTAGATATTGAGACAATTAAAAATATCAGTGATAGCATTAATAATTTTTACTTTTCCATCCCATTCTTAGACACATTCAAGTCACACAGAATGACTTTTGGTAGTCAACTTGAAGTATGTGATTTTTTTGTTGTTATTGTTTTGGGGGTTTTTTTTCAGCCTATCTTTCTTCCATCTATTCTTTACTGAGTGGAGAGTACCCATCCATAAACTATAATCATTCTGAGCACAATCCCCTAAAGTAGAGGCTTGGTTTTGATTAGGAATGTGTTGATCTGCTCAGACATGAACTACTTCCCTTAAGAAAACAAACAAACAAGCAAATGAACAAAAAAACCACAGTGAAATGCTTATTCAGCCATCTGCAGTAAAGTTACTCCTCTTTATACAAATTATACAATTATCCAAGAATGTGATATTTGGTCCACAGGAAGCTTTCTATGGCTAAGTGTGTATGGTTATGTAAATTCTTCAGAGCCCTGGATCTGTTATCACTGTCATTGTACCTGATACTAAAAAAAATAAATAAAACTTTGCAGAGTTTATAAGTGACAGCAGAAGGCAAACCAAGCAATATTCTGATTAGATACTGCTTTACCTGGAAGTATGTTTTAGAATAATAGTCAAGCTCATTCTTTAAGTTTCAGGAGAGAACAATATATGCTCAAGTAGAATTGCTGGTTTTGGTGCAAAATTAAACACATTCAAAACTAAAGCATTTGATGATATCTCTTTTCTAGCTCCGTCATTAGTTCTCTATATCAGCTTTTTGTGAACATCAGTCTAGGTATTCCCTAGCTATTGTTTATACTTTTATACAAATATGATGTGTTTTAAACTTAGGTCAAAAATAGGAATTTTAGGTTTCAAGTAGGAATTATTAATGGTTGTACACATTTAAGATTTAGGCTGAACATTATAGTAGCTACAGCTTTCTGCTATCATTTGTAAGGTCTGCCCTAAATGCTCTTGAATGGGATTCAGGTCGCTTCTTCATATAATGTGCTTCAACCTGTTCAAAAAAGATTCACTGGACACTCTCAAACAAGTGGGGTTCTAAATATCTCTGTCCTTGATCTAACTTTGAATATGATAGGATCTTAAGCATCACTATCACTATTAACGCTAGTCATGTGATTTGAAGTCTGTATCACTTATCTATAGCTTCAGAAATAGGGCTCTAGCTGTATGGTTTCTGAGAAATTACAGTTCATTTCTGAAAATTATACCGATTTACAGCCAGTTTGAGGGGTAGCAGAGGGCACAGAATAACTTCATTTGTAATCAGAGGCAGAACACTGCATAAAATTCCCAGGCTTGGTTTATTTTATTATTATTTCAGTACAAAAAGAACCACAAATTTACAAATGCATAAACTAGATACACACCTGAATATGAATTAACTTGTAAGGAGCGCTGTGCCGACAGGAGTAGCTAGCTTTCAATTTCAGAGACAGCTTTGCTATTTCTGCTTGAGAGAGTTGTATCCTTTAGAGACAGCACATAGCACCCAAAATATTGAAGCACCCATCTTTGGAAAATCATTAAGAAATATGAAATTGCAGATGCCTAGAAGAGAAGAAAGCCTTAATATGTAAAGAATGTCAAAAATAAAGTGAATGTTTTCCCTTGAATATAGAATCATA
Source organism: Gavia stellata (assembly GCF_030936135.1). Lineage (NCBI taxonomy): Eukaryota > Metazoa > Chordata > Aves > Gaviiformes > Gaviidae > Gavia > Gavia stellata. The sequence continues at coordinate 14,401,844 of NC_082599.1, read as the reverse complement.
GAATCGTTTAGGTTGGAAAAGACCTTTAAGATCATCAAGTCCAATCATTAACCTAACACTGCCAAGTCCACCACTAAACCATGTCCCTAAGCACCTCATCCACACATCTTTTAAATACTTCTGGGGATGGTGACTCCACCACCTCCCTGGGCAGCCTGTTCCAATGTCTGACAACCCTTTCAGTGAAGAAGTTTTTCCTAATAGCCAATCTAAATCTCCCCTGGTGCAACTTGTGTCCATTTCCTCTTGTCCTATCACTTGTCACTTGGGAGAAGAGACCAGCACCCACCTCTCTGCAACCCCCTTTCAGGTAATTGTAGAGACCGAGAAGGTCTCCCCTCAGCCTCCTCTTCTCCAGGCTAAAAAACCCCAGTTCCCTCAGCCGCTCCTCAGAAGACTTGTGCTCCAGACCCCTCACCAGCTTCGTTGCCCTTCTCTGGTCACGCTCCAGCACCTCAATGTCCTTCTTGTTGTGAGGGGCCCAAAACTGAACACAGTATTCAAGGTACGGCCTCACCAGCGCCGAGTACAGGGGCACGATCACCTCTCTACTCCTGTTGGCCACACTATTTCTGATACAGGCCAGGATGCCGTTGGCCTTCTTGGCCACCTGGGCACACTGGTGCCCAGCCTTCTCAATCCATCTTTCACCAAGCAACTTATAGGGATCTTCAGGTAATAAACCATTTTTCACCATTATCACAGTACCTTCAGTAAGAGTGCGAAATTAGAAGCCATGGGGTTACATTCTTGTTCCTTGATGCTGCAGGGAAGCAGAGAAGTCAGAGTTCACTCTGGTGGATGTCCTTTTCTGTTTCTTCTCAGACAGTGGATCTGTATTCTTTGCTCTTATCAGTTCATGGTCAGCTAAAGGAAGCTGAGTGTTTACTGCTGGTAACAGTTTAACATGTACTAGAGCTCATTGTGTTTTTTGGCTCATCCTGCCATCTTTTTCCATGGGATTTTTGTCCAAAAAATGAGCTTCACAAGCAGGTCTTGCTATGTTCAGATCTTTATTATTTTCACTTGCCTGTGAGATCTTAGTCGTATGCATAAGATCAGCCCTCGCACTGACATAAATTGAAATAAATTCAATCGTTTGTACAAGCTGGGTTACACACAAAGGAAGGGTGGGTAGAATCAGTGTTTGCTTTCTGGGTACCCTTATTACTCAAGGGAAGAAGGAATATAGAAAAAGATTTTCAGAAAAATGGAAAAAAATATGAAAAATCACTGCTCTCGGTTATGTCATGAGTTGTTTTGCTTTGTGGTACCCACATCAATGATGGGTGGGATGTTACGTTGCTATATTTAACTCACGTAAATATTTCTGGTCCAGAGTGTTTTAATTAAGCTCAGTTAATTCGTTGAATATTATTTTCTGAAAACCTTGGAAATAGTCACCTGGGTATTTGCATAAAACATGCTTGGACCAAGTTTTAAGCTCATTCCAAGAATATTGTTCTTGTGTCACTTAGAAACTGCTATATAATGCCTTCTAACTTTTGTTTACATTTGCCTATTAACTGCACTACACATCATTATAAGGCTGTCTGGATTATGTTGGCAGATGTCAGCATTTCACAGTAAAGTCATTCCTCCATGTATTTAAACATTGCTAATCTTACTAAAGATATCTCATGAACTAGATTACTGAGTGTCTGGATTAGCAGTAACCGTGAGGGATTTATGAAAAAGTAACAGAATCCAATGAGATGATAATGGCACATTTGGTGGGTCTGACAGTACTGCAAATAGAGGCAAGAGAGAACTGAAATAATTATTATTATTTTCAGGTTTATGTCAAGATTGTGTCTCAGTAAATTTTAGCTGTGTTAACTGAAAGAAGAAACTCTCTTGAATTCTTCAACCAAAACCTTCGAGCAAGACCTGGACCTTATTATTTTAATGTCAAAAAGAGTACAGCTGAATTACTGTTTTGATTGTGCAACTCTCTGTAATTCTTTCTTTTAGCACAGGCTGGATTTGGAAATACTGAAATACCACAAGAAAGGCAGCAAATGTAATAATTCATGCAATATTGAAGGAGAAAAGACAGAGGTTTCCAGCTGGGCTTTCGAGGAGACATTACCCTTCTCCCTAACAATAAGGCCTATGTAAAAGTAGTTGTTGCAAACCTCTAAAAATAACAGGTTTCCTTCATGATTAATTTCTCTTTGTTTCTCCATTTCCCCGTAGTATTTCTGGTATAAATTCAGCATCAGAAAGCTTTCACAAAGCTCCTCATTTCAAGGTCACAAATGTTTTGGTGAAATTTATTCAGTGCAAGTCAGGTAGTTTAATACACTCTAAATTCTAGGATTCCAAGGACAGCTACCAAGGTTTTCAAGGATATGTGGGAAAGCTGCCTGAGAAATACAGGGTAACACATGAAGAGATGCTACATTATCAGATAATTCTATTGTCCAAATGGTAGTAAAAATCATACTCTGTGAAGATTTTTTAGACTTATAACTTGTGTTACTGACACTGTTATGTGAGTTCACTAATCTTCTGTCAGGTCGAGTGTAACAAAACTCCCCGTGCAGGCGATTTTATCCCTCCAACCCCTTTGAATTCAAGAGTAGTATGGGGAAAGATCATAGTGATGTTGCATTGAATAATATCTCAAAACCATTATATGCCAGGAAAAAAAAAAGAAAAAAAAAAAAGAATTAGAGGGTTTAATTTTAATGTGTTTCATGTGAAATAAATAAGGCCAAAGATAAAGAACATGAAAATATTCCTATTCTAAAATGAAGTGAGAATATTAATAAAAAGAAATTGGACAGTTCAGTAATAAACAACACAGTCGATCACCACTAAAAATTAGCATAATTGGCAGCTGGCATGTTTAATTTGTCAAAGTGGTAGGAGGCACGGCAGACTTGCAGGCAGTAGTGGGGTTCAGTTTAGTCCTTTGAATATGATCAATGATTCTCTCAAAAATACTGACTGTAGATAATCACAAACGAAAGCCATTAGAGATATTTTTTAGCTGCTTATAGAAATAGAAAGGGCTGCATATTAATTTACCATGGTCTTTCATTAGTTTTGTGTCATTTGTTTCATTAGTCATCTGCTGTTTCACACCGATGTCAATGACACAAAACTAATTCCTGGCTAAATTGTGCTGGTGAATTGCACCCCATTACAGGAATAATTCCATTGTGCTCATTTGTATTTGGAACGAATGGTTACATCAAAGCTGTTGGCTCTAACCACTTAATCCAAAACACCTCTGTGAAAAAGGAAACATTTACTATGAAGGATAGATGGTATCTGAGACAAATTTTGAAAGTCAAACAGTGAATACCCAAGTCCCTTCGTAGTTCTGGATGTAAGTACCTCCCTGAATGTATCCCCAATATGTGATTTATGCAGGCATCCTTCAATGTTCTTCTAATGTAGATATGTGCAGCTATTGCAGGTGCGAAAACTTAGGAGTCCAAGTCATTAAAAACCAAACAAACAAACCATAAACTCAGCCCTCAAAACTTCTGCTTGCCAGCATAGTATAAAGAAAGTGAGTTACCATACCTGGATATGATATACCATATCTTCATGTCAGGCCTCAGTTAATGGGTTAATGAGTCTGATGTCTCCCTCCTATTCCTCTGTGGAGGGGAAGCATTCATTTTGTTTAAAGTGCTTTCTGAAGGCTTCTACAGCTTAATTCTCTACTGAATTTGATGGGAATTCTTTTATCCAACAAGAGCATGGCACATTCATGATATGGCATAACTACTTCCAGAAGGAGACCTTGATCCTTAATGCTATCTAGAAAGCTTTCCTAAAATCAGGTCTTTGAAAAAGGGGATGCCAGAAAGGCAAAAATAATATTCTATAATGCAAGAAAAAAAATGTTTTGAGAGTAAAAGTGATGGGAAAGAAATTAAGTTAAAAAAAAATCAGAACGTTCTCCATAACACTGCAAAATTCACACTGATAAAGTAGATATGGAAGATGTGCTTTATATAAAATGAACAAGTGACACAAAATCTAGCCTGACACCTCCAGCTGAGACTGAACAGCCACAATGACCTTCTCTTATTTTCTGTCTATTATGTATTTAGAAAGTGCGCAGTGTGCTACTGTGTAGTAGGAGAAAGAAAATGTTGTATCGTTTATGTTTGCTCTTCACTTTTACTTACATTTGATTAAACGATTTTTTAAAAGGGGAAAAATATTTTTTAGTCACACAGAATGACTACTCTTCATTCTTTAGATGTATACAAAAACCAGGGATTTTTTTTCTGTGCTTCCAGAATTGCTGTGTTTTGGGTAGCTGCTATCAAAAGGAGTCCGGTACTTTTCCAGCCTAAAGCAAACTGACAGAGCAAATGACAATGTCTTAAAAGGAGAAAGCTACTTCATTCTGAAATGCATAGCACAAAATGACATGTTGTGACATATTGAAAGATGTCTAGCAGGCACATTTTTAATCAGCTTGCTGGTAACCTTTGACCACTGCCATGAGTGGCTTGCAGGTAAGCAAATTCTGAAGCCTACCACTGTGCTCTGTGTGAAGTTACACCGCACTGTGACTGATCTGCTAAAATAATGCATTATGCCATTCTGTGTCAGGAGTTCAGAGCTGTACTAGGAAGGGCAATTTTTGTCTCTCCCCATGTTTGTAAGGTTAAGAAGTTGTTCCTGCGTAGGTCACTTACTCCTCGTGCCTCAGACATAGTTCCTTTTCATTGGACAAATCTTAAGAGAAAAAATTCTGAAATGTTACAAATGCAATCATCCACATATGAATATGGATTCAAGAACAGGTTTATTTAAATTTCAGAAAGAGATTTATGTTTCATCCTGGTTAAGATGTGACTCTTTAAAATGGTATGAGAAATAGGAATTAAGTCAAGGGACTTGGGTGGCATTAAAATGGCAACAGGTTCTTTTAATTATGTTGCTGTTCACTTTTTTGCTCAGGAACTCCAAGCAGAACATGAGGCTGAACAATGAACAAAATCTAAGGGTGGATTTGAGGACCTCATACGATGCTACCACACGCTAATAATGGCAAGAACTATAAGCACCTCTTTAAGTCAGGCAGTTTGGTTTCACTGTTAACTTTCTTAATGTTGGGAAGTCACAGGATAAAATTAATGTGGAATTTATCTCCACTCACATCAATGAAGTTAAATCAGGTGACACATTCGCTCCGCTCTCTCGGGACACTGCTGTACTTGATGTGCTTTGCTTTGTGTATGACAGAGAGAAGCCTGATGGTATGTGGATGATGAAGTTTAATATGGTTATCAGAAGGTCCTTTAATGACTATAATAATTCCCAAATCCTAAGCTTGTCAGGCTAACTGCTTTGCTTTCATTTAATTATAACTAATGACCATTCTAGAGACAGAAAGGGAGAACTAAAATACAGGAAGAGAAAGATGAGTTACTAGAAGGGACTTCATGTGACCTTATACTGCTATAAACAATTAAAAAACCCAATCATTTTGTTTGATTAGATGGTTTACACTCATTCTGTTTCAACATGAACTACTTCCTGATCATACCATTAATCATGTTATTTAAGTGAACATTAATCTAATGTCTCTTCATTATGAAAAATGCTAGGAGAGACAAATTTGTCTCAGCGATCAGACCAATGACCTTTCTCATTTCTCTGAGAGTAATAATTAAAAAGAGATCTTTCCTACATTTTATACTGAATTTCAGATCACAACAATTGTGGAGGCAGAGCATCAGAACTTTAGAAATAAGAAAATAAGCCTTTTTCTGCAGCAGCCTGCTTTTGTTATGAAATGAAAGAGCAATATGCATGCCTCAGAGAATCTTTCTGACTCACATGGGACAATTACTGCAGCTACCTTGAAGTCATTTTATAGGACTCTCAAAACATAGTAAGTTACTATAAAAACACCTGTTCTTGTGCATGCAACTTTGTGTGTGAAATAATAAAATAATCAGTGAAACCCTTTATTCAGAATCTGCCTGGGTTTTGGGGTTTTGCAGAGCTTTATATTTCGTTTTTCTTTGTTTATTTTTTCTTTTGTTTTGACTACACGAAAAAAGAATTACCTACAGTCTTAGCCATTGCTCTTTTTCAACAACTGTACATCAAACACTCCAAATTAATGGACATTTAATAGAAGACAAGGATTAGAATTTGGGTTTAATATTCAAATGGGATGTCATTCTGCTGAAGCACCAACTGTTGCTATGCTCATGCAGCCAAGGTAGGAAAAATGTCTTTTTAAATAACAACATGGTTCTTAAAACTTAATGTTGTGGGATTAAGTTAAATTGCAACATCCAGCAAAGAAGAGAATTAAAATGCCTGATTTCTAAGGTTCTCCTTTCTAGTGTAACTTTAGGAAAACCTCATTCTGCAATTCAGGAAATATTAATTTATGTGAAAACTTTTGGAGCTGTCTTCTACCTTAGTCACTGAGAAACCATCTGAGGAGCTAACAATAGGTAAAGAAACCCTAATAGAAGAGTTACTGAAGACATAAAATCACCCAGTTTAAGGTCACCCTCTGGTTTTGTCATAAGCCTTGTACAAGTTGAGATGCCTTTATGTCTCAATTTAGGGGCAAACAAGCTTACTGGACAGGCAGTGAAAGAAACAGGGAGCTTCATTCTCTGTGCTGGTGGGGCGCAGGAGGTATGCTATTGCCACTTATTCTTTTTGCATAGGAACAAAAGGTCTTCGACAAAAGGTCTGCAACAAAAGGTCTTTACATTAAGGGGTTTTGCCTATTATTCAAGCTGTTAGCAGTCACCTGATTTATTCTGACTGAAAAGGGTTAGAGGAGAGATCACAGCAGCAGCTCAGAGGTGGATGAGACAGAGGTACAGCCAAAAAATGTGTGTCCCCAGTCTTAAAATCTAGTCTCCAGAACATCATTGAAATAGTTACACTATCCTCTATGAATAAATTAGGTAAAAAGACAATTCCATTACTTCACCTCTTTCACAGAGCAGACAGTGAAATATTAGCTGTGTCTCTCTCCCTCCTTTCATTTGCCCTTCTTTTGTTTGAGAGTTGAACTGTTACATTACTCTGTATCAAGAAATATTTTTGTTTTCCTCATCACAAGGCTTGGAATAACTTCTTAGAATTATTTCACTTTCCTACTAAAAACCTAGATTGTACTTGACCATAATATGAAAAAGAAAATTGAACAAAAAAGTCCAAAAAAGAGAGCAGTAAATTGTCTGACTCCTCTGGACCACACCACTGCCACCAAGTAGGTGTAAACCCACCAAACAGTAGTATTTGCACCTACCAAGAGATTGTGTAAGCAGCAGAGCCACAGATAGACAGGTTTATATGGTTTATTTCTTATTATTTTTTGTTGTATTCTGCCTGGAGAGATGACTAGAATGATAACATCACAAACATGAAAATGAAGGAATCTGGTTTTATTAAGATTAGTTAACACCACATAACTTATTTGGTTTCAGTATTAATTAATTCCAACACCAAATGAGAGGATACATATTCTTTGAATATATGCTTGCGCATATATATATATGCAAAAAATTACTGTACATACATTAATTTTAGTATATTTATGCTGGACAAGTTTTGTAATTAAATAGCTTCAAACATCATGCCATATCCTGCTGGAAATGTATATGACAAGTTTATCTGCAATTTGTCTGTGCCACATTCTGGCACCTTACTCTGGCACCATCAAAACTCATGTTCATGCTGTTACTCACAAAATACACACACATGCACACATACATATTCATATATACACACATGTGTACATGTGTATAATCACCATTTATGACTATATATGTGAACACGACTCTTTTGCATGTGCATTATACAATGAAAGTAATTATATTCTATATTTGACTCCTTGTATTAAAATGAATTTCCTGTCATGTTTGCTATCATTGTTTCCTAGTAATTTCGCAGCAAACACACTGACAGACAAGGATTAATGTTTTCAGAATTTCTTTGGAAGCAGAACTGGACCCTAGAGATAAAACATTAGACAAGCATAAATGGTTGTAAGTGAACTAATAAGTACCGCACTTCCTAGTAACAGCTGCATATATAAGTAGAGCAGAATTCAACACCTTGGTCTCCTAGTGCTTACAGACTAAACATCCTTTTTCATTTCCTCTGCATGCTCAGTAAAACCAAGTAAGATCAAACCTGACAGTCCCCAGTAAAAAACAAGAAGGTAACAATTAAAACGGACATCTAGGATTTATTTATTAATGGAAAGGGACTTTTTTCCCCCTTGGAGACATCTTTCAAAATGGTAATGAAAAGTACAAGAAATCTATTCACTGCTCAGGCATCTGCTGTATTTTGCTGTGATATGATGAGACTAAATATAGCCTTTCAGATGCTGTCGCCCGGCCGTGCAGTGCATAGCGTGGTTTCAGATGTTCTCTGGAATCTGACACGGGCATGGCAGGACTGAGTTGGCTTCTTGTACTTCCCTCCCCTCCTCTTGGGGGCAAAGTGAGGATAAATTTCATTCATGGCTGTAAATCACTGGAGTGCTGTAGCAGCTGGCCCGTATAATAAAGAAAGCAGATCTCAGAGACAGACTAGATAGACAAACCCACATCTGGATGAAGAGACTCCCAACACAAGAGTGTGAAAAAGAAAACTTTCATAAAAAATGTCCTGAAAAGACATGGAAATAAAAGACATGGAAATCTGGGATGCCTGGTTAACACAAAAGCGAGCTACAAGCTCATCTGAGGGGAAGCCGAAGCCCAGATACCACTGGCATGTTTTGCTCAGCTCTCCCATCTGCATGAGGGAGACCAAACCACTGGGAAAACCAAACCGACAAAAATCAGTCAGAGTCTTTAAATATTTCAAAATCACTTTATGAGACTGACATCTTACCAAGTGTGTATTTCTTCTAGAAACTGGCCAAGGGCATGAGAGGTAACATATAGCTGTACTACACAGCCATGTGTAAATTTAGTTGCATTTACTGGTACATACATTTATGTAGTGTCATCCCTTTGTCTGAGTGACACTACGCTGTTGATGAATTGTACTTCCTTTTTTCCTGACTGAGAGCAGATAACCCTTTTGTTGTTGGCCTAAGAGCAATATTTTGAAGCAATGTGCAACACACAGAGAAACAAGGACTTTCTAAAGAAAATACTACATTGCTAACACTCAAAAATTGCAGCTTAGTACCCCAAATTTTTTGTTCGTGTCTGTGAACCCATATGAAGTGATGCAAGAGGGGGAATTGGTTACAAGGAGACATACTTGTATTGGTTTTCTGCACAAGTCCTGTTTAGCCTATTGTTAGTCAATTTTCTTGTTGTGTGGGGAATAAGATTTTTTCCACTGTTCATCTCCAAAGTCTGACTCTTCAGTGCCTGAACTTTTGAACTGACAAAGCAGTTCCATGAAAAACAGTGCTGGCTCATAAATCAAAGGTAGACTGAGATCACTGCGACTGACTGCCTTCCATGCACACAAAGTTCAAAAGAAACACTTGCTAACAACAATAACAACAAACAAATGAGCATGAAGAATTATGAAACAGTGGATAGTGACACTTCATTTCCTATTTCTTCACTGTGAACAGGACTGGAACTTAGTGTTGTGTATTAACATTGCAGCCTTCAATTTAAAAGAGTTTATTTTTACTTTATAAGACATTTGCCAGGGAATACAGAAACCGTAACAGCTTTTTGGGTTATTCCCAAAACTGGTGCAGTGTCCCTGCTCTGCCATGGCATAGACATAAAAATGATTTGGATGAGTTAATATTCAAAAAAATATACCACAATATGTTCTTGAACATTTTTTATGTGATTTTCATCTTTATTGCTTTTGGAAACACCTAAATGTTCAAATGCTGTCGGAAGGCATATTTTGTATGTTTGGCTATTTCTTTTTATGAAGTTACTTCACCTTTTCATTTCTTTCTGTTTGTAACAATACCAGTGCTTATTCTAATACCATTGATTAGAAGACCGATTAACATTTACAATCATTAGTCAAATTCAAAGAAATAGTTTAAGGCCAGGAAGCTAATTGTACTTACTGAATTAGTAAATGCTGAGTAACATAGGTGATTTCCCACAATTAAACATTACACAGGGTTTAGTCCTTGCAAAAATTTTAAACATATTTTCCTGTTCCAACCTCTGATATCTCCTCAGTATTTTGGTTCATCTATTACTGCGCAAGGTAATCCTAGAATTTTAAAGGTTTTGTTTCTTTATCATCAATTTATACCCCCCCAAAACCTCCTGAAAGGAATTGCCTGAAAAAATGCCACTAATTTAAATGGGCCATGTTTCATTTGGGTTTTTTTTCTGTATTGACAATAACAGAGAATACAAGTACATGGTAACAATTTACACAATAGCTGAGATTTATAGTTTGCTTGCTATAAAATTTGCCTTTGGCTTCAGTAAGCAAAGAACTGGATACAGACATGAAAGACAAGTGAAGCTGAAGTTGGTGAAAAGGAGTTAATATCTACTGTACTTGTTCAGCATGGGTCTGGCACAGGGCTTATGTTTCGGTTCAGTTCACAGGTGATGGATATTTTGACCAGGTCTATTTCTTTAACAGATATTCACTTCACTAACTGTATTTGCTGAACCAATTTTAACAATGTTTTGAACATATTTAAAATATGTCATGGCTTTCTATTTATTGAGTTTTTATTTTGACCATGGGTAATTGCTATTTCTACAAATGTCAAAAAGTGTCATGTTTTCACTAAAGTGTAAGCAACATTTTCAACTTAAGGGCACATGGTCTATGAAGGACATTTTACTGCTTTATTTTTTAAGAATACTAGAAAGAATATATATATTATTTACTCTATCCCAAACTGGGTAGAGTAAAAACAATCTAGAGAGTTAATAATAGAGAAAATGTGATGGAAGGTATTACATGAAGTGATTTCAAGTATTAGGCTATTTTGAATTATTTTTTTTCTGTGCTGTCTTCAAAGCCACCAAAATGTTACTTAAGCTCAAACTGCTCTCCAGTCTATTATTGATTTATACTGCATATGATAAATGTAATATATCTTGAAGGCTTGATTCAATTGCCCACCTGTGGCTAGTGACATTTCAGATGCTCCTATCTGCCATCCAGAGGTATTGCAAATGGCACAGGTACTAAGCGCCATCACAACAGCATATGTCAGGTGAGTCATCAGGTAGTGCATTAAGTACCTATTTGTGAGCAATCTAAGTAGCTTGCAAGTGACTGCCCTGATATTTGGGGTGAGGTTTAGCTCACATAAATGAAAGGAAACACCATATCCTAAATGTAAGCTTGATGTACAGACATCTAGTCAATACAAGCAACAGAAACTTTAGAGACCTTTTCAGTTTACCCCAAAGAAAACACTTGATGTTCAACTATTTAAAAAGCCCTCCAGACCTGCATATCAGCTAGATCTCCGTTGACAATGGGGGTTTAAACACCAGCTCATACCAAGAAAACAACTTAAACTTAGATGAGAGAGGAGTCCCATCCTTGTATGCAGTCATTCTCACTATAGCAGAGCCAAGGCAGAGATACTCAAAATTTAACTCCTGCAGTGCCTGGTTTGGTCACCTGACATGTAGAGTAGAGTAGAGATGAGTGTTTGGGCTTCCTGTAGAGAAAATGAGCAGTAGGTTCTTCAGGAAGCAGTCCAGCTAGGCGGCCCGCTTGACAGAGTTGCCTAGATCCAGAGGACAAAGGCTGAGAGCAAGACGAGGCCTGAAATCCTGCCCTTTTCTTGTCTGCAGGCACAGCTGTCTGTATGGCACCCACAGTCTGAGGTATAAGATGGGGTTCAAGCCTTCCTTCAGCCACCTTCCAGGAAGAGTAAAGGTGGTGCCCAGCCACACACCTGGCCTGTGGCTGCAATACTTTTCTAAGTTGTGGAAGATGCAGATTCAATTTTTCTACTCAGCTAGATTCAAGCACATTTCTAATGCTCAGGCTAGAAGTGTACTGAGTGGTGGCAACCTTCTACTGAAGCAGGGTTTCTACTTTCAAAAGTATTTGAAAGTCTTTGCATTAAAATAGAAGCCACAACAAGGAGTTTATTTGTGCAAGTGCAGCACTGGAATGTGTTTTCTTCCTGCAGGTTTGTTGCTATGTATTATCTCATGACTTGTATTTTATACGTGTATAATTTCTCTTTCAACTGAATACTCTTAACAGGCTTTCCCCCCTGTCCCGTACTGATAATTTGAAAAATCTTTCTCTTTTATATTGTTTTCTAATTAATTCACCCAGCTCGTCATTGATCATCTGTGTTTCGTTGCTTGAACCTTGTTTCATCAAATCTGACATTTGTTAGGGGACTACAATTAACACAAGCCTAAGCAGCCACAGTTAAGTGCCTTAGATCATCTGTAAAGTTATTATTTCTTGTTCTAACCTTTCCATTATCACTTCACTTTTGTCTTCTGAAGTATTCCCCTCAGGGAACTCATCTGTAGAGTCAGCATCTTTTGTTTGTTGTCTTGCTTGGTGGATTCAAACCTGTAAAACAATAGCTCTATATGACACAATCATGACTTTTATTCAGGTTATTTTTACTTTTTTAAAAGCCAAATCTGTGTTGATGTTTACAAATTCAGCAGTAACTAGACTCCTTGTCTTATATCGCTTCAGTAATACATAAACTTTCAAAACACAGTGTGGTTTTTTCCTATATATTGTAGTCGTTGTTCTCTTAATTTTTATATTGGTTTTCTCCTCTTATCTTCCTACTCTGTAATTTTTTAAATTTTCCTGATAATCTTCACTCCATGTTTTCTGCTTTCTTAGTATCCATGACAAATTAATCTTGATAGATCAGCCTCCTCAGGACTATGAATTCAATGCCATCAGTGAAGGTACCGTTCCTCACTACTCCCTTATATAGCGTGATTTCTTCTACCAGTAAAATGAATATATCTCATGACAGAATGCTACAGTCACCCCGAACAACCTGCTACAGTCAACATTGTCTACTCTCACTGAACTCCTCAGGTTGCTGGAGATGCAATCTACCAGCCTGATCTATTTCTTAGGAATAATATACATTTTGAAAACCTGCCTTCTTTCATATCTTATCAAAAGCCTATTTAAAGCCTATAAAATTTTAGTAATGTATTAATTTCTGTTCTGTGACCTTCCTCATGATCTGTTTTATGACAAACAGCTGAGCAGTTGTGTTGATCTAAACCTGGTCTGCTCTTTCACCGGTCCTACTCTTACAGATATCTGAATTTTTTCTTGAAATGCCTTGGTAAATACTCTTCCTCTCACTTTTAATAAGCTAACTCTGCTGTAGCTTCTGCATTCATTCCTATCTCAGCACTTGCCCTTGTTTTTAAATCTTCTTGGAGAGCTACTGAGTTGATCAAGCTCCGTGGTTTCCCAGGATCTCTTGCTTTCTCAAATTTTCTACTAGAATCTTTACTTCTTCTAAGAAATCTGGCACCTGTTCTCCCTTGGTTACACTGAGTGGCTTTATACGTCCCCTAGTGTGCCAAAGGATATTCTGTGTCTTTTACACTCTTAAAAATTTTTTTTCTGTCTCTTACTTTTCTTCAGACATGCTTTATCATTGCTAGTGCTTGTATTTCTTTGCACAAATATATAAGTTGTTTCTCTGATCATGTGATACATCCCTGAGGTCCTATTTCCTTTGTGTATTCCTCTGAACCTTTGTACTCTTTGATTATCCAGCCACCTCTGACATTTCTTCCTTCCCTTCTTATCCAATGACTCTGTAGTGTAAAATCCATGAATATGTACAGCCAGTTGTTCTTGCTAGATATTTAAGAGTTATTTCAGTGCCCAATGATAGCAGGCTGCCTAAGTCTGGAAATCAAACACTTTAAATAACACACGTAGACAATGCCTTGCTTGCCTTACTGAATGTTTGGGCTCCACTCCAGAGACCTGCAAGTCTCTATGCACAATACAAGGAGTCTGAGAGCCAAGCTGAGAGTGAGTGCAAGATTCAGTGTCAGGATACAGGAGCCCAAAAGCTGTTTCAGTGTTAAGGGCCTATTTTACACATAGCTATTGTACTATTCTTGTACATCTAGTTGTAAAAGAGCTAGCACTGCAAGTCTGCTGAGAGTTACTGACTTTACAGTCTTGTAGAAAGATACTCATTGAGACAAATGTTGATAGTTACCTAGTCATAGAAAAAGTATTTGTCTTTCCTTACAGTATGTTACATTGGGTTTTTTGTGGAAATGAAACACAAAAGGCATAAATAAAAAAGCTAAAGATCCATGTCTCAGAATTTGTAGAGTGTTTTTCTCTAGATATTTATATTTTTATTATACTGTGCATTCTAGGACCTCATAAGCATTTTATCACCACTTTGACCTACTAGGAAATTGCTGTTGACTATATTTTCTTCAGTTTGTAGGTCTTCTAATTACTTACCCTTAATCCATCCGATGTTTATATTAGGAAATAATCAAAAGTCCCACCTGCAAACCTAAGTGACCAACTTGAATGAACTTGTTTTAAGACCAAGGAAGATATCAGCCTCTATCTTATAGACTAGTTGACCTGTCTTTAGCTGCAACCATAGACACAAATCAAACATTCAGACTATCTTGGACCCAATTTTGTCTTTCTTCTGTATGCTTAAATTTATGCTAGGTGTCTAGGCATGCTTCTGTGCTCTTACAACAGGATGTGATCAATTCATAGTCAATTTTCTCACTCATAGCACAGGTTAACTGACCTAAACAAGGGCTAACTTCCCTTCTAGAAGAAAGCTCACCTAAACTCCCATTTTTCTATTGCAAGATATTTGGAAGGCAATTTTTGTACCAGCCCTGTCTGTGACATTTTCCCTAAAGAAACAAAAGAAAAGGGGAGGGGCGGTGTGGAGGAAGTAAATGTGTCATTTTACAACTGAAGAATTGTTCTAACAGTTGGGTTTTTAGAAATTAATCAGTTGTATGATGCAAAATAGACGTTCATTATTACTACCATGGAAGCTCACAAGCTACAATAGAAATTTGATAAACTGAAGTTGCTATAAAGAAGTTAAGATAAATTACATATATTTAGGAAAGAAAACCTAAGTTCTGTTGAACCCAGCAGCTCGTAGAGCCGTGGAAGTGGGGTTGATTAACTGTATGAAAATGCAAATTGAAAGGATGTACTTAGTGTTTCTTTCCATTTGGGGAAACTCCAGGGTCTATACAAAGCTGCATACATGCCCTGCTAACTGTGTAGCCACCACAGAGCAATTAAAATGATTACTGTACTTTACATCTATCCTAAGACTCTGCATACAATGAATGCATACCTAATTTGAATATGGGATTGAATCCTTTTCCTGGTAACCCATATTTCATTTGTTCATTTATATTTTTTTTCTGTCACTATTGTATGAAGATTTTATGAAGACTTTCTTTAGCTCCTTCTGTGAATTTGGGAGAAGCCCTTTCATTGACTTTCAAGTACATAGAATTATTAAGCTTCCTAGCTCAGGGAACGTACCCATGAAAGATGATCTAGAAAATTTTGCCAGTGCTCATTTCCATAATGCATCTTTTGGGGTTATAAATATGGGTGTATGATGTTTCACAGCTTTTTCTACCTATTTCATGGCTTATTAGTGCGTCTCAAATGTGTTTTGCAGAGGAAAGGAGGATCAATAATTTCATTTTACATATCAAGAGACTGTGAGAAGGGAGCCGAAGTGAATTGTTCAAGGTCAGCTGGAGGCTAGTGGCTGCTAGAAAGGCAGAGTGCAGGTCTGAGACCCCAATCGGTTTCAACAGGCATCTGGGAATGCTGCCTCTCACCTGGGAGAATAAGAGAATACTGTCTTCTGATATCTACTATCTATCTCATCTATATGCAAAGGAGACTGTGTGTGTATGCCAGGTACACACACGTACTCACATATGCTGAGTATGCGATGTGTAATTTCTTTCTTACAGAAACTACTTTCTGAAATCTTGGAATTTTCTCCCTGTCTCACTCATCCTCTGCTTCAGCACACTGAAAAGGTCTTGACAGTATTTCATCTCATTCATGTGTTATCATTACTACTGTCAGGAGATTTTGGATAATAAATGCAGTGCTTTACCAACTAAAAACATTTTCTTTTTGCACTGACACAGACTCGTCAATAAAACCCCACGGCATGTTAACTTCCCATCTCTCAGATGTGGCACACTGACATTTACAATGCAGAGAAAGGTAACAAAGTGTGAAACAGATCATAAATCATTTAAAGAGAGTTAAAAGAGACTTAAAACAAAAGCCTTCAGGAAAGGAAGAAAAAAAAGTGGAAAAGTGAAATGGGCACCAAAAATTATTTTATACAAGAATGAAACGATGACCTTTTCACCTATCATCATTCACGTTGGTTTGCCTTTCTCAGCCTCTGGAGTCTGGAACAATTCAGTCAGTGTGCAGAACACTGCATGAGGAATGAACCTTTTATTTTATTATTACCCAGGGCATGCTACCCTTGAGAGGAATGGAAAAACAAGTAAGAACAGAGTGAAAGGGAAAGCAATTGTCACTACTGATTTGGGATAATAAAAGCAAGCAGCAAATGCAATATACTTAGAGATAGCCTTCAATTCAAAGTTCTCAAGGCAGGCAAGTGCACTTTATTGGAAACTTTTACATTTCAAAATATGTTTTACAATCTTTTCACTCAGCCATTTAAATATGGGCTTTGCAGATGCCTGGAAATGTAGCGAGGGAAAGGGGCACACTTCATCATAGCTTGAAAATGTGAACGTACAAACAGTACTCTTCACGAAGGCACAGAACAGAAGGTTGGATATTTATATGATCAGCTCTAAATCATGATATTTTACAGGCAAGCTCTGTTTTCAATTAAGTGGAGCTAGCGGGGTGATATAGACTTGTAACCAAAATCAGAAGTTGGAGGTCTGTGTCAGAATCCTCAACCCCCCACTCCAGAAAAAAATATTTAATAGCACATGACTAAGTGAAAGCATTTTAATATGATATACAAATGATAACAATTAACAACTGTGGGCAGCCTGTTAGAACTCTTTTTATAGACAAGGGAAGCAAAGACTGGAACTAAGAACTAAGACAAAGAAAATGTAGTGAGGTCACCGACAATCCAGCTGTGCCTATACACATGCCAGGTAGTTCTTATTGAGAACAATAACACGCATTTATATAAAGCCTTTTGTTATCAAGTACTTTACAGACATAATACATAAGCTAGTTCACCAGATTCTGAAACAGTAGTAGTGTTCTGAAATCTAATTATTGCTAAAAAACACAGAGCAAAAAATGTGTAACAGTTTTTGGCAGGAAGAGAAGAATAATAATATATCCAATTAACACTGTAGAAGTTATTTTAGGTAGGCAGATTGACATTAGTAAACCAGAACTTGAAAATGACTTCACAGTTAACCATTATCTTTGCTGAGTACATTAAGGAAAAGAAAAAGAAAGCTATTTCTTGGTGTGAAATAGACTCAGGCTTGATCTGTGACTTCTGTTTGGAAGCGAGGTAAGCCACAGCAGTAAGTAACACAAGCAGAGACTTAAACTTCCACTTCCCTGATCATTTCTGCTAGTTTAAAAGTCATCATTGATTTTGCAGCAAGTTATTCCCAGGCTGAAAGCAATAATCTAACTGCCTTCCTTCTAGGGTCTCAGAGATAAAGGACTGCTAGAGATCAACATTGTCCAAAATGTACAATTCTGAAAACACCTTATCTTTTTTGAAAAAATGGAATTTAATAGAAAAGGCAACAAAAATAAAATATCAATAGAAAACACTTGGGTGGTTTTTACTAGCTCTAAAAGTTCTTCCAGTTCTCCTTTGCGCCTCTTTTTAGATTTGGAAATGAGCAGCACTGACTTTCTTGCTAGCCCTTTAAAGTCATGTGTGGCTTGCAGTCTGCTATCACAAGCTGGTCATTTGACCAGAGCTATTTTTCATCTTTCTCCCTGCCACTGAGAGTGCGGTTTAAATTCCAGTCGCCATCCTGAGATTTATTAGGCTACATTTGTCCAGTCTGGATCTGACTAAGTGTCCAACGACAATGTTGCTTTTCACAGCAGGGCACACTGTAACTGCGCAGGAATATGGGTACAGGACTGATTCAGACCGTTAAGTTGACTCATGCAAAAAGTTCCACCTACCTAATAACCAATTTTAATATTTTTCTAGTGACTTTAGATTGCTTGTGTCTACTTCTTTATCTGATTATTGAGTTTCAGTATAGTACTTAATTTCAATTTTCCTCCATTTAGATTGCCAATAAAATGAAGTCTCTTAACTCTGTCAAAGGGCTGGGAAGGAGATCTAATTAGTTTCTGTTGTATAGCGTTTTTAAGTTTGTGGATGTTTCTAAAGCAGTTGAAAAAGGTCAGAAGAAAACACAATACAAACATGCATGAGGAAAATAAATGATTAATTTACATCTTCTCAATGTTCAGCTCTCCATCACTGCTTGCATTCCCCTGATGCATTTCTCAGCATGCCTGATCCTCCATTTTCCATTTCTTCCAGGAGAACTCATTCTGTAGGCATTGTGTCTGGGTAAAAAAACTTGGATCTGACTAACAGTTATCTCATAGAACATACTATATGCCACACAGATCGCCACAGTAAAAGGAACTGAGGAAAGATGCTATAAAAATAGCAAAAGAAAACGCAAACTTACAGTTTCAACAAGGCAATTTGCCGTAGAAGCCTCCTTTAATCAAAATTAAGTTTCTTCAGTTTCTATTCTTTTTTAGCTCTGTAAGTTTTTCTTTTTCTGTACGCAAATACAGCTTTAATGACTGCAACATTTACAAATGTTGTCAGCTCCTAATACAGCTAGAAGTGCTGGTAAAAACATACTCTTGCAATATTTTTCCAGTTGTTTAGTGACTGTTTTCATTTGCAGCAGCAGTGGTATGACCATAGAGATGCTGAGACTAATACAAATGCTAAATCAGGAAAATAATCATGCTTATTCCTAAGGTTCATTATAGCATCTTACTCAGCACTTTAATTTCTGGATGCAAAGCAGTTTAGTGCAACTGGAAAGATACAGAATGCCTTTTCATTTTTCCTCTGTCTCATAAATCAAAGACACTATAAAATTACAGCAGTAATAAAAATACTAATAATGCACTGTGAATCTCTTTAACCAATTATCCCATTTCCTGTCTGGCTATTAAGCTGCACTCAGAATTCTCAGAGAAAACGCATTTGCATTGTACAGTAAAAGGCAAGTTTAAATGCATTACATGACAGCTAGTGTATTAATGTCACTTGTGATCAGCAACACAAATTGCCTATCTGAGAAATTCATGGACAGTCAAGACAATGAGCTGAATAATTCAATGGGGAAGACTTTTGTGTCCTGTAGGACTTAGTTAAGATACATAAATGTAAGTTATGACAGTGACCCATCCTATAACATTGGAGTCCTTTCTGATTGCTATTAGTAGGGGGTCAAAAACCTACAGTCTAGGATCCCAACACCTTTGAATGTTTAGAACATGAATTCTGAGTTCAGAAATGAGTCTGTGTTTTTGTTTGGTTGGTTTTGTTTAAAAAAAGACCAAAAAAATCTCCTAGTGAAGTTGTATAGAGAAATTGCATGGACACCCAAGGGGGATATTTTTTTAGGGCTATTTTTTTCTTGTGTAATATTATGATCATGAATGTGGAGCAGTTCAGACTTGTTAGATTTAATTTTTTTTAATAGGTCTTTGTGTAAAGTTTTGACTATCGGTCTGTGTCCATAACCACCTATATTGCGTGGATATGTTTTAGTTTCATGATTTCTATGCTAAGAAGTTTGAAACTTTTCCACCAAATATCAGTACTATGGATACATTTTCTGTAATGAATCTTTTTTTTTAAAAAACACTTCACAAGAGGTAATGAGTGATGTGCAGGAAATACTTTTTCACACTTAGAAATCCCTCTTTGTAAGAATGATTATAGTATCAGATAACATGGTCATTTACATCAGAATTCAGGGTCTTAATGACTGTTTATGAATGCTATTTTGCAACACTCAAACAGAGAAACACTTTTTAAGTCTTCTGTGTAATTACCTCTACAATAAATACCTGTCTCTACTGAAGTCTAAAAGACTTTCAAAACTGATTCCAAGGAATTTGTATGATGAGTTCCATGTAAGTGCTGATAAATATTATCGCTCAATCAACATCATGAAAGACAGTGATTTCAAAACTTAATATTTGGCTTTCCCACCGGTTGGAAGTAAGTTCCCACTTCTCTTTAAAGGACTAGATGTTGGCAACAGCTACACTTCATACCTTCACTGTGACACTTGCTGTGTCCTTGAGACACTAAACATGTGCACACACATGCACATACTTACTTTTTTTTCCAACTCAAAGTGATGAGGGAATGCTGGGCTTGGTGTGGGAGCATGTGCAGACATTAAAAAGAGAGAACATGCTAGAACAGCGTTGGAGGTGTTCTGCATAAACAGAGGCAGACTTGCCATGTTGAATTTCCAAAGTGGTCCTGGGACATCAGAGCCTGAAGAAACTCAGGAGCTAAGTCATTTGGCAACATGGTTTATTCACAGGGAAAACTACCTGAGGAATCCTCAAACTCGGTGTATTTGCTGGAGTTCCCAATTCTTTTTCAGAAATATAATTATCTCTGTTTCAAACATTTAGTTAAGTTTACTGCAGTTGAGTTGTGAAGCTACTTTGGTTCTAGGCCAAAGTTATGACAGTACAAGATTGACATAGGGGCTGTAATAGCTGAGTGACGTAATGTTGTAAAGGAATTGACGCATCATGCTGTCAGCACGACTGAGAAAATCCATTGCCATTATTATGCATTTTAATACCTTATCAACAAAAAGAAATGTCAAAAAGAAATGTCTAAAAGAAATGTTTATCAGGGTATTAATTTAGATTTATTTTGGCTCAGCTTTTCAGTTCTCATTATTAAAAAAAAAATCTTTGAAGTCAGTGTGAGTTCTGTTCAACTGAAAACTTAATTTCTGGCCTCTAAGTAAAGCTTTCCATGTTGTCTGTATTGCTTGTCTTTCTGAGAGTGTGCTCTGGTTGCTTTTTTAATGGCCGTAACCAATCCTCTGGAGGGATCTATGTTTTTATGTGCATAGGGAGAATGTTTGTTTGTCCATGTGTCTATAAGTGAAAGACCCAGAGTGCAAGAAAGATCTACAGAACTTTGTGTTTCTTCAACAGAGAACACAGAGTCCTGGATAAAGAAAGAGCCAAATCTCCAAATACATATAAGCCCAACGTATTTCAGGAGAGCTCATGACAGGCATACCTGTGGGACTGAGATCACAGTTTTACTCTTGTAATTACAGCAAGCAGGATCAAGAAGACTCTTTTGGGAAGTGAGCCCATATGCATGGACCAAAGAACATGGTGTTCCTAACTAATTCTCCAAATATTTTTCTGTTCCATTATTATTAAGTGGGTGAAACCATTTTCATCAGCGCATGTTCCAAAAATGTATTGTTGGCATTGAAGGATGTTGAACCAGATCTGAACAAGTAATTTGAGAACTCTTCTTTCTGAGAAAGTGTAGCATAGATTTTTTTTCCTTTCAAATATTTTCAGGCTTATGGTAGGTGCTTGTCTAACTGTTTTCAGTAAAGTCATGACTTTTTTACCAGCACCTCTGCACTTTACTAGACCTCTGCACCATTAACTTCTCTTCCTAAAACTCTTTTAGCAATGTGAGGATGGTATATCCTTAATTTATTACTTTTTCATACCTTATGATCCTATCATTCCATCTGTAGCCAGTCTAAGTGTTATGTTTCTAATACAGCTGATGAAAGTTTCACCTGCTCTTCTGCAGAGCTGACCTCTTACTGTACACTTAATTGTAACTGCAGCTACTATATAAAATTTCATAGACCCTGGCGGATTAAGTATAGTTATTAATTTGCATAGTTTTATGAAACATTTATTGGATTTGTCTTCTTCAGTGTCTTAGCATATTACTGACAGACATAGCCTAATTTGAAAATAACAACAAGGGACTTGGAAGCTTTATGAGGAATTATAAAACTATTCCCCAGTGGTATATTATAGGAACATAGCTTTTCAATGTAGTTGTGCTGTGAAATCTTAGAAGTATATGCTATATCGTTAATACGTGAAAGCTATCTACAACTATTTCTTCTACATGAAGCCCTTACATGTACGCTGTTTCCTCTGTGCTTCTGATTTTGATAATTGTTCAGGGGAGAGAAGGGAAGGCACACTGGTCTTTTATTAGCAATCTAAATCAGTGCAAATCACTTCCTTTAACTCCCTTGGAAGCACACTCCTCTTCCCTACTTCTATATTGCTACACAGAAAGTCAAAGGTTACGTACAGTGCCTAGCTCAATACCTAAGAAATTCTGCTGTGTTAAATTTTCCCCTTGCTATGAATCTCTGTAATGTTTCTACATTATAAATATCTCTTAATTAATTTTATAATGTTTGGAATTGCATTGCCCAACAGGGGAAGAAAATGCTAAAACCTGCAAATTTATAATTACATATTTGAAATTAGTTTTGTACAACTGTAAATAAAAATAAAAAGGGTTGCATTGTTTGTTCCCCAGCAAGCTGGAAATAAAAATTTAGCCATTCAATTCAGCCTGGAGAGGAGAAGGGTCAGACCATATTGCTGCCTACAAACCCTTACTGGGAAGGTGTAGAACAGACTGTCAGACTCGACTCATCCATGCATAGAAACAGGGTAAGAGACAATAGACACAAACTGAACAAGGAAATCTGACTGGATATTTAAAATTTTTATTTCACTAAAACTGTGCTCAAAAGGATTGCCCATGGAGGTCGTGGAGTCTCCACTCCTAGAAATATTCAAAACTGGACAACACAAGGCCTGGAGCAGCCTGATCTAACTTTGAAGCTGGAACTTTGCCTTGTGAAATGGTTAGACCAGATGACCAGCAGACGTCCTTCCCAAACTAAATTACTCCAAAACCCTGTGATATTAACATCTTACAATGGAAGTTAAGATAGGAAAATTCCAGTCTTGAGCTAGGGATGATTCTACGAGTACAGGAACAGCATCACGTCACATACTTGGCCTGCATGACAAAAGCTCCTTTTGTCCTAACCATTTCTCACACTGCCTATATTCTAACCTTGCTCTGAAAACACAAAAAATGAGAAAGAAAGAAAGAAAGAAAACTGACTGCTGACTGGAAAGTCTTAGAGGGACAAAGCCAAGAAATAAACAAAATTATGATGTGTAAAAGTTGGAATTTCTCCTACAACCTTAATTTCTTACCTCTTTAACTCCTATGTGCATTCATCACTTGTGTTGTTCAAAAGCGGCTCAGACTTGGAAACAGAGTCCATTTACATGGTGCTCATTACTCAGCCAGAGTCTTTCGTAATCCTGCCATTAGCTTCAGTTGCATTATTTTTCACAGGATCCCTGACTTTTTCAGTATCCAAGATGGACATCATTCATCACATCAGTCAGTCTTTGTATTTTTTACTTTTATTGTTATTGAGAATGTTGTGCCACCGTTCACAGTACTTAATCTTGCTCAGAAAGAATAGAATTCCCCAAAAGAACAAGAAATGTTGCATTAAATTGTACCTGGTTTATACCATTGCATTTATTGTAATGTATTTAATCAATTTTGTGCCATAATGTAGGCATTTTGTAACTCAGCTTTTATCCTTTTAAATCCTTACACCTTAGACATTAGCATGCATAAGTACACGCTTATATTGACTGTGAACGTGTATGTAAGCATATATGTAGCAGACACACATACTCGAGTTAAATATTGCCATCTCAGATAGCAGTTGGTACAGCTTTTCTAAGTTGGTGTTTTGTACTCTCCATCAGTAGACATCAGCTTCCTCTAAAGTCTTTTAGATCCAGCTGTTGAAAGGGCTGCATTTCGGATTAATTAATATTACACAAGTAATGACAGATTTTGAAGTGTCCTTTCAGTAAAAAGCTAATATTTCCAGTGTTGCTACTCAAGTGTTACAATGTAATCAGGAGAGCCATTGTGGTTAAATTCCAAAGTTCTTAGAAAACTATGCAAATCTTATCATTTTCACAGCATGTTCCATTGCACATTCAATTACTTATAGCTCCCTTAATATGAATCGGTTGTTTGTTTCACACAGGTTTTGTTTACACCAGTGATACCCTTTCATCTTTTCAGTGAGGCAGTTAATATGAACCATCCAAAATGTACCTGAGTTACAAACTGGAATGTCCTTTCCATACCCTCCAAAATGCTGTTATTTGCAGAGCAAATGTTTTCATTTTAGAATTCACTGTTTGAGGATTTGAACACCTTCAGTTCCCCATGAATATTAGGTTGTGACAATATATAGAGTGGATCATTTTCTCAGTCTCTGTAATTCCAGCAGCCATGCATGTTAGGAGCTCATTTGGCATAAAACAACCATAAATTCATCTAGCTTTATGACTACTTTTGAAAGTCACAGGGAGGATTTAGGAAACAAATGATTCTTCAGGAGACAAGGACAAATAGAAAATAAGTGAATCAGGATTTGCAGTTCTTGGGTGTTATACACAGCACATATTATCTTGGCAATCATATAGTGACACATTACTATAAATATTCAGTTCTCCTTAGTGTTAAAGGGGCATTGTGATAAATTGCAGTAGATGTCTAAGACTTTCTATATGCGAAGAGTATATCATTACTCAAATTCAGATAATTCAGTTGAAGATGGTTGCACTTGTATAATTCATTTGGCAAGGAAAAAAAAAAAACAGCTTTGCTACACGGGAATCCAATAAGAATTTTTTAAAGGTTTTGACTCACTTGCATACCTAATCTTATTTAATTAAATAAATACTCTCCAGAGTTTAAAAGAAGGAATATATTAGAAATTAACCTGTCACCTACATGAGCTCTGTGTCCACTGAAACAGGATTAAGGTCTTAAAGGAAAAAAACTAAATTAGCAGAATTAAGATCAGAATGTACCATAAGACGATTTTAAAATTACCATATTTCATGGGATACTTCAGAAAATTAGATTTAAAACAAAACAAAACAAAATACTCATATGTCTTCAATTAGAATAAAAAAGAGTTGAATTTTTTATTTGGGCTTTTTTGTTTTGTTTTTGTAATCTACAGAAGGACTCAAGGATTATGTCTGATAAAAATTGCCCTAAATAATTCATTCTGGAATGGTCCCAAGAATTCTCTCTGGTATGTCAGATCAGGTCCATTAAGAAGTGAAATGTGACCATCTCCAAATGTATTCTGCTTTACTGATGCGAAAACATTTTATGAAGAGGTAGCTGAATATAAAATAGGCTTTGCTTCTCTTTGATGAGATCTCAAGTAAAAGCTATATACAAAATCAACTGGGTGTGTGGGATTTTTTCATAAGCTGTTTCACTCAGATAAGTTTCATTTCTATGGTGAAGGCAGAAGGGAATCAGCAAGTAGCATATTCTGGCTTACTCTAGTACAGCATTTTCCATTTTGCTGCTTAACATGAATATTATAAAGTAGCAGACTGCACACCCACAAAAGTCCCATCTTCCTTTTAAACTCTCAAAATAGGAGTTAATTAGCAGGTCAAACTCCAGACAGTTTTCAAATAGATTCCTGCTCCAGTGTTATCCCAAGCTGGACTTGCTTTTTCATTCTTCTGTTGAGCTTTGGGATCCCAGCCAGCAGAAACAAATTTCCACTTGTGATTACCAGCCATGATTTCATTGTCATTGCAGGACTACAGTCATTTTAATCTGAGGTGAATTTCCAATGTAAACCAGTCCAGTATTCCATGAACCTATTGCTACATTTAAACGTGAGTTTACTTGCTTTCTTTATTAGTGTTCTGTCTAAGAGGTAATTTTTTTTTCAGTCTTTATAGTTGACTTGTAAATTCAGTATATCATCTTTTAGATCTTACTAGCATCTATAATTAACTTAACTAAAGAAGCTCTGGTTTTGTATTTGTTTCAAATTCATAACAAATTACTCCACTTTTTTTTTTTTTTTAATAAAGCTTTAATTGAATTGACACCAGCTTTAAAATGACATTTCTTTCTAAGTTTGAATAATGTTAAAGGGTAAAAACGTCCTCAGTGCCAGACATATTCAAAAGGTGCTACTTCGTCATTGCATTTGTCTTCCAATTTACTCTTCAACGTGTTCAGTGTTTGGAGCACAGTGTGTGGACTCAACTAAGATGTAATTAGTAGCTCAGCTTTAATAGAGAAAGATGGTCTCATGGCCTAAGCAAATATCAGTCAGAACAGCCTTCAAGGAGTTCACATCACATACAAGGACCTGCTTCTGCAGTAAACAGCCGGTTCTTGTTCTGTAAGAAACCACAAAAGCAGAACTGATAGGAACTTTGTATTGACTCAGAGCTCTTTAAAGTGTACCTATGGTGATGTGGGCATATTCAGTTTCTGTTGGGGAAGTCTGCAAGTGCAAATTCTTGTTTACTCCCATTTTCCACATCCAGAATTGTTATAATTTTGTCATGTAGTCATGCTCAGTTGATATATCTGCATATATATATAATTAATTTCTTGCTTTCATGCAATAATCCCATGGAAATATTCAATAGTTAAATACATTTCTTTGTATTCCCTCCAAAAAATTTGCTAGGACTGATGACAATTTCTGATCATCATTGGGCTCTGATTTGGGGTCCTAGTAGCTCTTACTAGAAATCTATGGACAAAATGGATCTATGAAGTCTAAAATCTCTTGTGCAAAACATCTCAGGTTTGGGGATCCAGCTGAGAACCTTGACAAGTGCTGGTTGCTCTTTCTACTTTCACTTCTTTACCAGCAGTGAGACCTTCAAGAATGGCAACATTACCATACATCTAATGACGCAGGAGAAGTTTCAGTTCTTTCCTGTAAAATTTTGGGGTTTGGTCTGAGAAGTCATTTTCTGACATCTATAAACCTTTCTTTTCTTTTTTTTTTTCCTCCTTTTTATTTTCTTTTTTTTTTCCCCAGCCTGTTCTGATATACAAGCTGAAAACACCCATTTCATAATTGGGTGTCGAGAGACACGGAGAACTAATGCTCTCAGTCCAGGAGCACACTTCAAGTGACTTGCAGAGCCCTAACTCTTAACTTATGGGGTGGTTACTTCCAGAGTCTACTCTAACCTTTCAACCACTTTTCTCATTTTCTACATTGGTAAACTAGAAGAAGAAATGGGATATATTTTCATAGGCATTTGTTAACCAGTTCTTATAAATAAACTATTGACCAGTGCACAGATTGTTAACACAGATTGTTAACAATGGAAAAAAAAAATCCTGGGCTGAGAAATATGCTAAAACACATGGGTCAGAAATAAAGTGGAAATGAGTTAAAATGTGTATCTAATTACCCCAGAAAAGCAAAAAGAACACCTGACAACCTTTTTTATTCAAATAAAACAAGAGTAACTAAAAGCTACCAAATTCTCTATCTTCTCCTTCCTAATAATGAACCACGTTCATGCATATATATCTTAACACCTAGTACAGGGTATTTAGAACAAATGATGAAATGACAGAGTTAATGACCCTTAACATGAAATTCAATTGCAACTGATACAGAGTGTGAAATTTCTATTGAAACTCTGTTGAGATCATTGTTTTCTTGGACAGAATGCAATTTCAGTATGTCAACAATATATTATGTCATTGAAAAAAATGAGGTTGTAAGACTTTCATTGTACTGATCATGTCTTCAGCTAAAATTAGAATATTTAAATGGAAGACTAGTTTTAATATACATTAGAAAATAAATTTAAAGGAAAATAAATAATAGGTAGTCCATAGTCTGCTATTTAACTAAATGCTGAAGATATTTTTAAGGATGTCAATGAGCTATTAACTCAGGCATTTTTTCTATAAGCAGTTAGTTAAATGTAGCCTTTCTGTAAGTATAAGTAAACAACCTGTCTTTAGAGTACAGATTTTCCTCTTACTCCATTACAACCAATTTGGAATTTTTGCATATCTTGTTTTTCACCAAGGTAGTCTGTTTTATTATGAATTTGAAGCAAATTGAACAAGGTATTTGAAAGATATAGAAATTCATAATGTGTTATGATTACTTTAACTTTTTTTTTTTTGCTTCCCACTTTTATTTGTGTTTGACAGAGTGCTGACCAAATCCGAAGTTCAGAAAGTGGAATGGCACAATTTCCACTAACTTCAGGGACCTCTGGATCATGCAGGCTGGCTTAAAAACTCCTGGCACAGAAGCTGCAGCTGTATTCTGATGTTTGCCACAATTAAAATATGTACTTCTATTTTCAGCTGAGTAAGAATCTTCACTAATTCTATCACTTCGCAGAACTGTATACTTTTCAGTCCTGTGTATATTGCAGAATGGGCATGGGGGATTCTGAAAGGTGATTAGAAGTACCAGTTTGTGAAGTTCTTAGTTCTGTTCTACTTTTGAGAAGTTTAGGAAGTTTTCCATGTCTGGATATAAAGCTTTCCAACAATCAAACCATGCTTCCAATGCTATCAAGCCACGTGAGGGTAAGAAAAATATCTTTTGCCTTGCAATCCCTTACAGGAACTTTTGTTTCTCCAAATAAAGTTCTGCGGCATTCTGAGATACGTTGTCACTTTGAATTGTCTGCATGCAAGGTATAAATTCTGGGGGCCAGAACAGCTCAACCATTTGGCTCTTACTAATGAGAAGGCATTCCATTAAATAAATGACTTTTTTCATGGTACATCTAATTGTGACACATCGATATTATACTTTACTTTCTTTCTAAGTGCTTCACTCAGCTGGCAGAGTGAGAAGACCTGGGTTTTTTTGACATAATTTATAACATTTTTGTTGATTTATAAAGATGTATGTGATGAAGATTTCTTAAAATTTCCATTATCTTGGTCATTTTTGACTGTAAATACATAAAGATTGATCCTATCAGCAAACTGACATAATGGGCCTGACGGAAACTATTTAGGGTTAAATGACCTAGAGGGTGTGATTTCTATTTAAGTTCACCACTCTAGTTTCTAAGATGAGAACAGCAAAGCCTGGAACACTCCCTTAAGAGAACTCCCTTCTCTTGAAGAGCTGTCCGTGTTGAAGACCATGGTGGCCTACCAGGTCCCTTGTCTAGTCTCTTCCTCTGTTGAAAAGTGCTATTCCTCTGCTAAACATTAAGATTTAGTAGCAGATATCAGCTGCTGGTACCTGCTTTCTCCTGGAATTTGTGTTCACCAGGAACACTATGTCTCAGCTTTTACTCGTGGTATACTTGTCAGACATCCTACATTAGATGGTGACTTCTATGACAGCAGCTGGGGTAATTGGTTCTTTCTGCATTTGGCTTGAGATCCATAATGGTAAGTTCCCTTAGCACATCTAGGAGGATGATGCCCCCATAGAGGTGACAGCATGACATTACCAAGGTCTGAGATGATTATGAAACAATACTCCTTGTAATTACTCTGATATTCTGCCAGTTTTACTCTTTTCTTAGGCAGGAGATTCCCAGTGAGTATTAACTTAAGTCTGACTGACTTCAGTGAAACTAATGGTGCAGAAAGATGCTGGTATTTCCTAACATTTGCAAGATCAAAGGTTCCCACTGTATTTTATAGTCTGGATATGTGAGGCTACTTTGCTGTTAAGATTCTGCCACCATCATGAAAAACCCCATGGAAGTCACCAGTATCGTTTTGAAAAGGACTTTCAACAACACAAAGTGTTAGATTTCTTCCTTGGGCATGTAGCTGACAAACATTGCAGAAAGGAGAAAAGCAGTGCACCCAGTTTTGAGTAGGATAAAAATCAGAGGCTATCTTGCAAAACTCCTGTAATGTCTTTTCTGCTGTGCCAGGTTTATCTACAAAACCACTGGTAGGAATCTATCATTGATCATGAAAGCTGTAATTAAGTGGTATCTTCTCACTCCATTCTTTTAAGAGGCAGCAGAGTGTGAATCTATGTTACTTTTACTGCCACTCATCCATTTTCTATACTGAAAGCTGTGTCTGGGAGGCTTTCCAGGGAAAGGGAAAGAGCATTCTCAGACGGTTTCTACTACAGCTTCTGTGTGTAGTGCAAAGGGAGGATATGGCACAGCTGTAAATGAAGGTTTGCAGTGGAAGGTTCACAGTGGAATACTTTGCAAAATTAGAGCCTTGCGGGGTACAAAGGAGCTCATGGGATGATGATAGAAAAAGACTTGTGAATGAATAAAAGAAAGGGAGGTAAAAATAAAATAAGACATTAGGTCCCTTAAATAAATAATGCAAATCCATCACTTAATTTTTAACCTAGCTGCAAAGATTTTGTGTTCCAAATGCTTTCTTACACTGCAAGATAGACATCTTCGAGTTACAGCTTGGATATATAGAGCTCTGAGAACCAGATTCCCTAAAGATCTATATATACTTTGTCAGAACGGAAATCCTTACTACTGCAAATGGGCCAGATCGTAAGGAACTGCCTTTTTTTCTTTTTTTTTTCTTTGGTAAGCTTACCAGACATGTCAGAGAAGGAAGGAATGTATTAGCAAAGGAAGGGAGTGGGTGTAGTGGAGCAGAGTTCAAATCCAATAATTCTTCATTAGCACAGTGGCCATTAAAGAAATTCTTTCCTATAAATACGCTAACTTAACCCCTCTGAATTTATATGCCAATCGCACAGCTGAGAACAACTAGCCAGCTACACTAAATCACAACAGGGATGGGTGACTTTATACAGCTGTGTCAATTTTCGTTATAACACAGAAAGCTAAAGCTGCCATTACCACAGTTAAAACATTGGCTTTCAAATTAGCAAACTTGTCATTTATTCATTTTCTCCCCTATTATTCATATTTAATTGGAGACACTTGACTTTAAGACTTAAGAAAAATTAGCTGTTCTGAATGACACTCTCTCAGCTCTTTTCTTCTTAATTTAACTGCCTTTTTGCTTTCAAGTTCACCAAAAATACTGAACTACATTAGGGATCAAGTGTAGAAGAACGATTTTACTTGATTATCTCTAGGTTGAAAACAAGGTTCTAAAGGAATTTATGTTCCCCAAAAGAACAGTGATGTGATATTTTTTTAAGAACTGTGCTTCTGTTGATTCAAAACACACAAGAAATTTAATGACCAGCAATTGCATATTTTCTGGTGTTTTTCTCTGTCTATCCCATGCTTTGTAAAGGGTTGTCTGATGACCCACTTAGACACCAATACCTCTGTTATATTTAAAGGGAGTTTATGCCTAGCAAATTGACTTGGAAAAAGAAAAGCTATCAAGATTTTCTCTATCGCAGGAAGAGAGTGAGGTAGGTGAAGACAAAGGTTTTAGATGTTCGTTGGGTGTTGCACAATCTGAAGATCGGACATGATGCAGGAGGCAGAGATAGCAATGACAAAGTTCTGCCTGGAGTCTGACATCCAGACACTTCTGCTCTTTATTCTGGCTGCCCTCCACCGTGCTGAACCTTAGACAGGAAAACATCAAGGATTTTCTCTAACTTTTAGTCTAATTTAGATAGATTGGTTTATAATTTAGACATCTGCCATATTTCTTCCTCGCATGGCTTCAACTTTCCCCAGTCTTAATCCTATTTTATTAGTGGATCTAGCCATACGTAAGCTGTGTGTATAACCGTGCAAGTCCATGAAGTAGATAAAGAATCCAGAAGGTCAGAAATGTCTTTCTTCCCTTCCTCATTGCCTAGTCCCTATGACCGTATACAACCAAATGAGGCTCTGTCACTCCCTGACCCCTTTCTTACCTCTCCTCTGCTTTCGTGAAGGATGACGTGTGGGATTACAGGTTTTGGCTTTCTACTCCCTGCAGCAAAGGGAAGATCTTAACCGTACTCCTCTGTCCAGCTGGGTACAGGGCATAACAATCTGGCCATTCGTGGTTAATTACGGAGCCTGACTACGAACCAGAGCTTGTCTATCTGTGATTTCACATCATTCCAACAAGTGCTTGTTGACTTTTGATTTGTGGCCTTCCTTGCCTTCTGTCACTAAACCCTTGTAAAGAGATTTTAGTCCAGTGTTTACTAATATCTTCATATCATCTTCTGGACAGAATGTTCTTCTGTTATTGAAGCCAAGAAAGAGACTGCGGCTGAGATGTGTTGATGATGTTTTGGCTGCTTTTCAAGAAAGCACAGATGCACTGAACACCTTTCTAGAATTCTTAAGTACTAAAATGTCCTTCCATTAGAATTTACAAAGGAAATGGAGAAATAAAGCTTAATGTCTTTTTCTAAACAGGTATGGTTGTATACTGCTGATGGTAAGATCCTAATATGTTCTGGTTAGCAGTCTTGTACATAGGAATCAATGTATTCTCTAAACGCTAAAATCCATACCCTAATTGGCAAAATAAATGATCTAAAGACATCTGAACAACAGCAACAAAGCCCAACCAACCAACTAACAAACAAACAAAACCAAACCCTTTTGCAATATCAATTGTTTTGAATAAAGTTCTTAACAGGAGCAGAAGTCTTTTTTCAGTCTATTATATAAAATAAGAAGACATCTCATGTCTTTTTTTTTTTTTTAATGTATGCTTTATATCCAACAGGTGAAGAAGCATCAATCTTTACTTTGTGAATGTGAAGGGAATACGGTCTTTTTAATTTAAAGAAGAATCTACTAGTTTTTTTAAAAAAGATAGAGGGCTGAAATCAATCTTACTTAGTAAAGCCTTAAGGAACCACAGAAACCATCTATCTTTTCTTTAACTGCTTGTCTGGTAATCACCGAGTAAGAGGCTGTCTTTCACTTTAGATGGAAATGAAGTTGCAATTAGAAAAGGTGCTTCAATCATTTATTGCTGTCCTTAAACTAAGCATAGGTAAACTAGCATAGGAAAAAATAAGAACTGACCCAAAATTGACCGTAAGGTCAAACTGAACTTGAACCAATTGCTCTGAGGTTTTTTGTAAGCTGAGAAGACATACTGAATTACAGGGAAGAAAAGGCAATTCTTGCCATAGTTCTGAAAAAGCCAAAAAGTCCTGAAAATCTTCCTGAAAACAGCAGCTTTTGTGAGGTTTCCAGCTAGAACCACAGGAAATGTTAAGCAAAAAAATACTAACATGTCCAATTTCACCTAACTCTGCAGATCCTGGCTGTCTGGACAGGATGTTACCTGTTTAGTTTTTTTAACATCAAGTCAGGGTCCTGAGGGCACTAATGGGCCTTACTGGATGGGTTTCCAGCTGGTCTCCAGCTCTGCCACAGCCCTGCCCTTCCCAGCCATCTCAGGGCCATGTCTGACCGTGATCCCCATACCGGCCTTGGCCCACATACCTGCCCACAAAGCTGTAGCAGGCATTTTGACACTGAGTGCCAGTTGGTACCTAGTGCTTCCTGCCTGTTTGTGCACTTTCTTTCCCGGTAATTCCCCTAAGGACTCATGTTGTCATCCACTTCCCTGAGGGATGAATAACCTTCAGAGATAAATCTATCTGCACTGCAGCTCCTGATCTGTGTCTGGAATAAAGCAATGGTCAAGAGGGAGCAGGGCAGGCAGGCTGCGGAAAAGGAGGTCTTGCATCCACATGGAGCGAAGCAGTGTATGGAGTGAGACAGTATGGGGATGTGGTGGGGATAAGCCACCCTGTGCAATTGCCCAAGCAATTCCCTGCTTGAGACAGCAGTGCCTGTTAGCAGGGTGCCTGGTCAGCATCTGTGCAGGAGAGGGAACAGCCATGCTGCTGTGTCTGAGCAGCCCTTTTTCAGCCCTTTCTAGCTGAAAACATGCTACAAATCCCCACTTGCTGTTAGCCCCAGGAACAGGCTACACCAGAGCAAAGAAGCAGCCACATAAGAGTTATCTGCTTATTTACAGCAACAGCCCTCATCAGCAGAGAGATGTTTCACGTGGTAATAGCTTCTTGTCTTGTTTAACAAACTGAATGCAGGTCTTGCTTTACCTTGTCCATAGTAACTTTCTTCCTCACTAAGAGCTCCCTATTCTTCTTCCAAAGTCAGATTAATGACTTCAAAAGTCCTGCTTCCATGTCTTACTGGCAGACGGTCTTTAATTTTCAGTCCTTTCAAAAAACTTTCAACACCAAACCCACCTGTGCCCATTTAATTTATGTTTGTGTGTTTTGGGGGATTATTACTATTATTTTAAACAGGATCCTTTTTTGTTTATTTATTTTCATTCTTTTATTCTCTGATCTTACCTCAGGACTAATCATTGAAGTACAGGTGCCAGCTCTTTACGGAGCAACAGCTGGTGGCTTTCAGAATTAGAGCCAGGCTTAGAAATGTGAATACGGAATGATGCAGCAAAAGGGGAGACTCTACAGCTGCCTGAACAATAACGGTGTAGGTTGTAACAAAGTCTATTGGCTGCCATTTTGATCAATTGTAGCTGAGCACAGAAGAAACCCAACTCCTCATGGGTATGTGTAGCTAAGGAAAACCTGGCCGAGCAGTTTAACTCAAGTAATCTTTCCTTCTTTCTTTTATCCTAGTTTCTTATTTATTTTCTGGCAGGCATCAGCACTCCTGGGAAAACATTCCTTGTATGTAATAAAAATAAGATTACTTTAGTGTAGCTTTTGATTGCTGATGTTTTTCCAGCTTTCAGAGAGCCCTACTTCCATACCCTTTGCAGAGGAGTGTGTTATTGTTATGCAGTTTGGTTTAACTCCATGATTTGTGGAAAATATATTTAGTGTTTTCTTTGTTAAAGGAAATAAAATAAGTGCATGTCTTTAAGCTGCAACATTTCTCAGTTGCCAGAAAAACCTATGCAGAATGCAAACCACAAGAAAGAGGTGGCATCAGAATTAGTCAGTCATGTAGCTTTTTAACATGTGAAGAAATATATGGATTATATGTTTTCTGCTCCTGAAAGTTTCCTAAGAAAGTATAATACACAACTCTGGAATAGTTTATGCTAGTAAACTTTTAATTCACATAAAAATTCATTTAAATTTACCTCAGTTAGGAATCATCCGCTTAGTTCTATAATAAAGTTTTAGATACCCAAAAGTGATAATATGCACAACCATTTTCATAAATCCATACTTTAATGAAAAGAACAGAACCTCTGTTTTCCATAAGAAAGTACAGTCATGTTGTTGGCTTGTTATTGACCAGTCACATGACTGACAATAAACGCTACTGTTTATCAAGCGGTTATGAGATCCACAGAAATATCTTAATATGAAATAATTCATGACTCTGCAACAAGACCATGATTAATTTAGGTCAGCTCCTTGAGCTAAATGAGTGTCTTTTTGTTTAGCCGAGATACCTGTTAAAAAAGTAAAAAGTATAACTAGGTATAATTCATTAAACTCATAAATATGCATAGCACTATAGAGGCATAGATCCATGTGCACCAGTCATACTTCTGCTGCTAAAATCTTTGCAATAGTTAAATTTTAAGGGGAGAGTAAGACATAATCAGTTGTTCTGGGGTAAGAAGAGTTGTGAGAATATAGTTTGTCTGGAATTTTTCAAATATATTGAGATTGAAAATGTTATTGAGAACTTAGTAATTTTCATGTTACATTATCAGAATTTCAGTCACTGGTGGGAAATGGCTTGGACTGGCTCTAATCCAAGACCCTATTCTAAACATGAATAATAGGTACTAACCTGTATTTAGGCTATTTATCTGACACTGGGAAGCCATTTTTCCCAATGCTTCTTTTCTTAACTCATAAGAAATCTTAAATTTGGGTGTTTCAGGCTATAAATCCAATTATAGAAATAAAGAAACTAAATCCCCCAAATCCCAGTCTTCAGTTTTTTCTTGTAGCAAGGAACTTCACAGCTAAATTATTTGGAAGTCAAACATTTTAATTGCTTTCTCATGAGAATTGCATCTGACTGCTTTTCGAAATTCCCATCTAGCATACAGTCCATTCACTTGCTGAACACAAGCATTTCCCATGCTCCAGCAAGGTTCACTGAAAATTCAGACTTAACTGTAAGTGACCCAGGAGATCAATGATGATCTGCCTATTCTGCTTGTCCTCTTCAATCCTCACAGAAATCCCTGATGCTTTAGTGTGTTAATATTTACGAAATGGGAGGACCTAACAGTCTCTTAAGGCAACTGTACAGCTGCTAATTGGAAATACAAATTATTTTGGATCTTATTATATTTGGGTCAGTAGGCTTAAGTTTGTAAGTACAGTGGAACAGAGCTATGGGGTTTATATTTGTTATGAAAAAGTTGTATTGCTTGGCATTTTTAGAAAGTTATTCAGAATATTTAGTTCTCTTAACTTTGCTGAGGAAATGAACCTAACTTTCATAATGTCATCTGTAAGAAATGCTGAAACTCTGCTGAGTTCTGCATGTGCAGAAGGCTTTTTTCGAAGTGCTGCACCTATTAGTCATTTAGCTACCAGTAAAAAACATGACATCAGGGATACAAAACTGGCTAGCAATAATAAAACTGAAGACAACGGAACACATATCCATCAATTCCTCAGTAATACTGTTATGATTAACAATGTCAACAATGAACAAACTATTTCAGAGAGAATGTTTCCTAACAAGGTTCTCTCAGTAGATATTAAGAGTTCACTAAGGAGTTGTTCTAGTTTCAGTTCTAAGGAATCTGCATTCATTTGTGATTGGTCTACGCTACAGCCTAGCCCACAAAATATGCAAAGAGCTTCACCCTGGGTGGAAGAATCAAGCAATCAATGAATAAACATCCTAATTTTGATACTGCAAGGTCAGTCTGAGACCTACTAAAATGACCAGAATTTTATTACACACTCTTGCAGCTTGAAGGTTCTCAATTAATATGAATAATGATACATTTTAACTCATGCTGTTGTAAAGTCAGCTAGGATTTCCAGCTGCAGAAAAATTGATGGCATCTTTAAGGAAATTAGTAACTTCAAAAAATTGTTAAGGGATATCCAAAAAGCCTTTTTAAACTACATAGAATTTATCAGAATGACTAGTCTTTTTCCTCAAAGAAAGCCTTTTCTCTGGGATATAAATTATTCCCTTGTGAAGTTTTCAAATCTGTATGGAATGGGACAAATCCTAAGAAAACTTCTGACTGATGAGTAACATTCAGATCTTCCCCTTTACTTTTCAAAACTACACAAGCTCACAATACCTTTTATTCTCCTATTCCTTAATTGCATTCCAGTACTGTAAAAAAGGAATGCCTTTTCTCATATATTTTCTATTTCATTAAGTAAATGCAAAGTAGTTACTTTATTTCCTCCAAATTAACACATTTTTCATGGCATTTTATTTAGCCAGCTTAACACTCTGTCATAAATAAACTAATACATAAATATACACATAAATAGGAAAAAATGTAAAAAATTGATCTTTTTGCCATCTCACACTATGGAAGCAGAGTGGAGCTTATTGTTATCTACACCACTGACTTCTTTCTGGTGGTCATTGAAGCACTTTTTTCCCCAGTTTTTCCTCAGTATTCTAAGCTCAGTTCAAACATCACTTCTCTCTGCAGATAAATTTGGAAAGTGCCCAGATTGAACAGCAGAGTGGGTGGACTAATACAACTGAAAATCATTGCCTGAACTGATCCTGGCATTTCAGTTTGCTTCATGATTAAATTCAGAATGAAGACCTTAACAGCCAGGCAAGTTGTGGGGAGAAAAAAAAGTCTGGAGGAAAGTGTCCACAGTGTTAAAAGACTAGCCAGTGGAATATATCTATGAAGTTTGGGTCACATTCCAGGGTCTGGTCAACTTTTATATAGGCACAATGTACCTCTGAGCTCATTGATGTACTTGTCTGAACCCAGAACAACTTCTTGCAAGGTACAGGACTAGTGTTCATGGAGGACAATTTGCTGATATCCATATGTGTATATGTAGGGGCACTAGGTATATGCTTCAAGGACAAGTCCATTGCATTAAAAGTAATTTCATTTTAAAAACAACAACAACCACAGTAATAATAAAAAATGCCACCTAAAAATCCCCAAACAAAAACCACAGCAATACTGGACATAGGGAATCCCACTTCTAGTTGACTATTCTAATCCCTATGCTACAGAGTTGGACCCCTTCTGCTTTTTCTGTCTCCGTACTGAATTTTGAATCATATTCAGTCCTGTAGGAAAAGAACTTAACTGAGAGTGCTGGAGAGCAACCAATAGCCTGAAGTAGGCAATACGTTGGTTTTGAAAACACTCCTCAAGGAAACAGGTGATCTAATTCACCTCTCAGACTGTGGCCAGAACTGGGTCTTGAAATGCTCTGACCATGAGGTTATCACAGACAAGAGAAGGGCACCACTTACTTTGCCCTAAAGGGAAAAGATTAGAGGCAGGCTTGCTTATCAGGAGGAAAGGCTTAGCTGCCTCATCTCAGGGGTCATATACCCTAAGGAACAAAATGTCTGCTCCATGCACTTATGGCACCTGAGAAGTGGTTGTTAAGACTCCTGTTGGTCCTGGGTCCAGGCTGGTTCCTGCTGAGCTTTCCAGTTGTACTGAGCATCCATGCTACATCTCTCTGTTTTATATAAAAAGCTATCTGTGGCAGCCAGGTTCAGACTATTGCTTCATGACCCACCACTTGATTATCGGGTAGCGTAGAACCTACGGTCTTGCCTGAATCCAGTTCTGATAACTTTCTGTTATAGGAAAGTCCCTGAACATAAGTAGCAAAGCAATTCTTTTGACAAGCAAGTCTCCAGTGTTCTCACTGCACTCAAGGTAAGGGCTCCATGATTGCAAGAACAGCCTAAACAGCCCATAGGGTGACTACCGGTTATTATTATTGCTGTTACTACTTCCGAGCTGTGTTCACCAACACACCCTATAAAACTCAACCCAACCTTCGAGCTGTAACTGCTCTGTTGATTGTTGTGGAACATTTTAATACCTTACGGCAGCCAGCCTGCCTTCCTCAAAGTGTTCAGCTGTGTTTCTTGGACTTGTCTCTGTGCTTGACACTGTCACCTCCTCATCAGCATAAGGTGTGGTCATATTTCACACAAGATCTGGCACAATCTGTGAATCTTAGAGCAAGATTGGACTCTTGTTTTTGGACTCTAATCAGAGAAAAGCCCCACAGAAGGACAGTGTTCACACTTTCCAGTATATAAAACCCTCATGTAAGAACTCTTCTTCTGCCTCTTCAAAGTTCAATATTTTCTGGATCCTTCCATTTGATATCCCATGATATTCTGTGTATATAATTAGTGGATCAAGAAACAATGTAGACAATATTTCTGCCAAAAAATTTACAGATTCCGATTGAAGCAATCTGGTATAAACAACACCTAGCATTAGTCATTTTAGTCTCATTAGTTCTTTGTAGCTTTATATAACGTACAGATGGGGCTGACCTACAAAATTTGGATTAGACTGAATTTCAAAGTCTTCAGATTTTGGACGACTGGATTCCAGTTTTTTCTTTAGCCTAAGATGTCGATAACCAACATTGAGAAATATAACTGTTGCAAGATTCAGTTTTAAAAGACAAGTTCTTTGGTCCTTATGATTATTTATTATTGTTATTTTAAGCCATATGTGCTTCATTTATTGTTCTCAGTTTACTGAAACCATATTCTTACAGACCTCTGTAGGAAAATACCATTCATGAATAGTCATGGACAGATAGCAGTATAGTGAGGCTGTAAGGGGTAAAGGAAATAAACCAGTCATGACCACAGTGAAGTTTCTGCACCCTATAAAGTTTCTTTCAGTGTAAATTCAGAGACATATTGCAACCTAAATCCCATCTATACACATGTAAGTGGGTTAGAAGTTTGAATGAAACCTCTGGTTGGTTAACAGGCATTTGCACATGAGCTTCATTTCTGGTGACAAGCACTGCTCCTCCTGCAGAGAGTCTAATTTAACCCCTTAAAGTTTTTAAGGCACTGAAGAAAGAACAGTGTTTTCGGGACTTTGTGGGGTCTATTGACTTTCAATTAAATTTTTTGACAGAGATACCTCAGAAAATATCATGCTCAAATACACAAATTATACTCACGATATAAATCACAAACACACACATTGAAACCAGTATTTCAATAGTTTTGTGAAAGAAAGTATAGTTCTATATATTTTTCTGATTTATGTAAAGTTTTTGTATGAAGTTCAACAAGGCCAAGTGCCGAGTCCTGCACTTTGGCCACAACAACCCCATGCAACGCTACAGGCTTGGGGACCAGTGGCTGGAAAGCTGCCCTGCAGAAAAGGACCTGGAGGTGTTGGTCGACAGCCGGCTGAATATGAGCCAGCAGTGTGCCCAGGTGGCCAAGAAGGCCGACGGCATCCTGGCCTGTATCAGGAATGGTGTGGCCAGCAGGACTTGGAAAGTGATTGTCCCCCTGTACTCGGCGCTGGTGAGGCCGCACCTCGAATCCTGTGTTCAGTTTTGGGCCCCTCACTGCAAGAAGGACATTGAGGTGCTGGACCGTGTCCAGAGAAGGGCAACAAAGCTGGTGAGGGGTCTGGAGCACAAGTCTTCTGAGGAGCGGCTGAGGGAACTAGGGTTGGTTTGCCTGGAGAAGAGGAGGCTGAGGGGAGACCTCATCGTTCTCTACAGTTACGTGAAAGGAGGTTGCAGAGAGGTGGGTGTTGGTCTCTTCTCCCAGGTGATGAGTGATAGGCAATGGCCTCAAGTTGCACCAGGGCAGGTTCAGGCTGGATATTAGGAAAAATTTCTTTACTGAAAGAGTGGTGAGACACTGGAACAGGCTGCCCAGGGAAGTGGTGGAGTCACCGTCCCTGGAGGTGTTCAAGGAACATGTGGACGAGTCACTGTGGGACATGGTTTAATGGGCATGGTGGTGTTGAGTTGATGGTTGGACTGGACGATCTTACAGGTCTTTTCCAACCTTAGTCATTCTGTGATTCTGTGATTCTGTTTACAGTTTTATGCGGTGCTTAATTTGTTGTTCAATTGCTGGGGATATTTTTTCTGATTTTCAGTTTTGTTAGCTGTTTTACAGTATTCAGAAGGTAGTAGGAATGTAGTAAATGTCTTGAAACAAACGATAGAAGAGATTTAGGAAAGCAGAATAAGAATTTGTTAACTCTTTAAGTGGTCAGGAGGAAAAAGCAGTTGTGAGGAAAAAGCAATCTATAAAGCCTTCTGAAATGCAGCTGGAATAATATTACATTACATATTCTTCAGAAATATATGTGGTTTTACTGTAGGTCACAGGTAGCTGGTAACAAATAGCAAAATCATCGTCTACAAATGACCTTATGTAGATTAGATGGCAAACTTTCTTAAACATTACAAACTGCCAAAGGAACCTAAGGCAAAGCAATGTTTTGCATTCCCAAATCTGGATGCCATCAAGACCTCCTTCCAAGTCTGAGTCATTTCATCTTGAATATTCTGTAAACCTCTTCAAAAACCTTTCAAACGATTCTTAATCCCTGATGAAATATGTGTTACTTTCATGTCTGATCTGTGTTTCAGCAGGAACCATGTAGGCATCTTTATTTTCTTGTCTACCTTGAACTTTTCTTCCTCATTGTATTGAAGCTAGAAAAAAAATTTTTGTACAATTTTGCTTTTTTTTCTCGAATTGCTTCTATCTTTCCTCATATCCAAACTTATCCAAGCGGGTAATCATTGCTTTTATATATGACTCTAAGTAGTTTATGATTTATCTTCAAGTAAATTACAACATTTGTATGCAATTTTTCAGCATTTCTTTAATTAATAAAAAAGGCAATATCTGAAAAATTGAAGACAATTATCGTTATATTTCCTATTGAAAAATAATGTGGTTTATATTCTCAAATTTCTCAATCCTTTAGGATGTTGCTCCTGTTATTATCAATAGTTTTATGGTAGGCCTAAGCTAGGAAAAAAAAAAACCCAGTAATGCCTGCATTGGGCTTTCAGCTTAATTTTGATGTTAGGGTCTATTTGTACTAATACATTCAGTCTCAGAAATGAAGTCTAGATGTCGGGCAAAGTATGCACTTTTTCCTTTGTGAGAAAGTTTATCTGAGGGGTGGAAGCAAATGTGGATAAAGACCTTATGTCACACCTTTGATTCCATGATTAAAAAGTGGCCTCTTGGTTGCATAATTTATTCAGTCACGTTTTGGCTTTGTTCAGCTTTGTTCATGCTAGTCATACTGTAGAAGCCAGAAGTATCTGTTGAATTAATACTATAACTTAATTTTGGATAACT
The DNA here is from genome assembly GCF_030936135.1 of Gavia stellata. NCBI lineage: Eukaryota > Metazoa > Chordata > Aves > Gaviiformes > Gaviidae > Gavia > Gavia stellata. The sequence goes on along the minus strand of NC_082599.1, from coordinate 14,359,748 downwards.
AAAGAAAAACACCTCAAACTTATTTATTTTAAACTTTAAAAAAAAATTGAACTCTGTGATAGTATGAGGTAAATCAGCGTTGTTTATATGGAGAGGTCTTTGTAGCGATCAGCATATTCCTAACCAGAACAGTTTTAGGAATCTGTAAGATACAGAAAGTCTCAAACTATCTAGGAAGACACTGGGATGAAAATTCACTTGAGCACTGGGGACTGAATTTATCAGTAGTTCTATGCAGACTCTTCTACCTGACCTGCTTTCCCTATTCTCCTGTTACACCCTTTACACACTGACCCAGTAGTCAGTGGCACAATTTGTCTTATTCTAAAGTAGGTCTATGAAATAAGTCAGACGAATCATGTTCTAAAAGAAGTCTGTGTATAAGAAAAGCCTCAAGACTGATGTGGTCAGCTGCAGATACGTACGTACATTGCTGATGCCTACAGGTGTACTCAGGCTGTAAGGTTTTCTGTCAGTGGATCTCTCCTTCCTGCTTACCTCCATGAAGCTGTCCTGTGGCTTGTGCTAGATGAAGGCAAACAAGAAAATTATTAGTCTTTTCATGAGGAATGGCATCTCTCTCACTGGACTTTCTGTGGATGGACTAGATGAACATGTGCCCTGAGTTAATGTAGGCAGATTTGGCCCTTCTATGATGGAAGAAGTGAAGACTTTAGTGGTTTTTGGAAGATCCTCTGGTCCTTCACGGCATCAATTTGCACTGTGAAAGTATTCACAGTTGTTTCCAAACAGGTCAGACATACGATATCTGTTTGCAGCATGATGGCATTTTCTTGATGATTTCACACAATAAAACAATTATTTTCAAATACTAAGATCTTTGTTTTGGTTCATTTAAATCTTCAGCATTTTTCTTTGTTTTCACAGGGTAGGTGGTAATAGTAGATGAGGAAGTTGACGTATTTTTCAGACCAAAAGAATATTGTTAAAAAAAAATGTGGATATAGACTAAATTTTCAGTCTGTTGATCTTAGTAGTAGATTAAGAACTAAATTTTTTATTAAATTCTACTGGCCTAGTTTTTTGTGAGAGGGAAATAGGGAAGTAAAGGAGGTTTTATATAGCCATAAATGTTCTGCACATAAAATATGCAAAAAGGTACATTTACAATGTTATTAAGGCTGAAAAAGCAAGACTCACAATTAGGATATGCCACAGTGAAGGTTGCCTGCAGAGTCTGCCTGTTCTATTCATGAACTGTGACCAAATCATTAACTATCTCACCATATACTTCTTTTTTGATACTGTCGCTGCCTTATTCAACTCATATGAAGAAAGGTGTTTTATTACTTGTTGCATGGTGTCATTCCCCATACATTGGAAACTACTAAAACCTGCACTGAAGAGGTAATTATTAATTTCCTTCTTGTAGTCTGATACAATGTGCTTCACTATAGCATTTGACCTTTCTTCATTTTCACAATGGACCTCAGGAGTAAAGGAGAGGCATTATCCTAATTTTAAAGATGGGGCATAAAAAAGCTAAGGACAGAAAAAGCTGACTGAGTTACTGCATGAGAACACTTGGCCACAAAGGGATCCTGCTCACAGGTTAAAACACCAAACTGTACGTTTCTGAAGTGTATCGAAGGTCTCACTACAGTCAATGGAGATTTGTTTAATGCAGTTGGTGGAATGCAGAGAGCTATTTACCACACTTTAAAGTAGACATCCCAAATTCAGCTTAATTGACTAACCACACAGATTTGATGCCACCTAAAGTCCTTTATCCCAACAGATCTCCAGCAGTTCCTTCAAATATCCTGGAGGATCTGGGTCATAGGTATTGGTCCTGAGAGACTCAGCTAGAACAAGGAATTTCACATGGTAATCAATGCCTGCATGTAGGCAAGCTGAACAAGCTAAGTCATGTCTATCGTTAGTCAACTGGATCATTTTCTAAACTGCTGTTGGGCAAATCTTCAGTTGTAAGGGGAGCTTTAACACCCAGCTCGTGCAGCCAGCTAAAGCTGTCTTATTCAAAAAGATGCTGAATCCTGCCCTGTGAGTTATCTAAAAACTGTGTTATCTGGTTGTGTGCATGGCACATGTACTGTTAATGAATTGTCAGACAGACTTCCATTAAGATCTGTAATTTGATTGTAGTCTTAGGCCCACAGACTGAAGTGTTCCCAGTTCTTCAATGTGAATGCCCATCACTGACTTGGCTTTGTGCATCAGTCTGGTCAAGTTACTTAGTGGTGTGTAGTACTGTGTGAGCACACATCATCCCTCACTTCAGTTGTGCTTGTGAGCATATGCATCTCAGGCGCTGAACCTCATCCTGGATACATACAAAAAGAGTAACATCTAATATCCTACCTCATCCCTTATTCCAAAGACCAGGTTCAACACCAGATTTGCATCGTCCTGGGCACTGAATAAGCAGTTTCTGAGGTTAATATTGGATGTAATAATGTAATTAAAGACTGAACCATGCCTTAAGTGTTTAGAAGTGAGGTACTACCTCACAGGGTAACTTTCCATGTTTGTAACTTTTCCATGCAGCAGCTATTAGAAGCTTATCAGAGTAGTAACACACCACTTTTCTAGATCATCAAGGTAGGCTTTTTATTTTTCCTGTTCTTGGTATCCTGGAAGTCAAAGCCTAGTCAACAGCAAGAACAGAATCATACTACAGAATACAGTGAAACAGACGGTGCTTATCCAGGTGGGTGACACTAAGCCAGCAGCCTGCAACACTTGTGCTTTTTTATTCCTTGGAGTGGGTGAGAGAATAAAAGTGTAGAGTTATTTTGGACAAGATAGTTTATCTGATAGTTCAATGAAGGATTCTGCTACCTATACTGGAAGATTTGAACATTATTTTATGATCTCAAGATTATGTAAAAGATGTCTGTTTTGCTGAATGTAGTGGTCACCAAAACTATATCCTGTAGCACAGCCTTGCAGACACTATTAAAGCAAAAGACAAAACTTTTGCTGAGACTGGAAATTCTGCAGAATTACCTATCCCCAAAGCCACTTGTGTTTGCAAAGCATTTCTACTTTTATAGATAGAATCAAGAAAATGAAACATTTGCTGAATATGTGACTGGATTAGAGCAATTAAATGAGCATTGCCGGTATGGAGAGAGTTTAAATGATGCATTAAGGGAATGGTTAGTGAGTGTTATGCAAAATAATGCAATCCAAAGGCAGTCTTTGATGGAAGCAGAATTGACCCTGAAATGTGCAGAAGATGTTGCAATTTCAAAGGTGCCAGAGAATTACAACACTTCATGAAGCTTATAGAACAAATAAATTAGATAGTCTCAGAAGGCACAGCATAGAGAACTAAAAGATTAGGTGCCTCCAGTGAGAAAAACAATATCCCAATACTAATCATTGGCAGTTCAAGGACAAATACTGAAGGAACTGCAAGCAACAGACACACTCAGAAAATGTCTAGGTCAGTGCAAAAAGTAAAACCACAATGTCAAGGAGTGTTTTAATTCTCTAGAGGTTAATGATAGTGACAGTAGAGTTGAGTGTCTGTAGGTAAGAATCAGGGGGAAGGCCAACAAGGCAGATGTCATGGTGGGAGTCTGTTATAGACCACCCAACCAGGATGACGACACAGATGAAATATTCTATAAGCAGCTGGAAGAAGTCTCATAGTCACTAGCCCGTGTTCTTATGTGGGACTTCAACTTACCGGATGTCTGCTGGAAATACAATACAGCAGAGAGAAAACAGTCTCGGAGGTTCCTAGAGTGTGTGGAAGAAAACTTCCTGACACAGCTGGTGAGAGAGCCAACTTGGGAGGGTGCCCCCCTGGACCTGTAGTTTGAGAGCAGAGAAGGACTTGTGGGTGATGTGACGGTTGGAGGCCGTCTTGAACGTAATGATCATGAAATTATGGAGTTTTCGATTCTTGGAGAAGTAAGGAGGGGGTTCAGCAGAACTGCTACCTTGGCTTTCCAGAAGGCTGAATTTGGCCTGTTTGGGAGCCTGGTTGACAGAGTCCCTTGGGAGGCAGTCCTGAAAGACAAAGGAGTCCAGGAAGGCTGGACACTCTTCAAGAAGGAAGTCTTAAAGGCGCAGGAGTGGGCCGTCCCCATGTGCCTGAAGACAAGCCAGCAGGGAAGAAGACCGGCCTGGCTGAACAGAGAGGTTTGGATGGAACTCAGAAAAAAAAAGGAGAATTTATGACCTTTGGAAGAAGGGGCAGACAACCCAGGAAGACTACAAGGATGTTGTGAGGTTTTGCAGGGAGAAAATTAGAAGGACCAAAGCCCAGCTAGAACTTAACCTGGCGACTGCTGTAAAAGACGATAAAAAATGTTTCTACAAATACATTAACAACAAAAGGAGGGCTAAGGAGAATCTTCATCCTTTACTGGATGGGAGGGGGAACACAGTGACAAAGGATGAGGAAAAGGCTGAGATACCTAATGCTTTCTTTGCCTTAGTCTTTAATAGTTCTCTAGGTACCGAGTCCCCTGTGATAGTAGATAGTGATGGGGAACAGAATGAAGCCCCCACAATCCAAGGGGAAATGGTTAGTGACCTGTTACACCACTTAGGCACCCACAAGTCTATGGGACTGGATGGGATCCACCCAAGGGTACTGAGGGAGCTGGCAGAAGTGCTCACCAAGCCACTTTCCATCATCTACCAGCAGCCCTGGCTAACCGGGGAGATCGCAGTGGACTGGAGGTTAGCAAATGTGACGCCCATCTACAAGAGGGGCCAGAAGGAGGATCTGGGGAACTGCAGGCCTGTCAGTCTGACCTCGGTGCCAAGGAAGAGTATGAAGAGGTTCACCTTGAGGGCGCTCACAGGACACGTGCAGGACAACCAAAGGATCAGGCCCAGCCAGCACGGGTTCATGAAGGTCCTGCTTGACTGACCTGATTTCCTTCTATGACAAGGTGACCCACTTAGTGGACGAGGGAAAGGCTGTGGGTATAGTCCACCTAGACTTTAGTAAAGCCTTTGACACTGTTTCCCACAGCATTCTCCTGGACAAACTGACTGTTCATGGCTTGGACAGGCGTACTCATCACTGGGTAAAAAACAGGCTAAATGGCCAGACCAAAACGGTTGTGGTGAATGGATTTAAATCCAATTGGTGGCCGGTCACAAGTGGTGTTCCCCAGGGCTCAGTATTGGGTCTGGTCTTGTTTAATATCCTTATCAATGATCTGGACAAGGGGATTGAGCACACCCTCAGTAAAGTTTGCAGATGACACCAAGTTGGGCAGGTGTGTTGATCTGCTGGAGGGGAGGAAGGCTCTGCAGAGGGATCTGGACAGGCTGGATCAATGGGTCGAGGCCAATTGGATGAAGTTCAACAAGGCCAAGTGCCGAGTCCTGCACTTGGGTCACAACTACCCCATGCAACGCTACAGGCTTGGGGATGAGTGGCTGGAAAGCTGCCCAGCAGAAAAGGACCTGGGGGTGTTGATTGACATCTGGCTGAATAGGAGCCGACAGTGTGCCCAGGTGGCCAAGAAGGCCAATGGCATCCTGGCCTGTATCAGAAATAGTATGGCCAGCAGGACTTGGAAAGTGATTGTCCCCCTGTACTCGGCGCTGGTGAGGCTGCACCTCGAATACTGTGTTCATTTTTGGGCCCCTCAATACAAGAAGGACATTGAGGTGCTGGAGCGTGTCCAGAGAAGGGCGACGAAGCTGGTGAGGGGTCTGGAGCACAAGTCTTCTGAGGAGCGGCTGAGGGAACTGGGGTTGTTCAGTCTGCAGAAGAGGAGACTGAGGGGAGACCTTATCGCTCTCTACAACTACCTGAAAGGGGGTTGCAGAGAGGTGGGTGTTGGTCTCTTCTCCCCAGTGACAAGTGACAGGACAAGAGGAAATGGATGCAAGTTGCACCAGGGGAGGTTTAGATTGGATATTAGGAAAAACTTCTTCACTGAAAGGGTTGTCAGACATTGGAACAGGCTGCCCTGGAAGGTGGTTGAGTCACCATCCCTGGAGGTTTTTAAAAGACATGTGGATAAGGCGCTAAGACATGGTTTAGTGGTGGACTTGGCAGTGTTAGGTTAATGGTTGGACTTGATGATCTTAAAGGCCTTTTCCAAGCTAAAAATTCTATGATTCTATCTCATATGGGCAATTATAAAAATATCCTTTTCACTGTCTTGCAAATAACCACTATGAGGCTGCAGAGGATACTGCAAAAAAGAGAAGAATAACGCTTAAATGGAGCCTGAGAAGGGTCCTTTTCTTTCTGTCCTTTAACAGCAAAATTGTCAATGCCTTGTTCAGGAGAGTAGAATACAGGAAAACCTTAGTACTTCTAAGAATGTGTACAGAGGAAATTCTTAGTCTTCTGGGTGTTATTACAGAATCACAGAATCACAGAATCACTAAGGTTGGAAAAGACCTGTAAGATCATCAAGTCCAACCTAAAAAAAAAAAAAAAAAAAAAAAAACAAGAACAAAAAAACCACCACACAACAACAACATACCACAACACACCAAAAACCAACCCACCCAACACCACACAGCTCTATGCCCATCAAGCTACATCCCACAATGCCACATCCACACGCTCCTTGAATACCTCCAGGGAGGGTGACTCTACCACCTCCCTGGGCAGCCTATTCCAATGTTTCACTACTCTCTCAGTAAAGAAATTTTTCCTAATATCCAGCCTGAACCTCCCCTGGCGCAACTTGAGGCCATTTCCTCTAGTCCTGTCACTTGTCACTTGGGAGAAGAGACCAACACCCACCTCTCTGCAACCCCCTTTCAGGTAGTTGTAGAGAGCGATAAGGTCTCCCCTCAGCCTCCTCTTCTCCAGGCTAAACAACCCCAGTTCCCTTAGCCGCTCCTCAGAAGACTTGTGTTCCAGACCCCTCACCAGCTTCGTCGCCCTTCTCTGGACACGCTCCAGCACCTCAATGTCCTTCTTGTAGTGAGGGGCCCAAAACTGAACACAGGATTCGAGGTGCGGCCTCACCAGCGCCGAGTACAGGGGCACGATCACCTCCCTGCTCCTGCTGGCCACACCATTTCTGATACAGGCCAGGATGCCGTCAGCCTTCTTGGCCACCTGGGCACACTGCTGGCTCATATTCAGCCGGCTGTCGATCAACACCCCCAGGTCCTTTTCTGCGGGGCAGCTTTCCAGCCACTCATCCCCAAGCCTGTAGCGTTGCATGGGGTTGTTGTGGCCAAAGTGTAGAACCCGGCACTTGGCCTTATTGAACTTCATCCGGTTGGCCTCAGCCCATCGATCCAGCCTGTCCAGATCCCTCTGCAGAGCCTTCCTACCCTCGAGCAGATCAACACTCCCTCCCAACTTGGTGTCGTCTGCAAACTTGCTGAGGGAGCATTTATTGCATTCCGCAATAAAAAATGACTGAAAGAAATTCAGCTGGACTGGCCAAGTGTAAAGTGTGCAGGCTCCAAAAATAATTATGAACTGTTGCCCAAAGCAAAAATTAACTGAACTTTTGAGCATCTGATATCTTTCTGAGATGGTACCCAGAAGCTTAAAACATATGAATGCAAAATGTTGTAATTGCTCTCTCTTCAAGCACAATTTTTGCTATGCTTGTCCAGTACCGTTGTTTATAGAAGCCAAATATAGAAGGAAAACCTCACCACTTTCACACCCCTGCTAGGCTTTTACCCAAGGTTAACTGAAGTAAAGGGAACCTGCATTAGTGGCAATAATGAAAAATAAAAAGCCTGTCAGGACATGTGGTGATTCGTATTCTGTTAATTGAGGAACGCATGGTGTGCTTCACCAGACTAGAAGAAACTTGTCTCATTAGTGAATAGCAAGCATTTCTGAAGGATGATACTGATTTAAGCCTATTGGCAAATGGATACTGGAGATAGTGACAGAGAACCTTACAGCTTTTTCAGCCTAATAGGCTAATGTTTAGAATGGCCTATCTGCTTGCCCTTTAGTATAAACAATGGCTGTTGGTTTTCATGACATACCTGTTGCTCAGTGTTATTTGGACAGTATGGCGGAGGTAGTGCTGAACAGCTTGAATGCATATAAGATGGAGTCCACTTTAATGCAAATGATGAAAATTGTCAATGCTTCAACAGATCAACTTTATTTGATGGTTGCACCATAAAAAAAAATTACTTGCCTGCTTTAGAAAAAATTAAATATATAAAATAATTGAAACTATCTTTAAGCAACCGTGGTTCTTAAAATATCTGATTTCATAGGATGGTTAATCTGCAGCATTGTTTTTGCATTAAATGACATTGGTTACACATACTTATTTTATGTCACACAGTAAACAAAATGGTGTTAGTGGATGCTTTTGATGAAGCCTAGGTACTCAACCTTCAAAAAATCAGGTTAACTTATAACTTCGCTCCAAGGAATAGTTTCAGCAGTTTCACAGCTGAAAGTCCCTATGCCTTTGCACCTAGATCTCTGATCTCTATATAATCTCTATATTATCTTTATATATCTTGCTTTAATCTTCATAGTGCTCAGGTAAAGAAGCTTAGAGTTGAATTATCCATAAAGCCAGGATATATTAAACCACAGAGCTGATGACCACTGGAGGAAAAGAAGGACAAAAATTCTTGTTTGTTGTGCCTTCTTTTACTTTTATTTTTTTTTCTCTGGATACAAAATGAGAGAAAGTAACTAGCTACCTGGCATATATCATACTCGGCTTCCTACTGGTTCTTTCACTTCCTGGTAGGTCTTCATCTACTAGAAAAGCAAAGTGTACTGCAGATATGTGGAATGAATTATTCCAGTTCCAATGGTTACATTTTGGTGACATTATCATAGAGCAAATAAGATTTCATAAAGTGTCAATTGGCCTCACTGATGATGCTGCCAACTCAGTGTGTCATCTATATTTTCACTGATATTTACAGAAGTATTTTAAAGAAATGTTTGTCTAAGTAAATTTGATTAAAACTCAACCTTAAGTGTTCAAAAGTCACAAGTCAGGCTCCAACAGCATTTTTAAAGTGATACGTCTAGCGTTCTTTTAGTTTGTCTCCAAGCATTTGTAACATTACTGTTCACGATTGTGTTTCTCTCCACAATAAATAGGTAATTAATAATGAAATAGAATGAGTTAGGGCTATAGGAAATACTGTACTACAGGAGAATTTGAGAAACTACCTATCCTTCAACACTGTCAGCATCACCATCCAGTCTGTAATAGGAAGTATGCCAATATCCCATCACAGGTTTCCTTTATGAGTGCCAATGATATTACCCAAAAAATTAGGTGACAGTAATGTCACATTATCATGACATCAGTGCTGCTTCTCTTTTTTTTGTCATCCTCTGTAACCAGACTTAGAGCTGCTCTTCAATACTTGGCTTTACTCTTTGTGTACAATCCAATCTCTTTCTCCTGCAGGTGTCATTCAGACCTTCCTTGATAAAACAGGGAGGTGTCATGCATGTGGATCTCCAGATGTGTGTTCATGTGGGAGTGCAGGGATGAAAAGTCTTAGAAAGGATTTAGATGATGAAGACAGAAGTCATGTATCACAGCGTAAAGCAAAATTTCACAGCACAGCTTCTCTTACAGTTTGAAATCCCCAATTCATGATCCATCAAGGGAAAAGGTTTCAGTGAGACTGCCTGAGAAAACACATGAAGTATTTAGAGAAAAAAGGAAAGGATCCCTGAGATCATTACCAGCACTCCAAAATCTCTCCTTCTCCAAAAGGCTGAATTTCATATCAATGTATGGTGGTATATGGCACATTTTTTGCTATCAGTGAAAAAGAAGAGATGAAACAGTATTGCATTTTGTAACCTCAAACTGGGAGGAAATGCTGTTTTAGACAGAGTCTATTAGGTTTCTTTGGATCTCTATCTCTCACATATTTAAAAAATCTGCAAGGGAGCAGGACATGACAGCTAAAGCTGACCTATGGAAAAACAATCTTATAGGTGGTGGTGGGGGTTCATCTATGTATTAAACATTATCCAGATAAGGAATTATGTGGATGGAAATAGGGAGATAAAGTTCATTAGGAAATTAAAGAAATCAAATAATAAGGAATTTTCCAGTATGGCCTGAAATTGGGACAATTTCTCTTTATTACACCATGAGCGCTGATGCCATGGTCCAATAATAAAAGAGGACAAACACATGCGATGCAGGCAGAATCAGAGTTTTATTGATTGGATAGAAATGGTTGATATCTTCTTGACAGAAAGACATTGCTATTTAATTATCCCACCAAAAACCCTTCCTACTTTTGATGGATCTGATTTTTTCCAGCTATTTTTACAACATTGGTTCTGTGTTCTGACCAATTCTGTCAATCAGTTTTAAATACTTTAGTCCCTGCATCTTTTTTTGACCATAGGCAGCACCTTACTTACATCACTTAAATGTTTCATAACTGTCCTTTTACACACTTCAGTAATGATTATCAGATGAATTAAGTAAGGTATACAAGGCAGTTGTATGTAATATTCTTCTATGAAACAAGTTACTGATAAAAGAATGACAATGATTTCCAGAGATATATCCTACAGGCATAATAGCTCTACATTCCACAGATATTGGGGTTTATCTCAAACCTCCTAAATCAATGGAAAGAATTTATTCCCAAAGTCTTTGAATCAGGACCTGTAGGGAACACCAATAATTTTAGATGCTGTCTCTTATTATTTAAGACTCTGAAAGAACATATATGAAAATAAGCATGCACCAGGACTGGTTTGCTGGCTGGAAGGGAAAGATTACTGAATGCACGTCTGACATCTCGGGCCAGGATTCTGGAGGCAGGATTTCACAATGTCAGGGTGCCACAGATGTTTGAATCAGCAGCCCTTTCAGTGAGACAGATTTTATTATTGTGATGATATACTGTGACATTACTGAACAATCATGGTCAAGAAGCAGTATATCTGACTGCAGTGGATGTTGTACAAACACAGAGCAAATAGAATTTCCTCCCCTGACAGTGCTTAAAATTTTAGAAAATCAATTGGGACAACAATTGGGCATAGGGGAAAATAAGGAAATTTAGTGAATATATTGCCCACTTGATAATATCAGTCCTGGCCTGACTAAAGGCAGATTTTCTGGCATTAAAGAATCATAAAATGATAGAATCATTTAGGTTGGAAAAGACCCTTAAGATCATCGAGTCCAACTGAAAACCTAACACTGCCAAGTCCACCACTAAACCATGTCCCTAAGTGCCACATCTACAAGTCTTTTAAATACCTGCAGGAATGAGGACAAAGGACAATTTCTAGGAAAGGATTAGAAAGATAGTAGTGAAATGACTTTGCAGATGATTTCAAAGAGTTTTTTAGCACTGTGAATGACAACATCAGCAAAGCCTGGAAGTGATTTCTTGCAAATCTAACAAGCTGGTAAGTGAGGCTAGCACCTCATCTTACAAATTAGGGACAGTAAGTGAACCTAACTCTAGCAAATACAGCAGTTTAAAAATGCTGTATTATTCACAGTAATTTTGAAGCTCAAAGAAGCAGTCATTAACACTTATGTTCTTACACTACAGTTATGTCTATTTTTGAGAACTCTGAATTAAATACTTAGTGGTTCTACATGCAGAGCTGATTAAATTCCAACTCATATATTAATATTCCAGAAGATGAACACACAGCAATATCATGAAAAATAGGATTATTTCACACAGAGCTAGCCATGAATAAAAAGCCCTTCCAAATACAATATGAGCAGGCATGCTGTTAGGATGCCAGTTGGCTTCATCACATGGAGATATTGCTGCCTTTAGTGTCTGTTTCTCCACAGACTGACACAATAAACCGAGGCTCCAAAAAGCTAAGGGCTTCTTAACTGCTCATTGACACAAAATAGTGGTCTCCAAGTACTCTTTCAGATGTCATTATGGTCTATCATGTCAGTGATCCATGGATAATAAGAGCGCCTCATGTAAATCACTGGGGGGTGTTCTGCTACCTTGTTAGGTTATCATATAAATTTAATAACAGATTTATTTTATTTCCCTTTTGAGAAATCGAAATTGCTTGAAATGCTTTAGATATAGCCACAAAAGTGAAATGGTCTCATGTGTTTCACAGTGATGTGTGCATCCCTACTGTTCTGTTCTCCAGCCTTTTTCCCTCTGATTCCTCTCTTTAGTTCAGAAGAGAGTGTGTTTCACCCCTATTTTACCCTCCACTGGCACACTGCAGTTCAGCTCACAGGGTTCTTGTTCTTTCTACCAGTATCTTCAGTCCTTTCTTATCTACCCCTGGCTGCCCCTGAGCAGCAGTTCCGGTCAAGGGTTCCGATGAGCAGGGATAAGTCGCCTGTGGGAAGGAGAGTTTTGCCACTGCTCTGCTGGCTACAAGCCCTGTGTGCAACAAATTTCATGAGACAGTCTTCCCACTTGCAGGACTTCTCACTGGAGCACCTTTCTTGACACTCGGCAATGGCGTGACCACATTTCATTACACAGCCTTTTGCTGTTGCTGACGGCCTTTGAGATATCCTTCATCTGCCACAACATGTTATTTACCCCTGTAGTTTCATGTGGAGGGTGTGTTGGTGCAAGTTCTGTAATTGTGTCCAACACAAAAAATTACTGTTACTTTTCTTGTAGTAATATTGGGAATTCTGAATGCCAATATAAAGATCAGGTAGGAATACTTGGTGTTAACAAGTTCTCCAATTTGAGCAATTACCTGTACTGAACTTTTCTATTGCACATACAGAAAGGTGACTGTACCATTTCATATCCATTTAATCCAGTTCATTACCATTGAAAGTTCTACATCTTCTGTTAGGATTTTTTTTTCAGGGTCTTCAACTGACTTTGAAACATTGGATTTTTGATCAGCTGCCTTTTTGGAGAAAACCTCCTCTATCACCCCCATAGCAAGTATAAGCTGCACCTGCCCCTGACATATTGGATTTAATTAGGTAAAATCAGCTGACTGCCAGCTCTTTTGCCAACACTGCAGAAATTTGGATGTTTCAAAAAAGCTTTAATGATTCTTTGTTCTGCAAACTGCTGAATGATACTTTTATAGAAGTTATAAAAAATACATAGAATTTGAATGTGAATGGACATTTTAATTTCTGAACAGTTCAGATTGCTATTTTTGGAAAAACAGTGGCAATAATAGTTTAAATTTTAAGAAATTTTATGGTCAAGCAGGTTATTTTTTTTTTTATTTAATTTAATTGGAAATAATTGGCATTGGAGGTCTTTGAGACAATTTAAACAAAATTGTCTTTCCAAATTTCATTTTTAAGGAAAAGATTTCTGTTTCACAGAACTATCAGTATATATAACTATATTATACCCTTATCAGGAATAGTCATAGTTATACAAGCTATGTCTTTTTATAGGCTAAAAGACTGATGACTCACATGATCAGAACAATCAACGTACTCAGAGAGTTTGTGAGGTTTGATATTGTTACTAGGAAAATTAATTTCCTTTATGTTGGTTTCTCTGCGTGTACTCAGATTCATCTGGTAAGAACAATTCTCAATGTTGACATCATTCCACTGTATAAATTATCATGACACTGTGATAATCTGCTTGATTCTCTGGGAATCTTGTTGGGTGTGTAGCATGAAATCCATCTCTGGATGAAATGTTGACTGATGACTAGTGTCCAGTGTAAGCCTGATGTTTATGATTCTCCAACAGGTACTCATGAGAGATGAATGCAATCAGAAAGAATTCATTCTGTCCTAAATCATGTCTATAATTTTGTAAGTTAGTGACTCTGAAGGTGTTTATCTCTTAGTGTGTTATAGCCTAGATCAGTAGTTAAGCCTGTCTAAGTTTTAGACAGCTGCAGTTAGATGAGCTGCATCCCATCTTAAATTACCTTTTTTTTTTTTTAATTTACTCTAAACCAAGATCTCTCAGGTGGTTTCCGAACTTTTAGATCTGGCTTTTTCAGCTCAAAATCAATGCTTTCTAAAAACACAGTGTGTTTCCTTGCATATCATAGAGTTTTTCTTTTTTCCTTCCTTTTTCCTTTTGCTTCCTCAGAGCACCTGTAAATACCTGGTACTGGAGCTATCAGAGCTAATGAAGTTCAATTGCGTAGCCTGATCTTATTAAATCCAAAGACTCAGATATGCTTTCTACTTCTATTTTGCCATTTCCCTTACATCAGGGAGATGGGAGCTGTAGTTTCCGAGGCAGGTTCTTCAGGAATGATATAACAGTAAAGAAACAGAGACACATTTGTGTGATGCATCTAATGCATTGCCTGACTCACATCTTTATTAACTTCTGTTGAAGAAAGTCACAGCCATACCCACCAACATACACATGGTTCCACCTAAATATTTCAATTATTGATGGTGCTCCACTCCTTTATCATGGCTTTTTAAACACAATCTGTTTTATTTGGTGGCATGTTTAGTGCCCTACCTTTAGTAGGTTTTTTCTCTAAAAATAGCAAAATACAATCGATATTTTGAAAAATACATGGAAGCATTTATTCCATGTGAATTCATGTGAGTTTGGTAAAATGTGAGTACAGGGAAAAAGAAAGTCAGAGGTCTTTACCAAATAACCCTGTTCGCTCTTATGTTTATGCATCATTCATTTATTGTGCATCATTCTAATGAGTAATCTCTCTGTGTGTAAGTGTATAGTGCAGTAGTATTTTAAAAGCAAAATAGGCAAAGATAAAACTGACAGCACCTTGTTTTATTCTCCTCTCCTTGTGTTTCGTTAGATCATTGTTTGGTTTATATCTATGATATTTGTCTGGCTGGAGAGGAACTATGGAAATGCTAGATTAGGATCTGCCTCCATAGTTTCACAATCTGATCTCGGCAAAGTTGCCTCATAAATGTAAAAATACTCCTGCCTAGAAAATCCTTTTGATCCATGTTAGACACTTAGTTTTTGGACAAAATTAAAAAGTTAATGAGAAAAATACTTTTCAACTTGGTTCAGTCACTTGTAGTCAATTGTTGTCTGACATTCTAAGCTTGTCAGAAAAAGGTGAGGAGGCTGTGTTTTAATGAAGGATTACATTGATTTTTAACTCCTTAGCTAGTTCAAGACTTCCCTATTATTCAACATAACATAGTTAATCCTACAATGGAGCTGAATGAGTTTTTAAAAGCTGACAGAAATATCCTGGGCTGGCTGCATACTCTTCTTGTTGGAGCCTTATAAGGCAACTGGAACCAACAGTTTGTCAAATATGTAATTGCATGACGAAGAGAGGGTGAGAGTTTCAATGCTGCTTTCTTTCCACATTAAATGGTCACTAGTAAAACATTGGCTTTTTTCCCCTTTAAATTTAATAATACCATTGCTTTAGTGGTCATCACTAAACTGGCTCCAGACCAAACTCCTTGGGGATAATCCCAGCTGTCAGATGTGAATCACAACAATTATAATCACTCCGTGTTCAAATGAAGATCATGCTGAGGGCGTGCTAATTCCAAGGGAGAGTTACATCTGGATTGTTGCAGCAGTGGTAAATGCCACAGACACAAAATTTCTTATGCCTTATGTTTTTTCCTCCTTTTCTTAAACTAAAACCTTGAATTCAAGTTTTCTCTTGAAACCATAATAAACAATGAACTCCAAATAGGGAAATTAATTTTCAGCTGTCATGAAATACAGAACAACAGTTCTTTCTACAGAAAAAAGATTTATTGAGAAAAATAATTTGCATATAGATATACCCTGAGCTTGAGAGCCACAGAATCAGTCACAGAACCATTGAGGATGGAAGGCACCTCCAGAGAGCATCCAGTCCAACCCCCTGCTCAGAGCACAGTCAACCACAGCAGCCTTTTTGTTTTTTTTAGAGTTTCACAGCTTTTTATTTCTCCTGTACAGTCAGGACCACTGACAGTCTGAAATGCGCTGACTTACAGGCAGTCTAGGTAACTGAACAACCTTACTACAAGAATATCACATTACAGCAAAAGTCCCTATTTTTGCCTTTTTCTGTCTGTACACATTGGAAACTTAGGAAAAGAGTGAAGGGTTTTTTTTCTGTAAAGAGCAATGTCTTGTATATATTGCAAGCATGTTAGCTGTGAATAGTATTCGATACTACCAAGTTTTCTCTTTTGTTAATATGTGAGGTGGTATAATGTTATCAGAGTGTCTATAAAAATTATTATTGATGTAACTACAAAGAGGAAAGGTACACTTTTAAATTTTGCATAGCTACATAGCTGTTCAGGACTTACCTAGAATACAAATAACTCATACAATGAAATATTTAACTGTATTGAAGAATCTCTATACAGGAAAAAATCCCACAGGCTCTGGGAAAGACAATTGCTTGGTAAATCTCTTAAATCCAAAAAAGCATAAATGCCATAAACCATAATTCTTTCAAATCAGATAATCCATTATCTTGCCAAAAACCCAAAACATAAAATAGATGAGAACTGGGAGCTGTCCCCTTGACAGACTTATGAGCCAGTGTAAAGCTCTGAAAAAGCTTTGCAGCCACGTGAGATGTGGACACAGCCTTTCAGTTCCACACATGAACACTAATCTAACACAATATATAATTATTGACTTCTGGTACCAAAACTTCTCAGTCATTTTCATGCATGGATCAAAGACTTATAGAGACGTTTGTGAGCATTTACTTCTGTCTACGCTGTGAGAAGGAGACAGTCTTACAGCAAGCTGAAGGCAGCTCTTGTTTGTCTACTGATGTAGGCATTTACAGTGTGACAGTGCCTGTGTTAATCAGAATTTATAAGAGATGGGCTTGGGAGGAAGTACACATGCATATGCCACAATGTTTCCAAGCTTTTGTTTTACAGACAGGCAGAGGGAGGGTGAAGTTATCTGCATATGAATGTGCAGCCGCGCAGGCAGAAGGAGTTGCCAAGAATGTGGTGTGAAAAGATACCCCAAGAAACGCTTCAAATTTAGAAGAGAAGCTTTTGGGGTTTGCCCAGGGACATTCAACTTGCTTTCAGAACTAGAAACCACAACTGATAAGAGGGCAAAGGGAGCAGCTGTCCGGGGTGTAACAGTAAGTGGCAGAAGTAAAGATGACAGCAAATCCCTGCCTGTTCACTGGGTGAGGTCCATACCCCTGGTAGAACACAGCTAAGAAGTTCCTGAAGTGATGGAGTGCTCTTGCATTGTGCCTGACATGCTTCAAAATGCTGACCATCATCTCACTGTTACTGGAGAAATTTGTTCACACAGGCCAGGAACTCTTTGGAAACATAGTGGTCCCATTTCTGAAAGAATAACGTAGTGCTTATCAAGAACTGAATTTCAGCAGTGATGATGGTACACTCAACAATAACTCTTTTTGTTGACTGATGCCAAAAATTCATATAGAACATTTATTCTCAGAAAACCAAATCTTTAGCTGATGTGGATTAGTGCAGCCATTTTGAAGCTGATAGTGCTAGACCAACCTAGGCAGCAGAAAATGGTAACAAGAACACAAAAATAAAATGTGAATATAGATAAAATTTAGTATTATTCTTGTTGTCATTGTCATCGTTGTTGTTGTTGTTATTTAGATAGAAAATCAGATCAGAGTGGGCCAATAGTTTTTTGTTTCTTTAAATTAAAAAAGTCTTGCAGTAAAGCTGCACCAGGGGAGGTTTAGACTGGACATTAGGAAACATGTCTTTACCAAAGAGGGTGCTCAGACACTGGCACAGGCTTCCTAGAGAGGTGGTCGATGCCCCCAGCCTGTCAGTGTTTAAGAGGCATTTGGACAATGCCCTTAGCAACATGCTTTAGCTTTCAGTCAGCCCTGAATTGGTCAGGCATTTGGACTAGATGATCACTGTATGTGCCTTCCAACTGAAATCTATTCTATTCTATTCTATTCTATTCTATTCTATTCTATTCTATTCTGTTCTGTTCTATTCTATTCCATTCCATTCCAAGACTCAAGGATTCCAGAGGTCTTATTTTCACTTGTTTCAGTATTTTATATTGCCTTCTAGTTTTACTTTATGAAGGTATTATTAAACTCAGACTATAGAATAACGTATGGGCTGGAAAATTAGGATTAGAAAAGATATGCAAGTTTTTGCTTTCTATAGATACAAAATTCCATAGGTAAACAGAATTATTTTGGATATAGAACCATTTTTTTTAAAGTTTGTTACTTAGTCAATGGTATTATAAAAAATTAAGTTAGTTAGTAATCTATGGCATAAAAATTGTGTATTGTTGCTTGTTGTTCTTTTTCTGAATCTAAAGACTTAAATGCAAGAAAATAAAAGAAGGATATTTTCTCTCTAATCTGCCATAACTTCATTGATAAATGATTATTTAATTTTCATTTCTTAATTTTAAACAGTACTTTATGTTGTGTTTTTTTGGTGTATGTGAACCAGACAAATGATCATTGTTTAAAAAATACACCTGTGGAAAAATGTTATGAAAATAAATAACTTGATGTTCAAAAGGTATTTTTCTCCCTAACATTTTATCACGTATTTTGCAAAGCAAAACATAATTTTTTATTATAAATGTCATTCTGCCAGTATACTGGTGCAAAATACAGTTGAAACACTTAGGAAATCCAAGACTTCAGCAAAGAAACATTTAATGTAGTTAGATACATTGATTTATGTTAAGAACTTTTGGTTTCCTGTGACAGCATGTCTAGAACTTCTCCAGAAGTTTTACGGAAATGATTTTTTATTTCTTTATCAAAGATTTGTCACAGGAATATGTCTGCCTTTGTAGTAGCATAATCTAAATCTTCTACTTCAGGACAATCCTTGTTTTCTTAATTCAATCAGTTTAAAGCAATGTACTTAACCGATTGTTTTCCATCTTTTACAGAATCATATTGGTCTGGCATTGAATTAGGTACTAATGGTGTTTCTTAATATTAAAACTATTACTTCAGAAACCAGGTTGATAATGATATTTGTCTTTGGCCCATGGGAATTATTAAGGGAGTGAGTTTGCTTGCAAGAATTCCTGCTCTGCAGATACAAATTCATTTCCAGTACGGAAAAGTGATATCTTTAAAACAGAGGGAAAATACAGTTAAAAATCACAGACATGCTTGATATCCTAGTGAATCCTCCATGATCTGAGGTCCAACTCAGGAAGAAATATCTGGGTTTTTTTAATTTTATTTTTTTAATTAGAGGCATTTTATCAAACTGAGAAAACTCTGCTTGATCTTACTTCTGATATCAGAAGTGAACTTGTGAAGGACTTGTCCTACTAGGAGACTGAAAATTCATAACTCACTGTCTAAGCATTGATGCAGAGGTTGAGACTGAAATTAAAACTGTTCCTGAAGACAGATTGACATTCAGGGCCAAGTTTATACCATCTCTTACAATTGATGGGAAAATTTAACCAGATGGGCTCAGCTGGACAACTTGAAAAATTATTTCATATCCTGAGCTTAAATGATTAATAAATATTTGATTCTTTGCAATAAATCACAGGCTTATCAGGCAAAAATGAACAGCCATTTCTGTGATCTAACACTGCATCAATAAAGAATTTTATATATATATATTGAAGAAAAAGTGAACACAAAAAGATGTAAATGTTGGACATATCACTGAATCCTTGAAGTAATAGGATAGAGCCATCTCACTTGCCATACACATGGGATGTATTTTCAAAATAATAATGTTACATATCTTGCTTCGTCATGCAACATGATGCATGCCTTGTTCTAGTGTAGGACTTATAAAGATAACGGGGGGAAAAAAATCTTGATTATTCAGTACAAAATGCACATTCCCATAATCAGATTTTATCAGCTGCATGAAGTTCTGTATTTATTTTTGTAACAGGAATTTCAGTTTCATGAGATTACAGGACCTTTTAAGAAGAATATGAAGGCACATGGAGGCATTCATTTGTTCTATTCCTTATGGTACCTGGCTTTGATTCATGATTTGCTATGACTGCTTCCGAATAAATGGTAAAATGATCATTTTAACATGTGAGGAACATGGGATTGAATTCAGAGCAGAGTCCAGTCCTGCTCTGCAAGGTCCTGTAAAGATTGATTTCTTTAGGCTGAATAAAATAAATCTCCTTTACAACTATACTTTATTTGTAGACCTGAAGCCAAAATTATTGTCATAAAACTACTGCTTTCTCCTCTATACAAGTGCTTTATAAGATATATTTCTATTGTAACATCTATAAAATTAAAAATGCAGTCTTCTAGAACAAAAAGCACTTTTATCAAAGGGAGGAGGAACACAGCTCTGCCTTAGAGAAAGACAGCAACCCATATGCAGCATGGTGCAATACTGAGTAAAACACCCGTCTGAACATCATCATGGGCAGTGAGTCAGAATCTCATTTTTGCTCCTTTGTCCTTGCTGCAACAGCAGCTTGTCTATTAAGACAAGCCCCACTCTGCCACCCCAGGTTTCCTGGGGGTGGTGAGTGATCTGCTTGTGTTGTGCCCTATTTTGTGCCACCCCTATATTTTGTGCCATACACGACCTGCAGTAGACAACTGCACACTTTGTCCACGCACTGAACCAGCTCTGAGCTGACTGATGAAAGGTCAATCTCGAGACCTTCCCTGCAGCAACCAGGGTGTCTGCAGCTCTGCCCTGCGACCTGAGGGGAAACTTATGCACACTCTGTAACAGGGAGCAACAGCCAGAGTCTTATGCTGACCTCTCCCCTCTTCCTGCTGGACAACTCCTTTTGCTCTTTGGCAGTCTATCCTTTGCCAAATAACCCTCTCCAATTATAAATATAAAATACAAATTTTTAATTTATTTTGTTTTAGATAACTATTCAGGTGAACTGTAAACCCATGTTACAGCATAGTCAATGGAATGAACAAACTCAAGAAAAGAAAACTTCTGACAAAGTTATCAGTTTATTCTATGTATACATGTGCATATGTGTGCACTACATCTTCAGAATAGCTTTGGTTTGTCCCCTGTCATCCCTGGTGCTTTGTTGAGAGCTGATTACTCCATTTGTTTGGTTTGTTGATTTTTATTTTTTTTTTTAATTAAAAATGGTTACATCAGCTTTTGCCAGGCCAAATTAATACTAAGAATTGTGCTGACGGGCTGCAGAACACAATAACATGTCCTGAAATGTGAGCCTGTGTTTGGAATTTAAGTTTCGGTTGCAGTAAACTCTTCCAGATTCCTTGCCCCTTACATAACATGGTAAATCCTGTCATCTGTGTTCTGATAGCATCTACTTGTAAGGCTGGAATGAGCAGTGCAAACATTCCTGAGATCTCTCCTGTTCGTCATACCGCTGGGCTCGCAAGCAATCACAACTGCATACCTGAAAAAGGATACACTGCTTTGAATGTTTACAATATATCACTGCAGCAGCTAGAAGTGGACTGCACTAGCTGGTCAGGAGAAAAAATAGGTTGAGGAAAGCTTTTTTTTAATTTTTACTATGTCTCCAAGTTCTATAGACTTCAACCTCTTTAAGTGAACTTGTCCCAGCATCCCCATCGTATCTTATTTTGAACTGTTTCTAAAGTTTTCCCTGCTACAGCACTTAAGAACATCTAGAAATCCTGATTTATGTATTTAAACTCCCTAGCTTCTCTGAAAAATGCTGATATGCAATAGATGAATATAAGAGCTTATGCATAAGTACCCTGAAAGCATACAGACATAAGTTAGTGCAGCACTTCTGAGCAAGACAGCTCATGTTAGTTGGCTTGCCTCAGTGGAAAAGAACCGGCTTTTGTTCTCTAGAAATGCTTGCCTTTCTGTAGAAATGAAAATAACAACAACAAAACCCATACGCAAACAAAGAGAAAACCCCAAGGAAACAGAAAACCCCTAAAATGATTCAATTACTAATAGGCTGTTTTCACCTATGTCACTATTCCTCAGCTTTCAATTTTCAGATTTTCTTTCCAAGCTACAGCCTTGATGAAAGCAGAGGTTTCATCAAAGAAAAATTTCAGATAAAATCTTTCAGACAGTTTTGCTTGTGACCACCATGGAGCACTAAAAAAAAAAAAAAAAGTATTACACATATATGAAGCAGATATAGTCTGTACAGCCTTGTTGCATCCATATCATAGGGAGAGATTAGTTGAGCTAACTGTCTACAATCACATCATACAACAGAGAACACATGCACTGAACTGATGTCCAGTTCTTAAATGTACACATATTCTGAGTATACATACGTCGACCTTCCCAGGCTGGGAATAATTCAGTTTAACTCTTACTGTTATGCAGTAAACAAGGGAAGGTCATAATTAAAATAATGAAAGAATGAAAAGTCACAGAATCTACTTACTATTGAAGATGAGTCGACTTTTAAATTTTTTTTCTTAATTTTTTTTTCCTCAGCATGCGTCCCACTAACAACCTGTGCTGCTGGAGACACACCAGCACACTGAGAGCTGAGATTCCTGATTGCTGGAGGAAAGTGGAGTGGCAGATGGATGGATTCTTCTGCAATCTATGAATGAAGTAATAAAACTAAATGACATTTCTGCTTATGAGATTTCTTTGGTCCCCTAGCTGTCACCTTAATGGGTCAATAATTTTCCTATTTTCTTGTAAACAATATCACTATTTCATTTTGGACACTGTCAAAGACTAAAAAAGCAGTATGATATGTCATTTGAAAGTAAATAACCTTGTTATTTGCTGCAATCTTATTTAGTTTTTTGAATGATACTTATCTTCAGATCAAGGCTCAAGAGACCACAGAGTTCCTCTGAAAAGTTATCCTGGCAAAGATAATGATGGAGGTATTTTCTCATGATTAGTTGCAACAAAAGTCAGTTTTCTGGCTGTGCAGTATAGCTTTCAGGATTCAGTGAGGACATAGATGGAGAAGTACATATAAATGCCTGAACCAGAAAGCTGAAGGCATGTGGCCATCATGTCAGCTTTCAAAGCCAGCTCATACTGTCAAGAAGTGCAAGTGATGGAGGCCAGTCAGGGTTGGACACCCCCGGCATCCAACACTTGTAGGTGTTATTCCATCTATGTTTAAGAACTCTGATGCAGAACTGGATCCTGCATGCAACTTTTCAGGCAAACTCTTCTATATACACCCTCCAAATGATAGACCAGAGGCAGACACCTACTGAATTTTCCAGTATTTGTCAGGTGTTTTGTCGGGTGGTCATGATTCTAGGCCTGGAGATCTTAGAAAATCTTAGCAATCTTAAAAAAATGCTTAACTTTCTCTGTGTAATGTGTGAGGGGCCAAATGCCTATCCTGTCTGCCTTAAACCAGTCTGAATATGACTACTAGATTGTCTGCATCTCCTTTTGTCTATGTCTTTCATTTGTACAGTAACATATACCAGTTTTGCAGAAAAGAAAAAAGATAAAAGAAGAAATGAGGAGTCTTGGACACTCTTAGTTTTCTGCATGAATAAACACATTGCATTGGTCTGTATGCAGTGGTGATGCAGTAAGAAAATTCATAGGATTCCAGTGTTTGATGCTTTACTTCTTCATTGAATGTTTTGATATTTTGCTACTGTTAAGCTATGTAGAGCATACAGGAATACTACTAATCTCTAGGACTGCTAAAGAGGGTCTTTTATTTCATTTTTATGGCATATAGATAAAATTATCTATCTGCTTTTCTGACTGTGGGTTTTTTTGAAGTTTGATTCTAAGTGTGGATGAAAGGCATCATAATTTTTATTGGTGTAAGCTAAGGACAGAATTTGTCCCTGAAGGGTTTATGAGGCTTGTTATGAAAACAGAAAATATCAGAAGTGTAAATCCTTACAGCAGGAGAAAACAATGTGAG
Source organism: Gavia stellata (assembly GCF_030936135.1). Taxonomy (NCBI): domain Eukaryota; kingdom Metazoa; phylum Chordata; class Aves; order Gaviiformes; family Gaviidae; genus Gavia; species Gavia stellata. The sequence continues at coordinate 14,336,081 of NC_082599.1, read as the reverse complement.
CATGAAATGTGGTGACAGTTTTGTATCAATTATGAAACCATCCTAAGGTATACTTTAGCACTTGCCAGGTAATTTTTTTCATGACTGCGCTAATTAGGAAATATTTCAGCTGACTTCTTCAATAGGCCATAAAAGAGAGTGAATAGGCAAAAAACAACCAGATGAAGCTACAGCACAAGCTTATAGGAGAAGAGACAAAAATTGGTAAGGTGACCAGAACAGAATTAAAGCAGAGCTGAAAACATTGTACCCTTCATTGTTATTGCTGTTATCATTTTTAAGTTTTTCACAAGACAGTTTCATACAAAAGCATCTTTTTTTTTTTTTTCTTTTTCCAGCTCACTTCAAATTGTTTGTGTGTTTTCCTCCCAATACTGGTAATTGACTGCAGGAAATGTTGAAAACTGACTTTAGGAAGGACAAAATTAAGCTGTTTGTCACCATGCAGCTGGAAATAAAGGAAATACAGAAGACTACCCAAGATATATGGCAGAGTAAAAGTTGACCAGGCTGCCTTCCAGTATGTCTCTGGTAAAGAAACAGCAATAGGAAAAGTAACTCTCTGAGAGACAACTGAACTAAGAGGCCCAGGAGCACAGATATCTGTCTCCCAACATACCTTTACAGATATCTGGCATGCTCTACCATATGACCTGTAAAGGAAAGAAAAGCTAGATTAGAGTTATAAATAATGAAAACCAAATAGGACACATTTGAGGCAAAGAGATACACATTTTGCCAGAGGAAGAAGGAGGATGGCCAAGGACACTTTCCAGCTACATGGAGGTAGCAGAGCTAAGAGCCCAGCTGCAGGCAGCCCAGAGCGTGAGGACTGATTCCTGGTGCCCCTATTCAGTAGCGTCTGACACCTTCTCGAAGGTGATTAGCATTTCGATGCAACTTCAGTCACCTTGTCAACCCCTTGTGTCTCAAACATTGTTTTCCTTCCTCATTCCTTTATTTCTCCTCCCCCAAAAAAAGAGTGGGTAAGAAGAGGATTTTATCCCTTCTGATAAGAAAAACAAACATGAAGCTGAGACTGTTAGAGGGACATGCAATGGTTAGAAAGTATATGGGAGATGGTACAACTTACTGTCCAACCTCAAACAGCTTTCAGGAGTGATTCCCTTTGGCCATGCTGCTACAGGGGCCCAGACCAGTTCTGTGCTAGAAGAAAGCATATTTATGTCTGAAAATCCTTGTCTTTCAGCATTTTCAGTCCACAGACCATTCCACTTTGACTCTCTTGCAAGCTTTTTTCTGCCTTTTAACTTGACTTCCATGTTAGGTGAGTGTATTCAAGTGTTTTTCCTCCTAGAAGCTGTTGATTCCTTCCAAGAAGTGCCTTCCATCTTCCTGGAGCTGGTGACTTCTCACCATGATGTGGCACATACTCAGCTCTGCTCCTAATGATGTCTGCCAAGCATACAGATAACAGGTCTTGGCAGCAGGAAGATTCAAAGGAAAGGAGTCAAGTCATCTGAGGATTTTAAAGACCCTACAGTTTCTTATTCTTTTGAAATTGCTAGGAATGACCATGACCCTAACTTTTGTGACCATGAGACTGTTATAATCCTTTAAAGATTGACATGAAACAACCAGGTTCAGTGAAAATTATTTGGTGTTCGTATCTGCTTTGTGTTTTGAACTTCTGGGCCACAGCACCAGATTGACATATTTTTTGATCATTCAGGTTACCTGAGTCTCTGCTGTTATTTTGACAGGGTCTGTAAATAGAAATGTAAGAGTTGGACTGAGTGCAGGCAAGGTAAATTTAGTTTTTGGGTTATTCCTTTGCAAAGGACTCCTAAACAACTAACTCCTCTGCCTTGCAAATGACATTTTCTTCACTTTAATTCATTCCCTGTTCCAGTCTTTTTACTTCTGACTTCTTGTATTGATCTTAGCTATTTCACTGGAAGTCCTCTTTTTAACCTTCCTTGTGTTAAAAGCTTTCCTTTCTTCTTGGATTATAGTATAATTCTGCCTTACTGAGGTCTTACTTCACTGCTGAACCTTGAATCAGAATTGCTTTTATATATCCTTGTGTAATCCAGTCTGCCAGGATGATTGCCAAAATTTGTCCTGTTTTTGACCTAATGTTTGCATATTTTTTAATTACTTCCTATTCATTTTTTTAACCAGCAGTGAAGAGGTAGATGTGGGTGCACACAATATATAATGGGCTTCGGTTTGATAAACTAATGGTTATCTTAACCTTGCTTTTACAAGTTGTCCTTTTATAAAATGCAGGCAAAAGAAAATGAGTGACAGACATGATCTGCATTGTCCAATACACTACTCAGTAAGCCCTTTTCCAGAAAGTTAAATATCAGATATGGTTGTTATTGCAGCACTCTGGTATATAGAAACAGATACATCACTGATTTCTGTTGAAATTAAAAATATAGAGAAGATCTTCTGTCCACATAAATTATCATAAATAAATATTTTTACAAGATCAAGAGCAAGCTCATATTTTTCCTATCTGTAGGACATTCCTCACATTCTACTCATTCATTTGATGTATTTGGTGACCTTTTCTATAGTACATCCTCACTTTTCAGGTTAGAATAATAAAATGCTTGGTTTATATTTATATTTAAGCAATCTATACTAAAGGATATTGTTCTAACAAGGTTCCTACACTGATCTCAATAACATTGATAAAAATCTGGTATAAATCCATTCATTCAGCATCTGCTCATCCTTTTTCTTCTATTTTTAATATGAGTAATATCCACTCCTTACAAAAGAGGTCTGAGAAAACAAAAAAGACAACAAAAAGCTCTAACTGTTGCCTGAGCACAACATATGCTTTTCTGAAAGTACAAGGCAAATGAAATGCTTGTAATAAAATTTTTGACATTCCTGCCAAAAGTCATGCTTTGTGTTGATTACTGAAGGCCATGGCACCGTTTTTCAAAAATAGCTAGTATTTCTCAGAAATGCCTTGCTTCAGAGATACAAAAAGCCACGTTTCCCGAAAAATGTACACCGACAAATGTTTATATCTGTTCATATCTGCAGTCACTACTCATGTTTGTTTAAGAAAATAGGCAAGATCCTGAAGACTACATGATGATGCTGAATTATTTCTTCTGTAACTGTCCAATTAGCATCATGATGCTTCTGAGGGAGATATCGGTGCCATATGGACTGCAAGATGCTGAAGACACCTAGCTTTGTCTCCCCCTCTCGAAGAACAGATAAAGCAGTCGTTCAGTGGTTCTAATGCCTGATGGATGTGGGGATTTAGCTGCCAAGTAGCTGTTTCACACAAAACCTCATGAAGTAAGAGACAATGGAAACATGAGATGGAAAAGGTCCTTCTGCGCCATCAAGCAAAGCCACGGACAAATGTGTGCACTGCTTTGTCTCTTCCCTCCCAAAAGTGTTGTGATAAATCCAGTTAGATTTCCTTGCCTCAGAGTGAAAGGTTTTGTTTGGGTTTAATTGCAGCAAGAGTTAGAAATTTCTAATTTTAATTTAAAAATATATTTGTGGATATTTTTAGGTCAGTTTGCTCACATAGCAAAGCTTTCATCTTACGTATTTCTTATATATGTATGTGTTACTTTATAGCTTATAGCAGTGCTTATATTTTATTTGTTCCAAAGTACTTTTATTATTTTCACCTTTATGTATTATATGGGTGAACGTTAAATTGTTGCTATTATTCCAGTCCCAAGTTCAAGTTCATCCATTTATTTCTGAATGCTATTCTTAAAATATCTGCACTGATGATGTCTCAGATTTGTGTTATTTTCAACTTAGCCACTGACACTTTTTTCCCCCTTCTTTCTTTATATCCACTTAAAATATTAAATGAGGTCAGTTTTGAGTGAGATTCTGGAATTTCACAAGTAATTGCCTTCTGATCTGATATCTTTCCCATCAGTCTTGACCATTACTTTTCCTAAGGTACAGTCACTCTACAATATTCATGTGCCCCATCTTTTTTTTCCTATTTGATCTCCCATATGCCATCACACAAAATGTTATACTGAAGTCCAGTTAGATGAAATGTGAATTCCTTTTGTTTATAAACTCAATTATCTTAATAAAGAGAGTTATGAGATTAGTTTGTGAAGATCATTCTTGGATGAACTGAGGTTTTGTTTTATTCATATTCTATTTCATAATGATGACATTTATATTCTGTCCCCATTGCGGCATGGAGTGAGCTGAAGGAAAAAAAGGGAATACTCCTTTAGTCTCCTAAAAGGTACTTTGAGTAAGAGAGAGATTCCAGGAATAAGAATTAAATTTATGAAGTTCCAAGACTTAAATCAATATTAAAATTTATTGAAAGAATGCAGTCTCTATTTTTCCTAAGTGGTCAAATATCTTTATTTTGTTTATTGATTTACATGTGGGACTTGGATAAAGATGAAGAAAAAAGGCAGGCAATGTTAACAGTGATGATAAATTCAAGCTGAATAATGGGAAGTAAAATTTGCAAAAACAGAAATGGAAGAACTTAGCTGTAAAATTAAAGGAATACGTTTTGAATCATCACAGAATTTTGCAAGCACAAATGTACCCAACTGAAATGATGATAGTAAATACAATAAATAGATCCATATAATAATCAGTAATGTCACAAGCTTTGAAGTAATATGCTTCAGGATGCTTGTCATTCTTTGAATTTCCTTCTATTAAAGAATGACCATGAACAGGGACAAACCAAATGAGACAGCTTCCTCTGAGAGTCCATTCAGAAACAATTAGTGACCTCTCTAGTAAAGCTTTTATATATTTTGTAGTAGCTCTTTGTGCAACACCTGCACTTACCAACTCTATCTACCTCAGCCTTTTCCACTGAGGAACTGGCCAGCACACTGCAATTCTTTCTTGAAGGTTATCAGAGTTAACAGAACCCTTAGTATTTATAGAGACAGAAGGAGGATGTTTCTCTTTGATCAGCTGAAGGCCTCGTATGGTGCCTTGTGTGGACCATCTGTATTGGGATGCAGCTTGTTTTGCGTAAACAAATGGGACTTTCAGGAACTGAGGCTACAAATCATCTAGGTATTTTACCCTCAGTTCTCAGTTGTCTGCCCATATGGATTTAATTTATACTCATGAAATAAACGTTAAAAGATTTCCATGTATCTGTCTTAAAATTAGCCTAATGTTAGTCAAATAAGATTTGGAATAATGTTTGGAATTGATAGTACCTGCAATGCACTATTTATAGTCTCCCTTGGAGCCACTATTGTGTAAAACATAATTAAAGAGTTTCTAAAATGCGCAGTACAGTCTAGGTCAGGTAAATACATAATCAGGGAGTTATTAATGGAACTGCAATTAATTAATATGCCTCCATCGGAGCCATTAAAGCTGATTAATGTTATGGCACACAAAGCGAATTTGTAGCTAACAAATCAATGACCCAGTAGACCATATTGTCTCCTCTGGAGCCATTACACTGTACCATATCAAAGCATCATTAGAGAATTTTTAATTTACTGATCATCAGCCCCAGTAGTCATTAGTTGGCCGAGGCTGATGATGTATGTGCATAGAAGAAATGTAAGATAGTACTCCATCGGGGGATAGATCTCCTCCCAGTTACACTGCTGTAAATTAAAGGTAACTCCATTGGAACCAATGAATATACATAGTTTGGGGGGAGGGGGAAGCAAAAACCAAAACCCCAAAAAATACTCCAAGAGGACGGTCAAATCAGCTGAGAGCTTTAAAAATTCATTTATTATGCTTATTCAATAGCTCATTTCTAACGGACTAACCAGCAGGTTTGATTCTCCTTTTAACCTAGGAACGGAAACCACTCAGAACTCATAAATATACAACATGGAGGCAGGGAAAGGCAACAGATTATATATTTTCATGCCTTATGTATTTGGATTTCATCTGAGGTTTAGCTTGGGATCTCAATTTTCAATCTGCAGTTGCAGCATCCCTGGGATGCATTTTACTCAAGACTGTTGATACATACTCCCAGCCTTTGCTCTTTCTAAGCATAGATTTTGTCTAGAAATTCATTAGCTATTTCTCATTAAGGATAACTCTTTCTCTGGTTTTCATTAACTTAATTGGAGTTATACCTGAGATAATTTTGTCCTAAATGGTTTAATACAGAATAAATGTTCACAACTGTAGTAACTGAGTCCTTTGAGGACAGTGCAGAACAAATATTGCGATCTTTGGCAAAGGCTGATCCCAAGTCTTTGTCTGTCTAAATTCACAGACTTGCTGCGGGAGGTCATTTGCCTTGAGAGCTGTGCCATCCTGAGAGTGCAGGAGGGGCATGGCTCTGGATATACGATTTGCTGGTAGTCACTTTCTTTGTAGTTTTTGTTACACCGCAATCCCTTTCAGATTGCCTAAGATTTATGGACCAGATTCTTGTTTTCTTTTCCTTTTTGAAGCAAGGATTATTATCTCACAGTCTTGCTCAGAAATGTAGATAAGAGTTAATTTCATTCACTTTTGATGTATTGTAGGTGGTGTATGTATTCCGGTTTACACATTTATTCTTACAATAGACAGAGCTTAGAGCACTGCTAAGAAGCAGAGGATTTACTACATATTGTAGCTTTTGTTACCCACCTCAGACTTTCTGTAGTCATGGGTTTTACAAGAAATTTGATTGATGTAGAATAAAGGTATCGCAATATTAGTTTAGATTAGGAAAACTAAATCCACCTTTTGAGATAGCTCAAAGTTAAAAGGAAAGAGCACCTCCACTGCTTTCCTTTTCTTGTTTAAACAGAAAGAGAGTGCCAGTGATATTGGGCTAGTTATTTTAGAGATCATTCCCTTAATTGTCAACAAGTGAGAGCGTTTATATAAATGCATATGTCAATATGTATTTCAGATGCATAGAACTTAAGTTATTTGTCAAGTAGTTTTTCTAACAGGTTCCATCAGCTAGATTGTACTCCTGCAACTGAATTTAATTCCTTGCTTCATTTAAATGTTTTTACTCCTACTGTCCTCAGCTGAGCAGTGGATTCTGCCTGATGAGAAAAACTCACAGTACTTCGGTTCTTGACTTGTAGTTGGCCAAAAGCTTGTGGTACAGCCAAAATTTACCCATAATTCATTATGATGGTGGAACAAATCTACCTACCTGATAAGGATACTCTTTTGATACTTCACTTATCTTAAAATTTAAAAAGATCCAAGGTCACTGAAATCAAGGAGGACTGTTTTCTGCTTTGGTTAAGGTTTCATAAAATATTTTAGATGTGTTGTTGCCAGATTTGGAAGAATCAGGAGACACTCCCTAGTATCAGGGAAATTTGCATTTTTCTCAACTCTTGTTCTTCTCTCTCACCAGATTCACACCATTTTCCTTAATCTTAGATGCTTGAAATTTTGAGTTTATTCATACAAACTAAGGCTTTATCAGTCATTATGGGGAGAAAATCTTTATTAAAATTAAATGTTTATACTGGGGCATCATTCTTAACAGATGTGATGTAATTGAATTTCATGGAGCAGTGTCAGTTCACAGCAAAATACTTAAACTTAGGGTGTCCAAAGAAAATACTGAAAATAGCTGTCTAGCTGTCCAGATTTTCAGAGTGTAGCTGTGAAACCAAAACATTGTATATATTTATACATGTATGAGCATCAGTATATAAGAAAACAAAACAAATACCAAAAATTATTATTTTTGAGAATTAAAGTTCCTTAATAAACCACAAAACATACAGACTAGAATCATCACCTTTGAAGATGCTTCTTTCACTTTTTCAACAGCCTATGGTTCTGTTCAGCAGAAGTGGAAACCAGAAAGACTGACTGTGTATATACTCTTACCTGCAAATGATGCAAAACACTTTTCCCATGCCTTAACCTGATATGTTGGGGTTTTTTTCAATATTTTTACTGTACTTCTAAATACGTATGCTTTTTTTATGTGTATTTTTTAATTCATATTAAATTGTTTTAGATTCAATTTCAATCCTGGTCACAGAGTTCTAGTGGAACTGAGCTAAGGAATTTAATTCTTTGTTCTTCTATTTCCTAAATGTACACAACATTAGTGTTTTGATTTTAACCTCCCTGTTATTCTTTTTCTTTGTTTGTATGTTTTGATTTGCATTGTGAAGTAGTTTCAGAGCGCATGAACTGGATTCCTTTTGGGTTGAAAGGAACTGGAATCTGTGCTCCAGGAGTGCACTTAATGACTCTACACACACACAAAAAAATATTCAGTCCATAGGACCAGATGAGAATAAATCCAAAGTTAACAAGCCTGAAATGTCTACAGCCTTTTTAATGGTCCTCAGCACAAACTGTTTTGCCTGCATATCTATCCCCTTTTGGTCCATGCTCCTTACTGACATAAAAAACAATTGTGTTTGTTTTTTTCTTGCTCTGTCTCTAGACTGTAAGCAGTTTTGGACAGATATTTTTCTATGCTGCTTGAAATGTGAAATGGGGGCCTGAAGATAACTGATGTAAATTAAAATAACTGTAAAGGGAAAATGTTGGCAATAATAATGAAGCAAAGAAAACGTAGTTTTGAATATTACTTCTCTTCTTTTAGATCAACCCTGATCATAAGGTGAAGGCATCCAATCTAGATAATTTCAAATCCAAAATGCTATTAAACATGCAGGCTTGATTAGCACAGTGGCAAGATTAGTATGAAGAGCACAAAATGAATCCTTGATGCTTCATCCACTGAATTGGCTATAAGGGTTTTACAAGAGAGGAGGAGGATGTGGAGCACCAGGTACAAGAACTGGGAGTACCTGTCCATTTTAGCGCAAAAGTCTTCCCATGTAGAGCTGCAACACAGCGTGATGCAGTGGCTGTCTGAAAAGGCTGAAAGCAAGCCAAGCTGTGCTTCCTCACACAGCGCGACTGCGCCAGGCAGGCAGGTATCTCTTGGCTGGAAGTCTCACCACCCCTGTTTGACCCAACTAACACAATTTCCACAAGCCCTCAGGTGTACACTGGATTCAGGGAGCAATCATTCAACCTATACAAGTGCAAGTATGTAAACAAACCATTATTCTTGATATTTAAGCTCCCCCCATTATTGACCAACTGCAGCTGCATCATCTCCATGTCACCTAACTGTTCTCTCCCGACAAATCTATAACATCAGCTATATTTTTTCCCTTTAGCACACTTTGTATAGCACAGCTAATAAATTCACTTCCTACAAGATGAGTCATATTTTAAAAGTGTCAAAAATAATTTCACAGTCATAATTATGGTACTTTGGCAAAGTCAGACAAGCACAACACATGATTTATCCTAAATAGGAGATGAAAGACACTTAATTGTTGTTTTTACCAAGTCAAATTGGCCACTAGAAATTCAGGTAAACTGAAGTTAGGCTTTTATAAAGGACTGCTGAACTGAAGAATCATGTCAAATTTACTTTTAAAAAAAAAAATTTTGACAGACATGCTAATCAACTGGGGTTTCACTTCTTTGTGCAAATGCAGTGCAGCTGGAATGAAATTCCCTAAAAGGTTGGTTTAATTTTATTTGCTCATGATTAAAGCTTTGTTCGTAAATAGGTTTGCATTTTCTGTGACATTCTGCTGTTAGTCTACTTCTTCTGAGCTGTGCCAAAGGATGATGAAAAAGGCACCAGGTGGCTTGACCCCAGTCACACGCAGCAGGGGCTTTACTGGCTTCCAGCTCTTTGCTGTTTCCTATGATGATTCTTGAGACCTTTCTCCCACTCTTTCTGCGTCCCCACCCCAGCACCTTTACAATCCTCTTTGTGATTTAACACCAAGGACAAATAAAAATGAAGTGTTTTAGTACACGTTCACATACAGTGAACATACCGTGGAGGACTGACCAGCTGAAGTATGCTGGTTATTTACTAGAATTGAAATGGAAATACTGTAAATCCTTTGTCTTTCATCCAACTCTATGATTAACTTTATGTGGGGAATATGTCTTTATTTTCTTGCTTCTGCTTCATGGTTCAGAGCACCATAGGAGTGCTGACAACAAGAAGAAAAATTCCTGTAATTTCACTTGTGACAAGCTATGTTTGCTTTAGAGTCATTGATAGTTTGCCCCAAACCTTTCTCTGGTACAGATAAAGATAAGTAGATTTACATCAGATGAGAACTAGCAGACTGAGAAGTTGTTTTTAGTAATAAAATTACTTACATATACATATACACCATCACTCACAAACTACTTTTTTACATTTTCTTTTGACATGCTTTTTTTCTCTCCTCCAAATGTACTTTCAGCAAGGTTCACAAAAGAAATGTAGTGTATAAGATGGAAAACATAATACATTATTAATAAAACTTGAAAGCAACAGCTTAAATGGTAATCTTTGAGTAAACTGTAAATCCCTCCAATATGTCCTGTGAGTTATGTAAGCATCCTGAGACAGACGGAGGATACAAATTAGAAAGAAGTAGGGAGAGAAAAATCAGCAAAAACCATTATGAATTGAAAATCTATTCCTTTGTTTCTTCTTGTTTTTTTCTGCAGAGTAGAAATTACGTTCTCAGCAAATACAGCAAAGAGAGCACAGAGGACTTTAAATTCTCATTTAAATCATAGTAATGCAAATCAGGAGCAATACTGTGAAGCTCAGTAGAATGGCAGTTAGGAGTGAAATGAAAAGCAAGCTCTAAAACTCAGCTCTTGAACTCAGTTGCAACAACACAGACCAGCTACTACCCTGAAGGGAACATGCATCTGAATCCTTTAGTCCACTTATCAAAATATTGACGGAAAATTAGGTCTATAAATACAAACAAAATGGGAGGGATGCTGAAGGGCAATATTTAATGTACCATCCTTCCCATTCTTCCTCTTTCTCCCTTCAGCAGTATTGCAGAACCTCCCAATATTCATCAACTTTACCTACGACGCAAAAGCACTGGACTTTCTCAGGTAGAAAGAGACACAATGTTGTTATGGCACCTGTCACAGGACAAGATTTGGAGGTCTAAAGAAGCTTCCTGAAAAGAGGGGAAGGGTGTTCCAGTAGCTCTAGTAACTGAACTAGCTTGGGTACTCAGATGTATTGAGTAAAATGAGTAAAGCACTTCAATGTACAACACAGACACAGTCTGAGCAACTTGCTGAAGACCGTGCACGACTTCCAGGAGCAAAGTTCTGGTTCTCCCATCTCTCAGACTGATACTCCAAGACCAATGGATTGTGCTTTGATATCACAAATTCCCATGTAGTTCCGTCAGGATTAATTCACTTCACATGTTGTGCTGCAGCACAATTTTTCAGTTCTGAGTTTATGAGTAAGGACAAGAGAAAAAGTGAAGAAATTATCTCTTCTGCCATTGAAATTCACAGTTTTCCCACAAAAAACACCCCAAACACAATGAAACAAAACAAAACCACAGCACAAACAGAAAAAAAACCCAAACCAAAACAAAACCCCAAAAGCTTTAGCTCACAGTGGAACTGTTTTATTTCCTCCATGACTTCTAATTTTGTCTCTTTGCCATTCTCCTCAGCCAGTAATAGAAATCCTGAATAGATAGCAGGCCTTATGATCGTTTGCAAAACTGTGCAAAGGAACATAGGTTTACATGATAAATCAGAACATTAGTTTTTTTCAGAATCTACCTTTCTTAATTTAACATTGTTCAGAACAGTAACTAATGTGCCCTGACATGCAGAGAAGTACACAATTTCCTGCCTGCTACATCTTGGAGTTGTTTAGATAATTCTCACTAGTATATAAGTTTTCTAAAGTGAGGACAGTAGTTTTGCTCCACTGCAGTTACATACTGACCGTATCTTGAAAGCCTTAGAGAAACTAACAAGCCATCTTTTTTTAATTTTCAAAACTGAAAATCAGAAAAAACAAAGAAATTTCAAAGTAAACCAAGCACCAATCTGTTGGGTTTTTTTGTTTGAACAAATATATAGATTTTCAGATCCTACTTCACTGCCAGTTAAGTTTATATACATCATAGTTGTTTTACGAAGACAGTGGCATGCCATTTCTTGACTCTCTTTCACTGGAATATTTTACTACAGCCACAGTTGGTAGACAATATTTACGTTATCTACTAATTGGCTATATTCTACTAGTGTCAGGGCCTGAAATTTCATTTTACCCATGAAGCAAGAAAGCATACACAGGCAGTAGTGTAAAAAAAGTGGTCCTTAGTTGCTTTTAACGACTATTCTGAATAACAGTACTTAGCACGCACATGTAGCCTGCCAACAACATCCAACATTACGTTTCAGCACCCCGCCAAAAAACCAAATAAAAACCCTGAAGACAATGGTTTGAACCAAGAATAAAAATGTTATTTAACAACTTTTTTTTTTTCCTTGCTTCTCTCTTTGAATCTTTTATTTCTGTAACACGATGCCAGAACCCTGACTCAAACACCTGGGCAAACTAGTTAGCCCCTTGGCACCAAGCAAGTGCTTCCCAATTAAATTCAATGTTTGCTAATACTGTTCCAATTAAGCAAGTGTGGTGCTTTGTACTGTCTTAGGGCTAACAGTCCACTGGGAGCATCAGTACAGATATCCATTAAATAAAGTCTAAAGATTTTATCTCTCTTGATTAAAAGGAAAATACTGTAGTAAAATGGTTAACAGGTAATAGATTAATCTAAAAATTTACTTGCCACTTTCTATCCACTTCACTAAAATCCTTTCTTTCAATGTAAGTAAAGGATGCCCTGTATTGTAGTGGTGATGTATTGCAATCACATCTTTATTCACACATTTACCAAAATGTATTGTTTGTGTGTAAGTCTACCTTGCAAGTCCATGGCCATTAAACACTTCAGCTTGGGTAAAGGGATATGGAGGGATAAGGGTGAGGCTGAGCAGCAGACAAATTCCAGTATGTCCATCCAAGAGTCCTCAGGCATCAACTGCACTGCTCTTGCTGGCAGGAGGAACGATGCTGACTGCAGGCTAAGCGGGAAGCCAGGTCACCCTCCGTGGGGAGCCACACTGTGGGGAGTACAACACAAAAGCAGATCTGGCTGCTTGTGGCAAAACAGCTGATCAATGTTAGGTCCCCTTGCAGGGCCTGCCTAACACCTCTTAAAGGCTCGTTAATGCCAACAACATGCTGCCCCTTCCTCCCCATTCCATACCCTAGCTAACAGCTTTGGCATGAAATGCTTTCCCATCCTTTGAGCATTTCTGAGACTTTGAAAAATGTTTCCTTCTTGGAATACAAACATCATCACTTTTTATAAATCCAGGGGCTTTTTCCTTAAAAACACTACCAGAAAAGCATGGAATTTTTACTTTAAAATTTGCAAAATGTAACATTTAAAAAGTCGAACCATTGTTGTTGCTGATGTTTTTCCCAAAATGAAAAATAAATCAAAACGGAACCTTTCACATACCCATGTTAGGTTTTATGGCACAGTGTTGTCTCTTTGCTTGTAGTCAGTGGAGAGAACAGTATCCTGAGTAGAGTATTCATGCTAGTTTTATACAGTTGTAATCTTCTCTTTGAAAAGACTGTTTCTGTTTCCACTGTCTGTAACCAGAGCTTTGGTGACTAGCTTGGATTAAAAAAAAAAAAAATATCTTATGAAGGTTGAGAAAATTAAAAAACTAAGGAAATTAATTCTGTATTTGTCTTTATTTGATGTCAAACTTTACATAAAGAGTGGGGTTTTTAATCTCTAATTTGGGCTAAAAGTCCCAAAGGATAACTGTAAAAGGCAAACAAAAGCAATGCACTCACTCTAAAATTATATGTCTAAGAAAGAATTGTTTTATCTGAAAATGTCTCAATGCAAAATTGCCTAGTAGCATTTTGGAGGTTCCCTATTGAGCTCTAGGAATTCACCTGGAAGAGGAGCCTGAAAGCTTAAAAACAAGGCAGGAGACAGACTGGTGTTTTCTTAATCTATATTTATCAACTGAGAAGGAGAAATATTTGCAGAAGCTTTATAAAATAGAGGGAATCTTGCTCCCAGAGCTGAGAAGAAATAAAGGGTAAACCATAAGAATTACTATGATTCTGTTGGTTTAAGCTTCTTGTCCTTTAGGTATAAATGAAAGGGTAATGGCTTAAAATTATGTTCATAGACTACATGTATGCACATATCGCCCATTTGCTCATCTGCTTTTCTGTTTCATTTGGCTAATGAACTCTTCTGGGTAATATTTAAGCTAAAACTGAGAAAGGCAGCAATAACCCAGCATGCAAACTGGGGTGGAAGATGAAGAATTGGACTAAGGTGTCTGAAGTCTCCAAAAGCCCAGACAGCCCTCAGTGGTTTGAGAAGTCAGATCTTGGGGGAGGGCCAGACTCACAACACAGTCTGTAGAAAAGAACTTGACTAATTAATTCTATCTTAAAAAACACCATAACCACCATCAAATATGTGGGAATATGATAGGAAAACTAAATAGCGGTAAGGACAGAACAAGGGCTGATATTTCTAAAGATGTAATAGCTATGGAATTAATCTGATCAACTACAATATTGGTCCTAAATAGCTCCTATGTTATTTTCAAGCAAGTGTCTGTCCGGTGTTTCAAGAATTCACTCTCTCCAAATATGCCATGCAGAAAGACAACAATCCAGTCTGACTGTGCCGGGGAAGAATCATCTTGTCAAATCTCAGGATTAGCATAAAACAGCTCTCTCATGCTTTTTTTGTCCTTGATGAATCAAATTCAGGTCAAAATATCATTGAAATGCAAATCTCCAGTGCTATATGATACAGGTGAGATGTGTTTATATCAATTCTTTTGGAAAGAAAGGGTGCCCAGCAAAAGCTTTGGAAATTCTTGGCATTACAGCTGGGATAAAACTTGTGACAAATCTGGGTAAAAGTTGGGGCAAGAGCCCTCTTTCCTAACTCCTATGTAGGACATGGTTTGCACTGCTCCTTGATCTAGTGTCTTTATCTTTTTATACATGGTTTGCACTGAAGCCAGCTGAGCTGGCTGCTTATGCCCCCAAAACCAGTTGATGATTGACTATAAATAAAGTACTATGAACTGCAGTCTACAACACAACTATGTGTTGTCTTAACTAGCCTAGACCTTTTTGGCAACATTGCATTTCCTGTCTCTCTTTGTTTCATTGATGCTTAGAAGCCTCACCACCTTCTTATTAGCTTCCCTCAAAATTATTCATTACCCTGCTTCTGAACTGCTGAATAAAGGTAGGATTTTACAGAACTGCCCAAGGTATAAGGATAAAAGTTACAAATTTGATGGGCTTCGGATACCTATGTGTCTCTGGAGTTCTTATTTTACAGGAATTATTTGTAACTAATTGTTATAAATAATTTATGAAAATGGAGATATTGAAGGGACTTTTTTCTTTATTTTCTGATTTATTCTTTAATTTTCTCCAGTAATGAGAATATATTCAGACCTGATGACATCTAGAAAGACTTGTCTAGTAAATTTTGTTACTGCTTTCTCATTGCCTGTGATCCAAACCCAATAGTCTATATAGAACTTCATCAATACCTGCTGTTTGTTGGAATGAAATGCAGTATAAAACTTTTGCAGACCCCAAGTTAAATACCCAGTATTTTGCATAAGGAATTAATACGAAGTTTTGCTCAAGCTGTCACATTCTGTTCTGCGTATATTATGATATTCTCTGTAATTTTGATTTAAGCACATAGTTTAGTTCTCCTCTTGAAAGTGCAACAGTAGACACTTTAGGGATGAGGAAGGAAGATATTGTGACTCTAGTAAAGTTGGAATCAGATTTTAAGTTACCTGTACATTGTGAGAAAAATAAAACTATAAAGCTCTAAAAGAGTAGCAACGGTAGGTTTTAAAAAACAAGTTAATAGTAATTCATGATAAAATTAGAAAAAGAGAGGATCTTTGTCTTCACTGCTTTCTCGCAGATACACTAAACAACGGTGCCTTCTAGGGCAGGTTAGATCTCACAAAAAGATTGCCATGAGTTAAGGTCAAACTCAGTTCCTTTAATTTTTCTTTTCAAGTTCTTAAGCAAGTGAACTTATATGATAATAATCAGCTGAGAATAAAACCAGAGGAAAACCATTCAAAGGAGGTCTCTGAAACAGAAAGGGTATGGTATAAATTATCCTCTTTTAATATGGAAGGAAAAGTAGACTAATGGGTGTATTCACTCACTTAGAAAGTTTATATGGTGTAGTTAAAGGAAAATTATACTCTATGTTCAAGGAACCGTGTTTCAAGAGAACAAGATTTTCTGAATATTGCTATTTTATAAAAATATGATAGCTGAAAAGCTATTGTTTTATCTTTTGAATTATGACTCAACTGTGATTTAAATTATATATCAAATGCCCTGTCTAGAACAAATCATCTACCCTACTTTCCTCCCTTCAAGTGTTTTTTTCTAAGCATTTTAGATTTTTCCTGAAATCTATAACTAATAATCTCCAGTCAAACTACAGATCCTTTGTCAGTTCTGTGCAGATGATATTTATCAGCTATTGTAAGCTCAGAGGAAGTCACTGCACAAATCAAAAGTTTCAGAGATCTCCCTGACTTTTTTCACTTACTGTTTGCCAGTTTAACTGTGCTAGATCAGCCCTATGATGTATTTGAAAAATTATCTGTTACTTCTACAAAGAAGGTTTAATAGTTCTTTGAATATATGAATGTTTCTGCAAATCCTAATTTCTTCCTGAATTAGATTCTTACTTCATAATTCTCCCTTTGATCCTTAGGCCCCAGAATTAGATATATTTCCTTGTGAAATGCAATGGGCTATTGCTTCCTGAACATACCTTTAGTACTATATGTTCTTTTTTTTTCTTTTTTTTTTTTTTAATTTAAAATAAACATTTATTTTATTTTATTTTTTGATTTTTAAAGCTTCAATATTTTTGGATGAGTTCCTAGATAATATACTGAAATTAAAAAAAAAAAGTTTAGAAAAAATGTATATATTCTAAGTAATGAACCATTGTAACTGCTGAAAATTAGTAGTTGTAAATGTAGGCTTTTAACAGCTTTGCACTTCTCAGATTCCTATCTAACATGATTTAGAGTGTTAAACCGTGTCATAGTAGATAGCATAAGAATCTCATAAGAGATTCAGCCCTTCATTTCTGTTTTCATCTTCAGGTTTCCTTAAAGTGCAACCCCCTGATTAGTGAAACAGCTGCTTCCTTTTTATCCATATCCTCCTTTAAAGAAATCTTACCCACCTTCAATTTGCAAATAGAAAGTGTTTGTTACAGAATTGCATGAATAGCAACAGCGTTACTGAATATGCCCATCTTAACAACATACACTTGGAGTAGCATTTGCAAACCTGCTCTTAACTTAGACGTCATTGTCTTCATGTAGCCGTTGTCATAATCCGCTTTGTCAGCCTGCAGTACATTTCTTATTAAGCCCTGTGCATGGTTATTACAGCTCAGTTTTCCCATTCAGCATCCTAAGTACATCGTATGAAATTACCATAATGTGGCCGAAAAGAAAGCCGTGTGACACAATGGGCTGTTTTGTTGCTTTGTTTGTTAAATGGCTTGTTTTCCACAGGCAAACTTTCTCCATTATGAAGAGCCCACTTAATTCTTTTGAAAACCACATCTACAAACCCAGATCCACCACCCTCCTGATTTTGGTAGGAAGCCACCACCTTTTGCAAAAATGTGCTACCCTACTGTTCTGTCTCGTGATTTAATGGTTCTCTGGATGAATGATTGTTGTGTCTGCAGATAAATCCTATTGTTCACACAAAGTGAGCCTGTCCCAAATGTGTTGGACCCCATGCATGTGTTGCAATTGATCTAAACACACAGAGTTGTTTATTGAATTTGTGGCTCATGCCTAGAACAATAGCGCTTAGGCAATAGGTCAGACACAGAACACAATGATATTTTTGCTTTTGGATCTGCCAAAATTATGCAGTCTGCAAAACATGCCAGTGTGACGTGTTCAAATCTCATTGACATTGGTCTGGTGATAGTGTGGAAATATAAAGCACTAAACACAACTCACGTAGTCCACAAAGACTATGTGGGATAGTAATTTCATTGAAGTTGATTTAAATATTAACTAAATATATCTCAATGGCATGAGGCTATTTTTTTCTTCCGCTCAGTAATTTCTAATTTTCTTGCCAGGAGAGACTGATTGATCTACTTTTCACCTACAAGACAATGTTTCTTGGAGAACCAGGGTGGAAAAATTGGGGCCAGACCCACCAGTTTACTGATTTTGGAGGAAGCACAAAACTTTTCTTGCAATTAGCCAACTACTCTGTCATTGATTGCCCAAGTAGTGACGCGTTCTATCATTACTATGACTTGCAATACTGCCGGTGAAGTCAACAGGAGTTAAGCATGCACAATCAGTTCTTCTCTAGTGATTAAGAATAATGTATGAATGAAATTACCTCTCCCAATATTTTGTGAGACCACTTTATGAATCCAAAGACAAACACAGAACTGTTTATACATTCCAGACTACAGCAAAGTAGCCATCAATTATAATTAGAAATTTGCCTGTAAACTAATATAAAAGTTCTACTTACTAATTATAGTGCATTCTGCTTTAAAACAAATGTTGATTTCAATCAAATGTAATGGAAATTATGGAAGCCTAGCTGACCAAAAGGAAAAGCTAACTTTATTGTTCAATGATTTAGACAAAGAGTATTTTTCTTTTTTGTTGTTAGCAAAGCAAAGCTAATGCTTATTATAAAGCTAATGGGTAAATTGGTCAGAATTATTAGCAATGATCAGGTTCCATTAGAAAAGCTGCTTCCAGAATTGGAAACTGCACTTAAAACACTAATTTGTCCCTGTCTTCCTTTTTCTTCTTCCTAAAACCAAAGGGCAGGAGGTAAATTGACAAACTGTTTACAGTGACCTGCTAAAATCCCTTTCTCAGCTTTTGCACCCTGAAAGTATTGAAGATCAAATGTCTAAGGACTCCTCCCAAACTACAGGAGTGCTAAGGCTGTTCTTGCATTGCTCCAGCGAGGGCAAAAAAGGAGGAAGTGGCCACAGACTGTGTTACGTGGTCATGTGTCCATTCCCTTTCATTAGTTATTAAGTGTTGCTTAACCAAGGATAAACAAGCCAACATCCCACCCCACTCCCCGTAAGCACCAGTGACTATCCCTAGACGCATTATGATGCAAAAAGATGGACTCGGGATTTTGGTCCACAAAAAGGCAAACTATGAACTCAAAGCTCTACACGCAAGTGAATTACAACCACAAGAATCTGGAATAAATTTGGGAAATAAATCCCAGACTTTTTTTTTTCTGTCATATCCCATGGGATACTCAGTTCGCGGGTGAAGATGCTGACGAGTGCTTTAAAACCTGAAGGATTGACATAAGTCCTCTCTGATTTGCGCAACCAGAGAATGCACGGAAAATTCTTGCCCTGATGAAGTAGTTTTACCACTGGCTTTAAAGGGAGAAAATTTTTGTCCTCTGCTTCATTGAACATGTG
This sequence comes from Gavia stellata, assembly GCF_030936135.1. NCBI lineage: Eukaryota > Metazoa > Chordata > Aves > Gaviiformes > Gaviidae > Gavia > Gavia stellata. Next base: position 14,316,702 of record NC_082599.1, on the reverse strand, counting down.
TATTTAATCATGTAGTGATGAGATTACATCCTGGAACTATCCTTATATGGTAAATTCTTAGCCATGGGCTCTTACTGAATAGGCATTTTAAAGTTCTAAGCCTCTGAAAAATTCGGCATTTTCTTTTTTAATTTGCTTTATTTCAGAAGCAATGAAGTACATCACTGCTGCTGTCACTGTAGCCATTTGTCTGATGTTTTCTTGGCCTCTTGTCCATGAATCATTTGCACATGTGACATGTTCATTGTAAAAGACAGCTGAACAATTATGAGACAAAGGTGTGGTGGAAGGTGTGCCAAGGTTAAGCAATCAAAAGCACTTTGCATTTTGTTTAAAACATTCACTGACGGTAGTCCACTTGCATTTCATAGATTCCTGTGAATAAAAAATCCCCTTACCTGAAAGGGTTATGTTTTCAAATTTGAGTGAACTCCGTGACCTGATGGTTTTTTTCCACATATTATTTTTGAAAATAAACCCTTCTGATAAGGTCATTTGTTGCTCAGCAGGTGATTGTTGTGCTCCCAGATGCACAATTCTGGTTTATGCTTACTGTAAGCATTAAAAGAATAGCAAGAAAGCAAGGAGAGACATCCATAGCAACTGAACATCTACTAGTTCCTAAATTATTCTGAAACTTTAAATGTATTTAATGTTTCCTTAGGTGACTGAGACTTCGATGTTTTTCAGTGTCTATACATTGTGCTAGACTCTGTTAAGTCTTTAGGAGATTTGATAACTTCATTCAAATGACGTATAAATGAAAACTCAGCTCTTGAAGCTATCTTATTAAGCAATTCTTCAGTAAAACAATAATAATAAAAAGAACAAAAATATAGGTGCGTAGCAGAAACATTGAGATACAAAGCCTATTGAATCAGTACAATTGAGTTAATTCAAATGAAGGGTAGTGATTAAACTTGGAGGGGCTTTTGAATACCAAACACAACAGGAAGTTCTTTACGCTCAGATGTACTATTGTTGCTGGAAAATATCTTTGTCTTTCTAAGAATAACCTCAAATAACTATTCTCCCTGCTTATTACTTATGAACAATACTTGAGAAAATAGGTTTTTAAAGTGTATCGTATAGATTACCAGAGCTTTCAGTTCTGTGAGTTAAAGACAATTATCTCATTGACTGAAGAGGAAGATTCAAAATCTCCATTTAGCAACTTGTTATGGCTACTCAATCTGTGGATTTTTAAAACAACAAACAAACAAAACCAGCTCTCCTTTTATTAAATATGTGCATGCATTTATTCATTGACTTAACTAGAGTAAAATAGAAATAACTAATACAAGTAGCCACTTAGACTACTGTGCTGAATATGATTATGGACAGTTTGAAAGTAGATTAAAGTAGAGAGATTGTAGAAATTAATTTAAAAGGAAGTTGTGTATCAAAAGTCCAAAGTGTGTTATATGGAAAATGGAACCTATTGGCAGGATTCAGAAGTACAAATCTCAAGGTCTTCTAGAGCAAAGTGCTCTCTAAATGAGTCTGTTAGCAGCCAAAGAAATAGCAGATGTCTAGCTGACTTCGGGAAGAGAGCAAAAATGTTGTTGATTATTGCTTTTGGCTAACTGACCAGTTATTTAAAATTTAAAGAAGGATAGATTTAGGCCTATATATTTTAATTGTTGGATGTGTTTCATAATGTCCTCTTCATATCAATAATTGAACCTCCTGAAAAAAACATTTCTGAGGAGGAACCTATAAAGCAAAATTGAAGTTGCTCATGGTGAAATATAAGAGCCCAGACTGTTGCATTGATAAAAAGAATTATATTTTTAGTTTTTGTAAGTATGTTGACCAGATGTCCTTGAATTTAATTTATTAAAGCCAACACTCTTGAGGTTGCTAAATAATTTATAGAGGCATCATAGTAGAATTTTGCATTTGGTGACTTATTGAATCATTTTTTATTAATACAGGGCTTTTAATTAAATATTTAAAGCTTCACTATAGTATACAACTGCTTTAGGAAAAAAATTCTTGCAATCAATATGATTGGAATATCATACCAATAATCACAGCACATTGTGTTGCTAATTCATAGTCACAGGCATTTCTGTCATTATTCCAATGAAATATAAATAATTTCTAAATAGCATTAACACTGGAACTGATGGAAAATAGATGGACATGAATTTCAGTTTCTCATCTTCATAACAGAGTAAATTAAAAACTTGTAATATTTTCTTTTCTCTAGAAATCCCAGAGAAAGAAATAGGTATCATATTCTTAAATTAGCATACGTCAATATTGTTCAGTTTTGGCTACTGCCTTGTTTTGTACATCTTGCTCACATAAACCCTCTTATGGGCTCACATAACTCCTAGTCAATATTAAGCACTTCACATTTAGGGTTTGATTGTGGAATTATCTGAATTTTCAGAAACCATGAAGGCTGGCTTGGGTGGCTGCAGAATCAAAACTGGTTGGTGAACATAAAGAATTTGGAATCTGAGCATGTATCTCTTTATTCAAAAACTTTCTGGTTTGGTCTGAAAGAAAAGCCTGCCCTAATTTTCACCTTTAGTATGGAAAGACTTTTGTCTGTTCTCATATAGTAAAGCTGTTTACGGTAGGTGTAAATTCCTATATTCAAGTATAAGCAAAAGCCTGGAGAATAGAAGGATGCTCTCAATAACACTAAGAGTAAGTGATCATATCAAAACCAATTAAAAACCAATTGATTACTTATTTACTAAGATTATCAGATATGTATTGAATGTAAAAATTTGACAACCTGTTAGGTTTGCTCAGAGTAATTTTTTTTTTAAACCATGTTGATTCACTTTAAACATAATGGCAATGCTAAATCTAAAAATTGTACCACTCCAAATCTTAAGGTCACACAGATGCCTCAACTTTCATTTCTAAAATATTCTGCAAATAAACACAATGGTTGTGTGCTATACATTATTCAACCACCATGCCTGTTGGTTTGGCTACATATTATAATGATGCTAGTGTGGATTTTCTCAAGAACGCTTAGCAACAAAAAAAAATCTCTTCTTTTTGTACAGAGGTTTGCTTAGGACTGTAGTTTCCATGGAAACTCCTAGAAATAGCAATTTCATTCCAACCTTTACAAACCCATTCTGAGCCTTTTTCATCTACACTTTTTTGCTTTAATAAACTCTTACATTCTAACTAGTTAGAATAACAGAAATGATGTGGATTATTAATAGTGTATTAAAATAATCTCTTTATTTTTAGGCTGAAATGAAAAATAATTATATCATTGTCCTTTTACTGCAAAAAAACCACAAAACAATATAATTTGAAAGAATATTGTTTAAATTAACTGTCACTATAAACAGCTTTGATTGCAAAAGTTTTGTACTGCATTTTAGCTCACTATTTGATAGGATATGAGTCACACAGAAAAATTATATACCTAACTCCTAGAGCTATTAAAATAGCTGCAGCTGGGAGGTGTAACTCCATCGTGAATGAATGAGATGATAGTAAAAAAAATTATCCTCTGTAAGGAAGCTTCTCAATGAAAATGCTGGTAAACAAGTCTGAGAAAAAAGGAAACAGATGCTAAGTGATAAGAGTGTGCCTGTCCTGACAGGGAACACCACCAGTATGCATGTGTGACGGGTTGAATGTGTGTGTCCAGGGGGGAATATATTCAGCTGTTTCCTTGCTACACTCAACAGTGAATCAGTAAAACAAGATTTTGCTTTTCAGCTAGGAAATGACACTTTGATTCTGTGTTATAAAGGAAATGTCCCTTTTGTTCTCTTCTGTAAATTCCTCTATAGGAATTCAAGATGGCTGTGGTGCAGCCAGGATTTGGAGAAATAATTTTTCAAGGCTCAGAAGATGTGCATTGTTACAAAAATAACTGAGTGGCCACCAAAGATGGAGCTGGTACCGAACTTTGTGCAGCTTGATTAGCTTTCTGGGCTAGCCAGGTGTTTGGGACTAGTCACAAAGAGGTCCTGCAGAAAACCTAGTATCTGGAAGCCATAGATAAGAGTCTCATGAAGCTATGTAAACTTGAAATAACGGCATTCTTACCTGTACCTTAGAAAGATCATGAAGGTAAGTGTAAAATACGTAAGTGTAAAAATGTAAAATTCTTTCTGACAAAAGTTGCTGTAAACATACAAAATGTTTTTTTATATGTAAAAGTGTCTCTACGTCGACATGACAAATCTGAAACTGGGGCCATTCTTTAGTGGCTGAAACTGGTCAATACCAGTGAGCTAGAGTTGTGAGAAGTCTATTTTATTGATGACTCTTAGAATAAAGCAATTGAGGAAATTCTCTATTTCAGTCTACAGGTTAGAAAGAACATTATGTTTAACATAGTCTGAGTTATGTCAAATGGCAAAATAATTTCCCATTATGTATTCTATGTAAATCATGAAGTAGTTAGCAAGAGAAGCTATATGAATATTAATCAGACTGATATTACCTTTACCCAGATAGAAAATTGGGTACTTTTTTAATGGGCAATTTCAACTTTGATATGATTGATAGGGTTGAACTTGGATGAAATGGGAAGCACTTGTGTGGCATACCCAAATCTTTTAACGTACAAAGATGTATCTTAAGTCTCCACGTAACATACACAGTCTTACTGCAGAAGAGAAGTGCCACAGTGGATTTCCATTTTCCTGGCTGGAAAACACATTGGAAACTTAGGGTTCTATTTTGATAGAATGGATCAAGTACTCTTTTTGAAGAACAAAACTTTAACATTTTTCATTTTAGCATCTGCTAATAACTTGCTCAGTAAACTCGCTTGATGATGATTATCCCACGCGTTATCCTCTGCCTTTGATCCCTCTCAGAAGAAATATTACCAAGAATATTATATTGATGATAAAAGTTTGGCAAAACTGGACATTCTTATGCTTCTTGAATTCTTCATTCTGTGTTCTATTGGCACCATTCAGAGTATGCAGCAATTTCACAAGCAACAAACAAATCAAGAGCAGCTGGACATGGATTTAGTGGTTTGTAAAGGGCATGTGAATGGTTCATTCTTTAATCTCAGAAATGTATATGTGGTGAGTATCTGCAAAAAGTCATTACCTGTCAACTGTGAGCACATTTGTAATGGTTTATTTTACATAGAAAACAGGAGAACTTTTTGGATGGTGTATGAATGTTGCCATTTACAGATCATTCTGCAGAGAGCAGTGGATTAATTAATGCATTTTTTTTCTTTCCTTCGGTCATGCACAATCATAGTATTTTGAATCTGCATTATGCCTTCTTAAGAGACTAAGTTCTTCACTAGGATTCTTTAAATACAGAATAGCTAGTGTTTTTCTCAGATCCCAAGAGTGCTGTATGGTCTATGAACCAAATGGTACCAACTGATTCCCGACTTCCATGTTGAGTTTAGCGCTAAGACCAAGATTATTGTTTAGTCCATGCCTGGGTTTCCTTATCAGGGTGTTCAAAGTAAAGCACATGCAGTGTGAAGAATCAGAAGTCTAGAAATTGATGGAAATACCGAGAACTGTTGATGGAAGCACTGTCAAGTCAAATAAAACCTTTTATTGTTTTAAAAGTTATAGATGGATCTTTGACTCCCTTATCAATATATTTCCTGGCTCAGCTGAGCTTCTGTACAGAGCACTATAACTCTCAGATAGTAAAGACCAGCACTGAGTCAACAGAATTTCTTCCCTGCAGTTATAAAACAAATATTTTAGATTTAGGATTAAGCTGCTGTGTAACTCCATAGTTAAATACCCTCAAATCTTACACTTCAATCGATAGAACTCATCTTCTTCTGAGGCTTGGGGGTGGAGGAGATCAGCTGTTACAATTGTGATATTCTTAGAAAGACTCATTTAATATCTACCATTGTTTCTCTTTTTGCCTTTTACCTCTTCTTGAGCAACACAATATGCATCTTTTAACAACAACACATCTGCAGTAAACTGAGGGTAGTATCTCTCTTTCAAACACATATGGGTATAATTTGATTAAGATGACCTAAAATTTCAGCCTGCTTTCTTCTCTGGTGTTGCCCTGTACAGTTATAAGTTAGGGCATTTCTTTGTCATTTTTTTTATTTGATCAAAGAAAGAACTTTACCTGCAGTTCCGTAATAAAGTTTGAGTCCCTGAGGTACAAATTCAATCTTTTGTGTTAACAAGGCTATGGAGAAAAGACTACAAGGAAAATAACATCTGTTGAGCAGTTCTTGGACAGGGTTCATTTTGGAATGAAGTGTTAAAGTCCTCCCTCAATGTTGTTACTTTTTGTGCTCAAGGCAAAAGACCAAACAGTGACTTTACCTCAGAACTAGAGTAAGGATTAAAACAGCACTGAACTTCAAGGCCCGTAGGTGATTGATTCCTTCTCTTGCACTGATATTCAGCACAACCATGGGTGCTGATCATTCTCCAGTCATCTCCCATCAGAAGGAGTGGGACTAAGAGCTTCTTTTAATCTGTTCTCCACAAACATGCTATGAGTAGCAATATTAGAAGTGCTTGCAGAGAAATAAGAAGGTGCCTTAAAGGGCTTTGAGAAGCAGTGAAGGCAATATTTCCCAGTTTTCTGCACTATTTTTGCCTTCAGCAGTGATGTAATTGCATGGGGGGAGGAATGGAAGATGTGGTAAGGAGACACTTTTGGGCTCAGTGTATTAGATTGGCTTACAACAGACATGCTTTCTAAATATGTTCAAGGTGTGAGGGTCTATGGTGTATGCTTCCTTTCAAAACCATAAAACAAACTGTACAGAACAGTACTTGTGGAGAGCTAAAACAAAGGCTTAACCTTATTCAAAAGTGGCAATTGATTTTTACCTTTCAACTTTTGGGCTGAGAGTAGGATAGATTAGAAGAGAATTGTACTTTGAAAATGAAGCTGGTACCAACTGCACAGCCAAAATTTGTCACTGCTGAAAATGTCACTACATGATGTGATAAAAAGTTTTAAGTCACTGAAATAAGATACATTTTCATGTGTTTTTTACAACATACCTCTGAGTCCTGCAAAGAGATGATGACAGAAACAAAAACCTTCAGAAAAAGACAGCAAAAGTTCCTTGCAATAACATATTATTGAATTAATATTAGACTCCATGCATTTTTCAGCAAATAATTCATCCATTACATTTTAACTCAACTGATGCTTATATTGGATGCGAGTAAGTTGGACTGTAAAGCAGCATTTCAGATGAACAAGTCTCCTTGCTGTGGAGGAACAATATTTTATGCAGACAAGGAACTATTGTTATGAAGACATTTCCATTCCCACTGCTGGCATTCCTGCAGCACGGAATTCCTGTAAATAATTACTTCAACTGTTACATAGTTTCCCACATCTGAATTATTTTCTATTTTACAAAATAAATGTGATTCCATTTGAAGGTCTGCCTGAGATGTGGACCAGATCTTAAAAAAGAAAAGAAAAGAGAAAGCAAAAGTTTTTAAATGGTATCTAACTATTCCTTTAAAACATTTTTGCAGTGTCAATGGAATTCAGTATTTTATCTGCTTCACCTAAAATTGCCCTAGTTTGATGTTAGCACAGTTAGCCCCAGAAAGATGAGAATTTCTATCACTGAAAGTCAGCACAAGTGGACTTCAGTTTCCCCATGATAGCTGTGACAGAGAATGTTTTAATGAGGGGGTTATAATAACCCTGTGAACTGAGGGACCTGGAAAAAACATTCTTCCTGATTTCTCTCAGGCAAAATGACAAGAAAGAAACAGAGGTGGCAGGATGACATACCTTCTGAGTCTTTGGTGTATTGTTTGCAAACTTTATGCTTATTTCGATAAGAAAAAATAATTAAGATAACAGATTCAGTGCTAAAGAGATTTTAAACTTCTCTATATTAACTTCTAATGCAGAGCCACTAAACCTCTCTTGCAGTTGAGGTTAATTTAGATTTGTGGCTTTGGAGGAACAGTTCAGTAGTCATCTATAGAGTATCAATTTAAGTGGGAGAATTTTAGATAAGACATGCAATTATCTTAAAGTCTGATTTCACAACCTGTTCTGGGAGAAGAGATGCTGCTAACGCATCACTGTCCTGTGATGTCAGATTAGTGTCTATAATGAATTCTTCTCAATGTGCATTTGTCATATATTATAGTTATCTTTCACTCATGGATATGTTTAGCAAGTGAGCAGTTACTCCAAGAAGATTAATGCTACAGAGGTGGAACAAGGATAGGAAAAGGGCTGATGATGCAGAAATGCTGAGCATTCTGGAAAGGAATATAAATGTAGCAGGACCTTTTTAATCTTTCTGTTAACAGATATGATATCCCTGTATTTAATTGAATGGGATTTTTTTAGGTAATAAATAAAATCCTCCACAGGAACTTTGCTATGAACTTGTGCTTTCTGAAGCTTGGATTACAAAATACAAATGTCTTTTTTGCCAGCTATCAAATGTTCTTTTCTATGTCTGTAACATGACAGGTGGGCTTTGTTCAGGGAGATTATCCAAATTCCCTAAGTTTCTGGGAACACTAATGCAAACTTTTGTTCCTATGAACAGCCTTATTGACACTGTCCCAGCTAAAGGCAACCAATACCACTGTATGTACTTCTATTTATACAGTCAGTTTTCCAAGCACACAAGAAAATAACCTTTAGGTCAAACATCTATGGAAGTTAAGACTCTTCCTCTCAGTCCCTACACCGTTCAGGCAATGAACAATGTGAGCTATTTCTCTCTGATATGAAAGCTTCATATGTTGTCATTGGGCATTCACCTGGTATGGTATATGAAAGCTCTTAATATTACACTTTCTAAAAAACATGTTTTGGAGCTGGATAAAAACATAAGAGCTCATCCTTTTTGATCTCTTCCAGTTTGGTGAGGACAAGGTTGGAAGTGTTGCATTTTTTTGGCAGGGCTTAATTTAACTAGATAAAGGCAGTTTGACAGCTTCATGCATGCTCAGTAACTTTTTAGGGACACAGTGAGAGATAACTGTATTTTATAACAAATAATAGCTTGTATTTCTTTGGAAATTTTTTTCATTGTATTTTAAATGAAACTTGTAACACTGGTATCCAGGGAGTTTTTAGCTAGAGTAAATTTTTCCCAGATTACCTATCCTATCCTCTTCTAGATCTGTTCATATGACATTTAAAGACAAAAACTATATGCTCTCTTTAAAGGAAATTTAAAATCCACATCCTTTCTTTTTTTCTAAATAACAAAAATATATCAGATACTTTAGTATCATCACAGATTATACCCTTATATCAATCCATCCATGAGATGTCCTTTAAAGAATTAAGAGGAGGAGGCAGATAAGTGCTAGACAAGAACTCTGTATTAATACCCCACTTTTCAGCTCCCCTTATTAGGATATAGTTCATGATACCCAGGTATTCACATACCTATACAGAGCTCCCTGAAAAACCCTATTCATTACTATCTATAGTCTCTTAAGCAACTAAGAGCCATGTTTACTTCTGAAGTTCACATCCCTATCACCTTACAGTTCCTTAAAAAAATCAGCAAGTAGTTCAGAAAAGCAAGGTCATAATAGCTACCTACGTTTAACAAGGAAAATATAAGGGTTTGTTGTCGCCTAGAGACCTAGAAAACTGGTAGAAAACAGCCTCCAAAAAGGTACTGTTAGCTGTCACTGAATAACATTCATACCCATTAGAATTGTATTAATTGTGGAGCTGAAGAAAATTACTAAAATAATATTATGAATGCCTTTTCTATACAAAAGTGTGGTTTAGCTCTAGAAATTTCAATCTGGCTTTCACTTACAGACTGCACCATTGGGGGATGCCGCAGTGGGGAGCAACGGGGAAGGGAGATGATGGTCCAGTCAAGTAAGGAAGTCATGGACTGGGTTGGCAAGTAAAGGATGTAGGGTGGTATGGACAGGAAAGACCTCAAAATCTTCATAACAGGGTAGAAAGGGGTCCATCCCCACTGTATGACAGGGTGCCTCTGAAGTGCTTGTACATTGCTGCATGCAGCATGGGGAACAAACAGGAGGAACTGGAGGTCTGCATAAAGTTGTAGCGCTATGATCCCATTGGGATCACAGAGGCTCGGTGGGATAGCTCACTAAACTGGAGAGCTGCATGGATGGATACAGGATCTTTAGCAAGTAGAAGCTGGGAAAGTGAGTTGTCCATTATATGAGAGAGCAGCTCCTCCTCAGCTACATCCATCTTCCTCTTGGATGACTTGTTAAGACTGTCCAATTCTACCCTCAATAGCTTAGCAAACTGGGATGTTCCAATCAACTTGATGTTCCCTTTCCAAATTCTGTGGACAACTATTACACATTCTGGAGACCCTTGAATTTTTTCCTCTGATCACAGGGTTTCTGTGGGACATATTAATATTGCAGAATTTTCACTAGTGGTTAACTAAGGCCTTTGTGTATAACACAAGATGTTTGAAAATAAAGGAAAAGTGAGGAAAATATATTGGAGCGTTAAATGCAGTAAGTGTGCTCTACTGACATTGGGGTACTGTGACTTCCTCAGTACTTCAGTAGCTATGAAAAAGACCATTTCACAGTTGTTTTGTAAGTGTCCGTGTACTTACACATTTCCCCAGAAACCCTCTGTTGCTATGTCCTTTCCTGAGTGTATTCTGGCCATCTTTTCTAGATATCCCTAGTGTAACAAGCTAAAGACAACACCTCACTAAACAGATGCTGCATACAGGTATCATGTTCACCTCTGGTAAATCTCTATGATTCCTTTCTTGTAATACACAGTTTACAGCACCTAAGAAACATAGCCTGAACTTGCCCTCTGGCTTCCTGGTATTTGATACATTCTCACACATTCACATACTAATTTAATATTCTTCTTATTCCTGCTTCAGCTAGCAAGCGGCTAGAGCAGTGATGGGAGTGCCCAACTTTGTCTTCACCTCTACAAGAAAATGTATGCTGATGGCTGGTAGCATGTCTCAGGAATGGGGAAAACCAAGAAAGGATATCCCTGAAAGCTAAAATTCACTTCAATAAGGCAAATACAGGCTTTGTCAGATACGCTGTGGAGGAGCAGGCTTCTGTACTACATTGTGCCTGATGTTTCCAGCGTTCTTCATACTGTGTAACTAAAGTCCCTCTACCTCCCTAGGAATTCTTCATGTCCATGTTCAGTTGTCCCTAACTCCAGGTCTAGTGTCCCTTTTAATTCTCCTCTCAGTCCTAATAGTGTTCTCACTATTCTTAGACCAAACAAACTAACCTAACTGCTAAACTGATCTACAATTCTTTAATAAATCTCAAGATTGTCTCGGACTCCTCTCCATGCAACCTATAGCTAAAAAATACAGTGGAAAAATCCACATGCTTCATATGACTGTAAGTAGCTTTCCTCTTCTTCAGCATCTCCCTTGGGCACAGTCTGAGCTTTGACCATAGAAGGTGTAACTGTACTTGCAACAGCTCTATTAGCAGAGTTGGAAGATGAGTATATTGCTGCAGTGTAACTGCAGAGGTGACTGTGCAAATATATAGTTTTGCGGGTCTGCTAACACATGTCTGCTCAGATGGACAAGGTGGCTTTATTTGTGAGTGATGAATGACACTGTTGTAGCCAATGACTTGTGTGAGATACCTAATCTTGGCTGTGATAAGAAACTGAGCTTGACAGAATGGATAAATTCTGAATCAGGATTTGGTTTGGTACTGTCACACAGTTTATTTACAAAGCAAGGTAGAAAAATGCTTCATTGACTCTTCTCTTTGAAAGATACTTAAAGAGTTAGAAGCCATATCAGCTTCCATTGTAGTCAGCTGGCATTTCTCTGATTTTAACAATTATTAGATAATTGACATGATAGAAGAGAAAACAATTAGTATAGAAGAGAAAACAATTAGTATGGCAATTAAATGTCAAATATCAAAAAGTATAACAATGGGGATTGAAAAGTAAAAAAGGAACAGTTCTCCATGTATAAAACTGACATCAGAAAAGATTTAAAAAAAATATTACTTAGAAGAGGGTATACTTTTCCTTATTCCCTCCACTAGTGCTGCTACTGTGGGCTTGATCTGGATTTTTAGATTCAACCCAAGAAAAAGTGAAATTATTTGTTTACCCTTAGGTATAAGATTAGCTTCATTAGAACTTCACCTAAATTATCTGAAAATAATAACGAGATGCTTAAAGATACATTTAAATGCTTTATTAGTCCATAAATACTTTTTTTTTCAAAAATCAAAGCTTGCAACAAGCAGTATCATCTCATACAAGAAAAAGCTTTTAAGCCTGATTTCCACAAGGTCACCCTATCTCAAAAAAAGCTGTATGAAAAACTGTGAAGGCGGAAAAAAAGAATAAGATGATTAGATGAAATATTAAATAGTTAAAGGTTTTCAGCTTAGAAAATACTGAGTGGGAAAGGCTAGTTTTGTTGGTTTTGTGAAGGTTACAGAGAACATGATTAGGGAATTTCCTCTATATTTTTAACTTTATAAAACTAAACCACAACCACCAAAATTAATTCACAGAAGGTTCAATGACCAAAGGAAATACTTTTTCTACATAACACCAACTCTGACTGCATAGGCTTGGCCTATTAAACTAGAGTAAGGTCATGAACTCAAGTACTGATGTGCAACTGTTTGCACTATGTAATCGTTGGTCTTTTCCAGCTTTAGGTTGTCCCAGGTGACACACAGACAATTCTTGCATACTGTTCAGGGAACGGCCTTTTACATGGGCTGTGTCCCACATGTGGGATGAATAACAACAGCCTAGCTGGGGTATGAAGAGAAGTACAGCATTTGCACTAGACCTTCATGGCCAGAGGACGGACTCTGGACTATGTTACTTACTAGTGTAAATATAGCCATGGGGTAACAATGATGCTTCTTGTACCTCAGCTTTTGCCTAACTTTGGGACTGTTGCAACAAGTTCTCTACAAAAACTCAAAGTTTTGGAATTACTGAAGATACTATTTCTAAAAGACCGTATAGATGATGCTGTATGCAGTTTGATTCTAACTACCCTATACCCTTTCTCAGCAGGGATTTGTGTTTTGAAATATTTTGCCCACTCTCCTTGTCACACCACACCTGGGGGAAGGCAGTGAATACCCTCTGTTTCGTGCTGTAGAGCACTACTGTACTGAGCTTCTTTAGTATTGCACAGCCCAAATTTTACCTCAGGCATTTTTAAGCAAGCTAACACAAGAATAGATGTCTTAGTGTCATGAGGGACCGCTTGGGTCCATAAGGCCAAGTGTTATGTAGCAGGGATGTGACCAAGATACTCATGAGGCTAAGAGGACTTAAGACAAACCATGACACTTGGCTTCAAGTGTCTCTTTCTGACCCTTTTTTATTTAGCAGTTAGAACATATCCATAGAAACCAAATATTGCAGACACCAGAAGTAAATATGTGTTCAAGAAGGAATTAGATAAATATATGAGAAAAGCAATGGTTCAGATACAACTTTCATTCTGGAATCCCCTAAACACGTATCTCTTGGAAGACGGCAGACATTTCAAAGGAAAGATCACTCCATGAAAATGTTCCAGCTCCACTCTTCTGGCAAGTGTCTGAGACACTGACAGAGACCTCTGATCAGTCCTAAGGATATTAGACATAAGAATTATTGAATGTCAAATACAAAAGCTATTTCTGACCTCTGCCTTTTAGAATTCCTCTTTTTTTATTTTTTGAATGTGTAGAATTCACATTAACTTTGTATTTTTTGAGTGTTAGACTAGCTTATTCAAAAACTCTCTAATCAAGTCATGCTTTAATTCCTTTGAACACATCTGTTTTCTGCCAACTAAATATTATAAACAGACTCTATTGCCTTTCCTAGTGCCAAGAAAGTTAGTAAAAATAATACCTTAACTTCCAAATAGCCCATTCCTTCCAAGATGCATTTAGGCTGATGACCACTGAAGATGCATGCTCCTTCAGTCATTCAATTCCATTTTTATTATATTTTTTTTTCTTTTTCTTTTTTTCTTCTTTATGCTGTAGCTTTTTGGGACACAGATTTGCTACTCTACAGCACAAGGTGCATTTATTCTGCTTTACACTTTGCACCTCACATTCTAAGAACTGCAATTTATTTCCCTGGAAAAGCTTTTCATTTGCACTATTACTACAACCTATTACTGTGGTGTTTCATCATGTCATATGACAGTCTGTATGGTACTGTATGGAGAAAAGCTATTCTGTTTTGAAATACCAAGAATTCTTTTTACACTAACTTTAGAATGTTTGTAATATCTCAAATCTTAACCCAAGCAATACAGTCTTTTTAAAAAAGCAACATAAAAGCCTTAAGATTGGAAGCAGAATTCCACATTCCATTTGCTGTAATGGTAACACACTGATTAGTGTTATGAGTTCAGCTCTGCACAAGCTCTATGTCAGCAGTTTCTCTTAATCCTGTAGCCTTGGTTCCGTAATTTAAGCTTGGCTTAGTGGGTGTGGAAGTTTTTCAGTCCAAATATTGGTGTACCAACAGAAACAAGCAAACAAACAAACAAGCAAAACCCCAAAACCCTGACCTGTCACACAAGTCTTCAAAAGGAAACGTGACCTTAGAAGTTAGATGTGGAGTGAGGTTGGGCAAGATCTTTAACAGAACAACTTGCTCAGTGGTTTTCAATCATGATATTGGATAAATATCTTGTTATTCACATTTCATGATGGATTTTTTGCTGAGCTTTATATTGAATTGGCTAGATCCTCTACTGAAATCACAGAATCACAGAATGGTTGAGGTTCGCAGGAACCTCTGGAGGTCATCTGGTCCAACCCACCTGCTCAAGCAGAGGCACCTAAAGCAGGTTGCCCAGGACCATGTCCAGACAGCTTTTGAATATTTCCAAGGAAGGAGACTACACAACCTCCTTGGGCAACCTGTACCACTGCTCAGTCACCCTCACTCACAGTAAAAAAGTGTTACATTATGTTCAGATGTAACCTCCTTTGTTTCAGTTTGTGCTCATCGCCTCTTGCCTTTGAGGCAACTTTTGTCCAGAACTTAACTCTGTCTTCTTTACAGCCTCCCTTCAGATATTTATACACATTGGCGAGTTTCCCTTTGAGCCTTCTCTTCTCCAGACTGAGCAGTTCCCTCTCTCAACCTTTCCTCATATGAGAGATGATCCAGTCACTTAACCATCTTAGTGACTCTTTGCTGACCTCTCTCCAGTAGCTCCATATCGCTCTGATGCTGGGGAACTCTGAACTGTATGCTTCTGTATACTTTCTTTTCATGTTTCAGTTTTGCCAGGAGCTCCATGTTCATTCACACAAGCCTCCTGACGTTTTTGCTTGGTTTGCTGCTCGTTGGGATGGACTGCTCTTGAGCTTGGAGGAGACAATCCTTAAATATGAATCAGCTTTCTTGGACCCCTTTTCTCTCCAGGGTCAATGGTCCATGTTTATTTCATGGTCATGGTCATGTTTATTTCATTCAATGTTTATTTCATCCATTTTTGTTTAACCCATCAGATGGTCCACGTTTATTTCATGAACATGAACCTGTAAAAGTATCTCTCTTCCATAATTGTATTTTTTAATAATAGCCTTTAATTGCTTTTTCTGATTAACAGGTAATTAAGTACTAAAGGAATATTGCCTATATAAAACTTATATTTTATTAAAATCTGCTCTTCTTTCTGTTATTCACACTGTATACGTGTTTTAAAGAGTGACTCGGTGATTCAGACAGAACTAATTAGTAGTTTAATATCGCATGAAATGCAATAGAGAGACCTTAAATTTACGCCACTGTACATGAGCTCAGAATTTGGCTTTTGGTATTTGTCATAAAGAGCAACTCAAATGGCAGTCTTACACCAAACTAATGTAAAGATAAAAAGCATTCATTCCAGTCCATGATTTCAATATTAAAGTAGTGCATGGAGAAAGGTCATCACAATTAAAGGCATAATGTAAAAATGAAACTGTGAGCAAGTGTTTTTACTTCTTCTCTATCTCAAGATTTATGTGATTGACTCTTAATTGGAGACCTAGGGTTTCATTTCACAGCTTGGGCAGACAGGCTATTAGATCTCAAATGAACAGGGAGAAAATAGCATTACTTTGCGTGTATGTAATAGAGAATTAAAATACTTTTCAACTTTCTGTGATGATTAGTCAAAGAAAAAAGAAGTTTAAAAAGCAGAAATTCAACACATTATTTGAATATAAGAGCTGTGTATTAGTTTATGATGGCAAACTGGACAAAATTAAGTCTTTGCTTTACACATGTCCACATCATCACCTATGGGCATTATCTGAATGTACAGATGGATGGGGAACACTGGCATTTCATCAAACTGATGGTCCTTTCTTGCTGCCCCCTGTTTTTTGGCTATAAAATAGCTGCAGAATATAAAATTTTATTATTGCTTTAACCTTCTTTGCATACCTCTGAATGTGGACATATAAATGATTGCTTAGTTATACTTAGTAATAATTGTAAAGCTGGATGACAGGAGGTCATCTGTCTGCCAAAACCATGAGACTGAGCACCTTCAAATACAGCTGCCCATATCCTATCATCCAAAGCCTGTCAAGGCAAATCATATTGCTAGCCAAACTGGCGCATATCGCGAATCTTCAAGGCCTTCCTGAATTGCTTGCATCTCTATCCACGTTGGTGGGAAAAGAATCTCTCTTTGCAAAATAAATATTGCCTTTGCAACTATGTTGATTGCACTGTACAATAAAAACATAATGGATAAATTAATAATGTCTTATCACATTGTGACATATTGTGACATCTGACAAGGTTTTTTCTTTCCTTTTTTTTTTCTGCGAGGTAATTGATTTCATTTCTAGGGAGCATGGCTATGAAACAGAATATGTACAATCTCAGAATGATTCTTCCTAGGTTATGATAGAAGAAGAAGAATACTAGCAGCTCCAGACTGCATCTGTTGTAACGTAATGAGGCCCTCAAAAATCAGGCAGCCTGGGGCAAATGGCTTATTTTTCTTGCCTCTTTCATATGTAAGTAACTTCTTTCAGATCAGTAACTGAGCTTCTGGGCTTTTACTTTTTATGTTCTTCATTCAGTTTCTGAATTCTATTTTCTCCTAGCATATTCCAAGGCGAATAAGATAACAGCTCCCAAAGATGTAATGAGCAACTTCTCAGCTTTTCATTTGCTGAACTGCAGTGGGGGATGCTCAACAGAATATTAAACTGGAGAGTTATTATTCCACTGTATCATCTCCACTCTTCAGATGAGACACACACACGCAAAAAAAAGCATATCAGTGTGGCAACTGAACTGTGGGTGGATAAGCATAGATAGATAGTGTGCAGCTGAAATCTAAATCCGTCAATCAAATAAAATTAAAACCATAGTCAGCACCTTGTGTCATAATCTCTGTGAAGAGATAATCAAACCATTTGCTTCAGGTGGGAAGAAGGCAAGTGTGCTTAAACAATCTTGTGTTATTGATCCAGCGCAATTCTGAAAACAGCCCCTGCAGTGTAATCTCTACAGCTTGATAGATAGCATTAGTAGATACACTTAGACCAGTGAGATTACCTTCCGCATCAGTTAAGTAATAGAAACAAAAAATAAAATGACAGCATACTTTAAAGAAGGAAAGTCACGGATTGGAAAATATAGAAATGGTGTGTATATGGCTTCCATCAGTGGAGTATCTGAATACGTCACCATTTTAAATGCAGCAATCATCTCACACATTTGAGTAGAATAGTGCTTTACAGATGTGGGAACTGAGGCCCAAAGATCTTCATCAGGCCATGTAACCTCGCAGGATGCCTGCATTGAAAAACTGAACTGGCTTGTTCAAAGGCCAGGGATTGAGGACAATTATTCTTTCAATAACCCCTTACTAACAGGGACAAGGAAGTTATAAGACACTATGGGGATTTCTGGTCATTTTAAGATAACACTAGCAAGCAAAAATCTTAACCACTTAATTTCATGTTCAAGTCAAAACATCAATAAACTGAGGTGACAAGAAATTCAGCCACTAACAACGTGTATAGACATTCTCACATCTCTAGGTTAAAATATTAATTGCAAGTAGGCTGGGAAAAATGATGCCACACACAATTCTGCTGAGTTACCCTGCTATACGAATGGTATAATTTGACAGACCTTGGATAATTTTTTCTAGGGCTCTGATGCTTTATATAAGATGAAGAATTGGATTTTCAACTTCACTGACTTTTATATTTTATTTATTCACTGACTTGATTTATATCACCAAGTTCATGGCATCACTGGACTTCCAAAGTTTAAACTCTTTTATTAAAGTTACTCACTTTCATATATTGTGCATTTGCAGCCATGGAGAACATCAGTTAAAGATTTTTCTTATTGTAGTTACTTTATGTAGGTGTTTATTGTGTGTGTCATTATCATGAAGGGATAAATGGGTAAAATTTTATTTGGTCACTCATGACTGTAAGGGAAAGAATACCTGAAGTCAGTTTTCATCTGAACAGAACCTGACTTCTCATGCTTCCCATTTTACCTCTCCTTATTTTAAAGACAGCAGGGACTGAAGTTCAGATGACCTCCCCTTTTAAATTAGACCAGAGCTCTGCTTGCTTTGAGTTCTCTAAAACATAAGCAAAAAGCCCTATGGATAATATCAGCTTTGCTATCAAAGGTCAAAGTCATGGAAGTCAGTGATGTTTAAACTACAACAGAAAACTGTTGGCTATTAGTAAACACTGAAACAGATGAAACTGAAAGGGAAGTGAGACATTAAACAGTTTTAAAATTGGCCAGTAACCTTCACGCAATTCTTGAAACTATTGCCATATTCTTCAAATCCCATATCCTTCCATCTTTCTATTTTTCCTTTCTAATGTTTGATTTTAAAGAGATGTATATTTCTGACCAAGAGGAAGGGGACCCTTAAGTCCAAGAGCTTCATTCGTACTCGCATTATGTGGCAAATTCATCATCACATTTATAACACTCTGTGGGCTGCCTCCTCATGGGCCTGATCCAAGGGAGAAGTGTGCAGTGACTCCAGAGCAGGTACTAGACCCAAATCTTCTTGAGTTAAGCAATCAAATCCTGTGACTAAAATACAGAGGAGAAAACCATTGGAGGTGTGAGACAAATGTCAGAGGAAGTACCCAGTGCAAAGTGAGGCAGTGTGAGGAACTTGTCTCCCTCCTCTGCAGAAAGACTCGGAGCTGGGCACAGGAGGATGCTGTGCCGCCCTCTGCAGATGCACGTGGCAGCTGCAGACTTTGGGGACACAGAAACAAAACCCTGAGAGCAGCTGTGAGGAGGCAACATGCTTCCTGACGCAATTTTGTTGCTCTGCCATTTGCAGTCCTGCCAATACTGAGGAACCGTTGAAACCCTCATCCTGTATTTTACAAGAACGTGCTCATGAGGAAAGTTCCCTGTGATGGGCCTTCTGGAGATCAGCATCATCAGATCAGAAGCTTTCTATTAATTTACATAATTTTTATGTTGCCATTTTACTTACTGCTCTTCTCTGCAGTTCCAAGCTCCTATTTCTGGCTCTTCTTCAAACCCTTTCCTGCATTTATCAAGCCATATTCCTTGCTCTAAAGTCTACACATTAAACAATTTCCTCTGTAAAGGTATATTTGTCTTCTATGATGTTCAGCAGAATAACTGAGGATGAACCTGTATAGTAAACACGGAGAAGACTCTAAGATCATGTCTTTGTGGAAAAAGCTATGCTTTTCTCTTGGCTTTGGCTATCAGATAGATGAAAATTAAGTGAATTGAGAGAGCAGTTTAGGCCTTGAAAAGGGAGTGGTCAGAATGGGCAGAGTAAAAGAATGTGCATGAAACATTTGTGTGTGGGAGATTTCAGTAACACTGATGGCCTGGAGTCCTGTCCTTGCTTCTCTTATGAACATACCAACAGGTTTTGCTGATTCATGCAGGTTTTTTTCTGTCTTAGACAATAACTTTCACTAGGCAGTGATCAGTCATGTCTTCCATGTTCAGATCTTGCATGAAATGTCCTATCAAACATATTAGGCAGGATTATTACTGAACTTTGATTTCTTTTCAACTACAAATGCAATTATTTCAGCTTGTTGTGGACTTTTTGTCAATACAGTTGTTTGGAAACCATGCTAAAAACTGGAGTATACCTCTGTAATTTAATCTGATCATGTTGTCAGTTTTGAAGGAGAAATTTCGCCAGTTTTGGTGGTGGTAACTGCTTAAAAATTACTCATATGACATGCCAACAGAAAGTAATATTAATGCATTACTAAAGCTGCCAGCTAAGCTTTCTTGGGGGAGGAAAAGAAGGTAAAGTTTCTCTTCAGGATTTCTGATACTAGCTCTGAAATATCTGTCATGATAGAATACAAGAGTGGATAGACCATTTCACTCATCCCATTCAACATTTTTTCTCTCTCTGTAGTATGTTTTAGCTGGCCTGTGGTACTCTATGACTTCTTTAACTAAAATAATCTTACATAATGTGCTAACTCTGGCAAAATACTGAATTGCTGAATGCAAGGTTATATAAGTTGTTAAATGTGGAATAATTATTCTACCACAGCATCATGAGTGGCCACATGTGCTTCATATAAGGGAATGGCAAGATATAAATTCACTGTGTTAAGAAAAAGTCTCTAATGAGCTCTTAAAATTTTAACACCTGAACTGAAAATGTGCACCGCACATCAGTTAAGGACAAAACTGTTAAACTTGGTATCAATAAAGTCTTCAAAAGAAAAAGAAAGATAAGAACATGTGAAATAATTAGCCAATTCCCTGACAAGCTTCAATACATAACTATGAAGGGGGAGAAAGAAGTCCCTCTCCCCTCAAACTTGTGCTATTACAACAGCCAATAGAGAATAGTAACTTGGCCATGCAACCTCACAAGGAGTTTGCCTTTGGGAGATTCATCATTTAATAGGGAGGAAGGGAGAAGGTAAAAAATCAGAAAGGAACACAAAGGATATGATGATTCAACAAAACTAGACTCACAGCTTTGCCTATTTACAGTAGGACTCTGTTCTTTATTTAATCACAATCTGCACAGCAAGCTAACATATGGGCTGGGGCGAGGGGGGCATGATTTGTCATCTACTGATATATAGCACATTTTTTCTATCTTCTCAATACATGTGATGAAAAGTATTTGCAAATTAATGAGGAGAAAACTGACCCATTTTTTTTTCTTGCAAAGCATGCAGTTCACTGCACCTGGCTGGAGGGAAGGAAAGTGGAAAATAATTGCAAAATTCTTAAGGGCATATTTTCAACCTGGTGATCATAAAGGAATATTTTCAATCAATTACATTTAGTGCTAGAATGCACTAGAGTTACAGGAAAACAAGGGAGAGAAAATACTTGGAAAGATGGGATAATCTTCTAAGCACATTTCTGATTCATATTGACCAGTGTCACCGCACTGAATTAGAGAAGCTTCAGGCTATGGAAACTGCCTGACCCATTTTGTCAATCTGCAGACAGTCCAGTTCAGCTCCAAAATTAATGGAAAATTTGGAATGGAATTAGAGTTAAAATATTGTTAAGAATAGATTGAGAAAAATTCCACACATACAAACATTTTGGATAAAAAATTTTGCAAAAACTTTTATTATCAAAATTCCTGTTTTCTGACAAATCCAAAAAGCAGATAGTGGGGTTTTTTTTTATTTCTAGTGAAGTATCAGCAGAGACATTCTTGAAGTCTTAGTTCAAGTCAAGACAAGTTTCCAGTAATACTAAGTCATGACACGGAAAATGCAATTTAATCTGGTGAAATTTGTTCACTGTCTGTGCATTAGCCTTGGAATGAAATGTGATGTTCAAAATACACAGAGAACATACAAGTAAAGGGCTATTCTTTCAAACTAGGCATCGCTGTGTTCTTTTTAAATTTTTTTCTCCTATACATAAGTAATTTCATAAAGCAGTATTTGATCTGTGCTATACATGTATCATAGAAAGAAGAACTAGAGATCAGCCACTCTGTTAACATACTTTAAAAACAGAACTATTTCTAGTATTTTCTGTAGCCTAGATTAAAAAAAACCAAACATATGATGAATGAAAAGTATAGTTTCCCACTTATATATTAGAAATCAATAATTTAAAGTTTAGCAAGGTGAAGACATTAAGGCTAATCCGCCTATGGCATATTCTGCGACATGTACAACTTCTAACGTCTGCACATAATCCTTCCACTTTTGTTAATATTTTACATTTCTTAGAGAAGAGTATTCTATAAGGTTTTATCACCAAGTTATTGATCTGATCTTCAGCCCACAGTTTCTTTCACAGGTTTCTTATATTACTCCTTGTTAAGTGTATTAGAACCACCCTAAATAATTCCTTTCTCACAGCAAGATTTAAATATTTATACACTATTGTTATATGCACCTCCATCTTTTGGCTGAAATAAATAAGAATAGAATATATGGGGCTTTTGTTATTAAGTATGATTGCAATTTTCATCAATGTGGATGGACTTACAGTCAGTCTGACGTAAAATGAGATTGGAGCTACATACTATAAATTGATGTGTGATTATTGTATTGTTGTGAACTAAAGCTAGATAGAAGATAAAATTTCCATTTAAAATATACTTGATGTTTCAAAAGCTTTTGATCCCTTGTTTTGTTTGAAATTTTGCTGTGATGTCACCTAAGGAAAGAAATAGCAATGAACTGGTTTTGGCTGGTATAGAGTTAATTTTCTTCATAGTAGCTTGTATTGTGTTATGTTTTGGATTTGTGCTGAAAACAGTATTGATAACACACTGGTGTTTTAGCTGTTGCTGAACAGTGCCCACACAGTGTCAGGGCCTTCTCTGTTTCCCATGCTGCCCCGCCAGCGAGGAGGCTGGAGCTGCATAAGAGGTTGGGATGGGACACAGCTGGGACAGCGGACCCCAACTGACCAAAGGGATATCCCATACCATATGATACTGTGCTCAGCAATAAAAGCTGGGGAGAGAAGAAGGAAGGGGGAACGTTGAGAGTGATGGTGTTCGTCTTCCCAAGTCACCCTCACATGTGATGGAGCCCTGCTTTCCTGGAGATGGCTAAACACCTTCCTGCCAATGGGAAGCAGGGAATGAATTCCTTATTTTGTTTTGCTTGCATGTGCAGCTTTTGCTTTATCTAGTAAACTGTCTTTATTTCAACGCATGAGTTTTCTCACTTTTATGCTTCCAATTCTCTCCCTCATCCCACGGGGAAAGAGTGAGCAAGAAGCTCTGTGGGGCTGAGCTGCCTCTGGGGTTAAACCACAACAAGCACACTGACAATTGGGCAATTATTGGCATGGAGGATCCAGATTAACATTGCTGTTCCAAGTCAGACTCAAGCGGAGTACAAACCTTTATTTTCTACACTACAACACTTATTTTCAGTCCAACTATCCATTTTTAGTGTGAGGGCTTTCTTAGATCAGAAAATCCCTTTTAGGCCTGGGACATTTTCCAGAAAAGATTTTGTTTGTCTGCTTGCTTTGTTTTGTTTGCTTTATTTTTCAAATCCAGTAGGGGTTTGG
This sequence comes from Gavia stellata, assembly GCF_030936135.1. NCBI lineage: Eukaryota > Metazoa > Chordata > Aves > Gaviiformes > Gaviidae > Gavia > Gavia stellata. Next base: position 14,293,233 of record NC_082599.1, on the reverse strand, counting down.
GGTTTTTTTTGTTAGTTTGTTGGTTTGGTTTTGTTTGTTTGGTTTTGGTTTTGAGGTTGATTGTCTGCCAGGTAAAATATTTTTGAAAAACATTTCTGATTACTTGAAAAATTCATTCCCAAATTTCGTTCTGGGGTATCATGAAAATGTATGTACAGCCTTCTACTGAAGACGACAGTATTTTCCAAGGATGGATTGTGGTCTACTAAAGGATACGTCTGAGGCTTACCACTTTTGTCAGCATTGGTCACTTTAGCAATAGTGAAAGCCATCAGTGGCATCTGCCAGAGAATATTGTGAGTGGCAACACATGTCAAAGAAGTGACAAATATGGAACAAATCTTAGCAGACCAGAATGTCATTTTTCCATGATCAACTCACTTTGTTAAGTGAAAATCTTTGAGTCTGGATGACAGTTCTTGAAATTCACTTTACTTTTATTACTGAATGCTGCATCTTTTTTTTGGTGCAATAAGGCTCTAGGTTTGCAACTCCAGTTATTTAATTGCTAGGTCTATCATATGACAGATATAATTTTATGAAAATAGATTGCATGTAATTATTGAAGCAATGTCTGTTCATTACAATCTTGAAAATGCAGATCAAAAGTCCATACACGTTTGTAATAGTGTGCTTCAGAAAAGCAGGCTGTTAAGATCTTCACTACTGTTCCCATTGGCTAATGTCAGTTCAGGGACATCGCATTATGTCACCTACACCTGAAGTCAGGCGTATGCTTTTAGGCAGGGACCAACATCTTTTATACCTTGTCCCTACAGAGCATGGAGAAGGCACTCTTTTCATTAAAAACAAACAAATAAACAGACACTGCATCTAACTGTAGCTAGATTAGGTCTCCAGGTATCCTGAAAACAGTTCTCAAAAGGTGTTTTTCTGAGGACAGTGAAAAGGAGAACCCATCAGCCCACTGCTGAAGGTACTTGCTGCTCACTGAAATCAGTTGCCCAGTGGTCAATGCAGGGTATATTAGGACAAAGCTGTTTCCTTCCACCCTCTCTCCACCCTATTTAGGCACAGGAAAAGACAGGACAGGGTTTTGCAAAACCTGCTCATTATGCCTGAAATAAACTACAGGACTCCTGTACGGTGTGGGCGTGGCGAGGAACTGCCCCCCATGGGATGAGCCTAGGCTAGCCTAGCTGTAAGCAAAGACATCTCTTCCTCTGCACTTTTGGACAGGCTTTTTGAGGTAGTTTATCCAAAGAAAGTAAACTGGTAAATGTTGTAATGCTGCCAATCACTAGCAAAATAAACCACAAAAAAGTAACCTTTGGATTTTTGTTAAAGCATCAGTTCCAATAGAAAAGTTGGGGAGACATACAAGCATAGCTGTCAGTTACAAGCCATAAGGACTCCAGTCCCACCTTCCTGTTACTTCTGAGATGCTTGTGCATCATATGTTTCCACCCAAACTGCTGGCAGTCACCTTTAATGGGACAAAAGACTTCAAGAAAAACAGAGACTGCAAAAACTGCTTTCAATGACTGAGAATGAACACAGAAATATGTCTGGCAACATTCCAGAAATGCTTGTGCTTAAGTGGAACTGGAGAAAAGCCAAAAAATGTGACGGCTTTGCTCTGAATGCAAATATTATCACACGGCTCTCATCATAACATGGTAAAAAGATAAAGCCATACTCAAGGGAGCAAAGACATCATCCAACTGCACAAATGCCATGATTCTGTCCAGTTTCCCTAGCAAAAGCTAGAAAGCTGAAACTACTGTTTTGACTGTGCATGGGTTTAAAAAAAAAAAACAAAATCTTTCTCACTGGGATTATATCTCAGCTATTTCTTACCACAGCTATGTCCTGTAAAGTGTCCATCTGCCCCATCTTTGACAAGTGCAGTTAGGCCAACTTGTCAGTGCTGAGCATTTCAGCCAATCTCCTGGATTCAGCTCTCATTTTTTGCTCAACACTTCAAAATTGGATTAAATGTTCTTCTAGTTCAAAGCCTGTGTGCTCAGCATGTTTCAGGATGGACTATCAGCACTAAATCTTGATAAAACTGTTACTGACAAATCCTCAGAAGAATAAATAATACTTTTTCTCTCTGCTTTTTAATACGTGTGACTATATTCATGCATTTCTGATAGCAACTACTCTCTTCATCCAGGTTCAAGGTGCCATTCCTAATGGAATCAGTAGAAACTGAACCCAAACAACTGAGGGCAGAACTGCTCCAAATTGCCTTAGTCTCAGATTGAACCAGACTTACCTATCATTTATGTTACACAGTCAGGTGGCCCTATTTCCTAGCACTGCAATCAGAAAACTATTGACCAGCAACAATACAGGTCTCACTTCATATTACTAAAATGAACAACCCCTGCAGTAAAGTGGTTTTTTCATAAATTTCAGATGATTCTCTGAAGAATCCTGAACCTAAAGATGAGGAGCTTAGGCATGGAGATGTCAAGCAGCCTGTGAGGATTAACTATCCTTCAGCTTTCCAAAAACCTTTTTTTCAGTAGTGAGCTGGACTGAATATATATCTTGGTTTATGGAATTGGTAGCTGTTTAGGAGACTTCGATACTTAGGCTTCTTTTCCGCCAATATTTCTTTTCTGCCAGGGATGCATCACACCTAAGTGTACGCATGCAATACCAGTTTGCTGCTTTTCACTCCTCTATGGTAAACCACCTTGTGGAGATTGCCCCAGTTTCCGTTTTTTAGTTGTTTGTTTATTTTTAAGCTTGAGAGGAAGTCATTCCCAGACACAATAATTTTATATGGTCAAAGGTAGGTGAGATGAATCCCATCAAGACTCTATTTCCCATTCATGAAACCAAAAACTTTCCCCACCTTTTCTTTCTATTGTGGCTTTGAGTTTCAAATCAGCAAGTAAGGCACAGTCCCTAAATTTGAAACTATGTGGTACTCAATGTAATAGGACACAACTTTAATATGTGTATCTCATACTGCACAACAATTACAAAAAAAAAAAATTATAGGGGAAAAAAAGTCTAAACTAAAATGAATAAAGACGAGAAAAAGAGATCTTAAGGCTGAAGACAGTAATTTTTAAGTGCCACTGGTCTGTGCATATTGCACTACCCTTGGTGCAGAAATCTTTGTCACAGATTTTAACATGGAGATGCTGCAGGTTGTTATTTCCTTCTACACTGTAAGTTAGTTCTATGGTGATCCAGTAGTTACCTAGGAAACAGATTTAGGAAGGAAGTATTGGTGATTGTGTAAGGACTGATTTGGATTTCTGGTTTTAGGGTGGGGTTTTTTTCACATTTTCAGAGGTTGAAAAGAATTTTATATTTCTAAATGCTGAAGAATTTACAAAATTACTTCTAGTCTTTCTTATTAGTTTAGCTATATCATGGTATAATAAAACTGACAAGTCATAATAAGGGAGTAAGGTTTTTTAAAGACTCTGAATAAACTGTACAATTATATACACATACTGAGCTGCTCCTTATCAACACTCTGCCGATGACACTGGTTTATTCTTTCCATGAATATTCATAATATCACAAACTTCCTTAGAGCTTTGGCTGATCTATTAATAAAAATCAGGGATTCCTATTATAAACACACTCAAGTGATAAGAGATGTCTTATATTCAGCTCTCCACCAGTGTCACATTAAATTCTGGTGATTTCAGCACATCTATTTAGGCCACAATGAGCAAGATCTTCTCAAATAAATTTACACATTATCTTGAGTTAAGTGGCTTAATACAGAAATCATTCCCACTGTACATGATTCAGATAAACTAAAATTCTTATGCTATCACAGGTTGTTCTAACAATTAGTAAGATATTGGACATGAAAATTTCAGGGGAGAAATACACAATGGCTTCTGGATATTAAAGGAAAGAGTACATGTATTACACCTGTATTTCCTTTTAAAAAGCTAAAAACATATATTAATCCATCAAAGTTTTGCAATAAAAGAAAAAGTAGATCTGTCAGCATTAGGAAAAGTGAAGCATGGTATTCTATTAACTTATAGTAAGATTTTTAGTACTTACCAATGACTGAATTCACAAAAACATTTTCTTTATAAAATTTCTTCTCTCTGCTTGGCTATCTACTTTCATGAACTCAGTATCTGTAATCAGCATGGTTAATGTGTCTGTAATGCATTAAGAAACCAGGCTAAGTAACACAGTTGCTATAATGTAAATTCAGTAAATTCCTAAAATAGCTTCCTAAAAATGCTGGTGAAACAAAGCAGAAAGGCCAAAAAAGTGTATTGCCGTATGTTTAAAAACCTGTACGTAGCTTTTACTTACTTTATCGCTTGCCAATAATATGACTGTGCAAAATGTATAGCAATAAAAATATATTATCCAAGCCTTTTAATCACCATTTGGAATTTCAAACATTGCAAGAAATTACTGCTGTGTAGGGTTGGAAGCTCACCCAAAAATATTGTAAATGTTTGTTGGAAGTTGCTGCTTCCTCCTTTTTTCAATATTTATTTTGAAATTTGGGAGATTTCACACAGCTCTAGTGGCCATTGTTATGATTTTACTTCCATTTTTCTCCCCAGTGTCAGCTTTTCATAAGTTTAACTTATAAGTTTTGAATAAAAATTTCCAAGTGTGGTGTCTATACGGTATTATTTCATTTTCTTAAAACGTTCCTAAGATATTTATAGTGGTTTTAGACTTTTGTGTTGAAATGTTTGGACTTATTGAAAAGTATAAATTTAGGGACTGCACATTTATTTTGGTCTGTAAACCTCAGGTAAGATGTAAAACAATCTTGTATTATGAAAAAAAATCAGTTCAGTGTTTATGTAAGTTATGACTACTTCAAACCCTATGCATGAGAAAAACTCACATTTTTTTCTTAGAAAAGAAACTTACATACATGTAATGATACAAAGAATTTGCTTAATACAATCTTTAGTACACACTTGATAAGAACTGAAAATGAAGGATGCCTATTCTATTTGTATATAGTAGATTTTGGTTTACTTTAACATGAATCTCCAAGGCTTAGTTCTGTTATACTTTTGATTATACTCTCTGGATGTTTTTTACCCTTAGATGTCCACAGTACAGGACTGTGAATCATCTTCCTCTTTAATCTCTGATGGATGAATTTCATTCACAAAAAATAACTGTTATGTTTCTTCTGTAGTAAACTGTTACAGCTATTTCACCTTTCATGCCTCCAATTCCCTTAAAAGCACCAAGAAAATTAAATGCAAAGAAATGAAGAACAAAACCAGTGTGAGTGCAAGATCAAGAGGTGGAATGTAAAGCATGTAAAGGCCAGGAAATAAATGACTGTTCTTTTTAGTACAGCATTACCTTGGTCTTATTCGTATACACTTCTTCTTAGGTATGAACTTTGGTGTTTTACCATTTATTATCTAATATCACCACCATACATACACAGGACTACAACACACCTAAGTAATTTTTAGATTTTTCTGATTTTGAGGTTTTTATTTTCCATTTTAAAGGGTGGAAGCCTTTTGATTTACAATTGCATACATATGCTGTGCACATGCACCACACCCTCTAGAAAAATCAGTTGTGTAGGTTTTTGGGTTTTTTGGTTAGGTTTTTTGAATTAAAGGGAAATTAGGTTTTTGAGTCAGAGTACACTGTTTATCACTTCCATGGAAAGGATCAGAGTTCCTCCTAAAAGATTTTGCTTGGCTCCAGCACTCCAAAGACAGCAGGGCTGGGCAAGGCACTATGTGTCCTAGCCACTCCTCTTTGTCCTCCCCAGCACACTCTTCCACAGGATGGATGCACAGAGAAACAGATACCATTTGTGTGTCTTACTGAGATCTCTCAAGTTGCAGTTTTCCTTGGCCAGGTAACCCTGGCACAAATTTTGTTCACTGTAGTCTCAAGCCAGAGCATATGCCCCTATAACCAAAGCCACTAAGACAGCATCAGTGTGGTGTCTAGCAGCATTAAGAAAAATAGAAATTTTTTTTTTTTTGAGGACTTAATTCCATCCATCAGATAATTTTGGAAGTATTTCCATTTTTTAGGGCAAGATTTCTTTTAACAGAAAGACAGCACATCATTTCCACTTTTCCATTCATACCCCTCTCCCATCCTCTTCTCCCTTCCCCTTCCCCTCCTGATTCATACAGAGAAATGGATTTGGAACTAAAGGTCAAAAGGGTAAGTACTGGACATATCTGAATTTAATTTGGCTGCTGCTGTCTTTCCCTTGCAGAGGAGAGTGATGTTTTTGTATATTAAATTAAGTTGTTGGGTTTGGGGGTTTATTTTACAATGGTTTATCTTTTAAAAGAACAATCAAATAAGACTTGATGTTTTAGCACATGTAAATAGATTTTTAAAACAATAATTAAAAGCTGCCCTTTCATATCATGATCTGCATATGAGAATAACTTTTGTCCTCTGCTTTTTGTTATAAGTAAAATCAATTATTCAGAAAAATAACATTAATTACAATTAGAAATACCACACTTGAAGTTTTAGTTCATTACCATGGGCTTCTACAAATGTAATAATGGATTGAATTGCATTTACTCCAGAGTTAGTCTTTTGTACGAAGCTCCAATCCGTTTTTCTGTTAACAATATATTTAACAATGTAAAAATGACTACAGACTAGAACATTACACTCTGTGAGATAAGGAAGTAATTTGCTCAGGTGTGTGGAGTAGAAAATAACGCAACATATGAATTGGCTGCAGTATTTCTGTGATTCAGCTTTACAAAAGACATAGATACTAAAAAGAAAATGCTTTCTTCTTTTTATAGTCAGCATATAATGGCAAGAAATCAACAGTTAACAGCTGCTGAAAATCATATCACATCAAATACACCACCCCTTGAAATGTCTTCAGAAAAGACACATTTTATGGACATATACAGTTCTGGGAATAAGATAGTTTCTGATCTCATCTGGACGTTACATTGGACCTTTAACAACAGTACTGAAGAGTAACATTAAGTGCTGTGGAATTCATAAACTTGATGTTACATCCTCCCTGAAAGACCTTTGGGTATAGACAGTTTTCTTGCTACCTTGTAGGACATTAGGAAGCTTATCTGGTTAGCACAGTGAGAAAAAAATAGCTTTTCCATAAGATATCTGGATTACCACCTTTTAAATTGTCCCTTCCAATGCAGTGGTGGAAAGGAGATACGTAGCGAGATGCAGGTATGTCTGTTTAAATCTATGCTTGTTATCTGTCTGTCTATCCACATACGTACCTACCTACCTATGTAGCCCCTTGTACCTATACTCAGCTTTTAAAGAAACTTCACAGAGGCTGTTAAGCCTGCATTTTATGGAATATTCATCCATGTTTCAGGCTTGGGCTGGTGCACACAGTCTTGGTATAATGGAAAAATATGTTATTTAGCAGAGCTATAGGAAAATGCTGACTGAAAGTGATGGAGAAGAAACTAGGAATTCCTAGATGAAGTAGGAATAATTAATGTATTTGCCTCAGTTGCTAAAAAATGCGTGAGCAAAGCTTTTTAAAAAAAAAATTATTATTTTTAGGAATGGGAAGAAAAAGCTTTCCAACTTTTTTGTTTTTGTCTTTATTTCCTGACATAACAACTGTTGCAAAAATGAAAAGTTCAACTACTGAAAAGATGTATCTAATTACTACAAAAACCATCAGAAATGACACAAACATTTTCTATCAATCACCCCTTCTTATAGATATAAGAAGTATAGATGTATTGTCTTTCTGCGAAACTTTTCAGACTTGCTGATACCATCTCTTGGTACTTTTACTTCCTTGAGCAAACTCTTTCTTCCTCTCACAGCTGATAACAGTTCTAGAACAATTTTTTGTTATTCCCTGGCTAATTAAAACTCTCTTGAGGCTTGACCTAATTTTCATTTTGTTTTTTTTTCTGCTTTCACTTTTCCTTAGTAAACTGTCCTGGTTTCCATTTACGATAGGCTTCCTTTTGGTGTTTGAAGTAATTTCAAAGTTCAAGAGTTGACTGTGTTGCTCTCCTGCTTTCCTCTATGTATATGTTTCTATAACATTTTTTGATGAGTTACCAGTATGACCCCTGTTGCATTCTGCTGTAATATTTTGACCAAGATCTCAATTACTTTTTTTAATCAAATTTAGAAGGATTTAAGAATGCCACTATGGGCAATCCAAAATATCCATCTAGCCCTGTTTCCTGTCAGTAAGCATAATGCAATATTCACTCATACTATCCTTGAATATAATGATCTTTGGGTTTGGTGATCTACATCTGTGGAGATTTTCAAGACCCATCTGTACAAAGCCCTAAGGAACCTCATCTGAATTCTGCATTGACCCAATTTTGAGCACCTCCTGGAGTCCCTGTCACCTCAATGACTCTGTGATATTATGATTTCCTGAGTGAGGTCAGTACCCTGCAACTTCTCTCTCTGGATTCTTTCCTTACGTTCTGAAAAAAAAAGGAAAAAAAAAAAGTCACTAAAGAACTCCAGAGCTTGCTGCTTAGTCAGTTTTCCTAGTCCTCCAAATTCCTCAATAATCATAGTTCCACACTCTCCTATGCTTTGAGTGGTGCTCAAAAAATATTTTGTGTAATTAATCAGCATGATTTGGTGATTTTTAAAGACCCATGTTAACTTTGTTCTCCTTCTTTTATCATTACTAGGAGACTTTCAGGATGACTGTACCTCCTTTGTTCCAGACTCAGGAAAAACATATAAGTGAATATCTCCTTTTTTATTTTCCATTGCTTCATCTGCTCTGATACAGTGTTTGTAAAATAAATTTCATTTGACTGCTCATTAATTTGAGATTTTTTTTATATTTATCTTGCATTTCCTTAAAGTCTTTTGACAGCAATTATGAAAAAGATATTTTTTGCATGTACATTGTACATCCAGCATAAATCTGTTAATAACAATATGAAATACCAGTTCAAGCATTAAAAATGGCCCAAGACAGACTCTTTCTTAGGAATCTATCATTCAGAATTTAATTAGGTCTTGATTTTCTTAAAGTTATCTAACACTATGACCCTTTGGAGAAATATGTATAAAATTTAATGTAGTTTCATATCCTGACAGGGAGTTCTAACAGATATTTCAAAAAAGCGTATTAGAAATATCCACTTCCCCAGATGTATATAATTTATTTAGATCAAATACCTGTAGGTATTTAATACTTGTAAAACTATTATAATCTTCTTCAGTAGCATTGCTCTCATAGTGAAAGGACTTTTCAACAGCAAGAATCAGGTACAGGTTATTGTGACACAGTTCATGAAGCTTTTCCTCTTTTTGCTATTGAAGTATCCACAGATCTCCACTAACTCAACGTTAGTGAAACACTGTAGAAGTCCAGAACAGGACATTTTCAAACTGCACAAGATACTTTTTTTTTTTAAATAACCTCTTTTTTTCTTCAGAAACCACTGTGGATCCCTGATAAATAAGTTGTCTTTTCTTGTCCCCCTCCCATAGACTGGTCAGCCTCATGTACAACCAACACCCATGCTTTACAGGAATCTGCACTACAGGGCAGCCACAGGTTGCTTCACTGCTGTTGTTGTTGTTGTTTTTCCTCTGCTTGCTTTAATTCTTTAACACAAAATGAGCAGAAATGCTGGAACAGTACTCTATGTACCTTCTCAGCTGAAGTTGTACTTGAACACTGGGAACAAAAGTACTCTTCCAGCAAAGTACTGGGCCTGATGCTCCTCTTGCATATTAGAAATAAAATTAAGAAGAATTGGAAGTAAATTATTTCTTATGCTTTTGATGCTGGAGAAAAGATTATTTTTCTCCCCTTAAATATCTCTTTGCTATTCTTACTTTTATGCTTGTTAAGTTCTGAGATTCCATGCAATTTAGAAGCATCTTCATTATTTAGAATGCAGCCATGTATACCACCAAAAAAAGAAATTTGATGACAAAAATAAAGATGACACTGACATCTGAGGTTTATCATTGTTCTAATCAACTGCTTGTGTTTATTTTCTCTGTTGGGTGTTGGCACTCTACTAGGCCATTTTCTTCCCAACTTTTCATCTTCTAAGGTTTGCTTGAATCTTTTCCTTCTACCTTTCCAACACTTCTAACATTTACAGTCATTTCTAGAGCCTTTACGCTCCTTCTTACTGCACCTGATTGCTGAGTTTAGGACATTGGGCTGAAATTGCAGAAGAAACATAGCTATTTTTTCATCTTGGCAGCAAAGACTCCCAGGCATTTTCCATGGACATTCTCCTTCTCAGTGTTTCAGCTGGGCAGAGAGTGGCATGAGGAGATGGGTTCAATGAAGCGCAAGGAGATTAATTATTTGCATCTATGTTGTAGAACAGTCCAGTAACAGAGGCAGGAAAATCTCAGGCCAGGTCAAGAGTAGATCCATGTTGCTGTCCTGGAAATGCTGACTGCTGTGTAAAAAACTGGCTGGATGGCTGGGCCCAAAGGGTTGTGGTGAATGGAGTTAAACCCAGTTGGCAGCCAGTCATAAGTGGAGTCTGCAGGGCTCAGTACTGGGGCCAGTTCTGTTTAATATCTTTATCAATGATCTGGACAAGGGGATCGAGTGCATCCTCAGTAAGTCTGCAGACGACACCACGTTGGGCGGAAGTGTTGATTTGCTTGAGGGTAGGAGGGCTCTGCAGAGGGATCTGGACAGGCTGGATTGATGGGCTGAGGCCAATTGTATGAGGTTCAACAAGGCCAAGTGCCGGGTCTTGCAGTTTGGTCACAAAAACCCCATGCAACGCTACAGGCTTGGGGACGAGTGGCTGGAAAGCTCTCCGGCAGAAAAGGACCCGGGGGTGCTGGTTGACAGCCAGCTGAGTATCAGCCAGCAGTGTGCCCAGGTGGCCAAGAAGGCCAACGGCATCCTGGCCTGTATCAGAAATAGTGTGGCCAGCAGGAGCAGGGCGATTGTCCCCCTATACTCGGCGCTGGTGAGGCTGCACCTTGAATACTGTGTTTTGGGCCCCTCACTACAAGAAGGACATTGAGGTGCTGGAGCATGTCCAGAGAAGGGCGACGAAGCTGGTGAGGGGTCTGGAGCACAAGCCTTAGGAGGAGCAATTGAGAGAGCTGGGGTTGTTTAGCCTGGAGAAGAGGAGGCTGAGACCTTATCGCTCTCTACAATTACCTGAAAGGAGATTGTAGGGAGGTGGGTGCTGGTCTCTTCTCCCAGGTGACAAGTGATAGGACAAGAGGAAATGGCCTCAAGTTGTGCCAGGGGAGGTTTAGATTGGATATTAGGAAAAAAATCTTCACTGAAATGGTTGTCGGACTTTGGAACAGGCTGCCCAGGGAGATGGTTGAGTCACCATCCCTGGAGGTTTTTAAAAGACATGTGAATAAGGTGCTAAGACATGGTTTAGTGGTGGACTTGGCTGTGTTAGGTTTATGGTTGGACTTGATGAGCTTAATGGTCTTTTCCAACCTAAACAATTCTACGATTCTATGACCAGTCCCACACTGTCACCTGTCCCAGTTCCTCATCAATTACACCTCCATATTAGAGACATAGCAAAAACTTGCCACTATTCATAACCTGTTCCATGTGTATCACATATTCTTCTGTTCACTTCAACTTCCCTTGACTCTAGCTTGTATCTTTATTTTTTTTGTTTGTTTATTTGGGGTTTGCCCCTTCATGTCACCCACTGCTTACATTCTAGAGGAAAGAGAATTACAGTAGCCAGGAACACAGTTACTTAAAGACTCAGCCAGGATGCTCCATGGTATATCATTAATATTTTATTAAAGGTCTTCTCCTCTGACCAGCAGCACCTTGCTCCTGCAAATGCTCAGGACATTCAGCTGGATCAGGCATTCCATTGCAAAAATTAATGTGCTGCTAGCAGAGAAAGCTTTAAATATCAGTTCCATTTAAAAAGGCGAACTAGCATTCCTAAACTGTGACAAGGAGAGACGGTGATTCATCAGACACAAGGGCACATTTTTCCCCACCCTGTTGTTTGCTCTTCTACTAAGAGCAAGCAGAGGTAGCAAATTGTGCCTTAAAACTCTTCAGAATTTTTTTCTTCTGTTAAATAAGACCCACATGGGAAATGGCTCCAAGTACTGTAACACTGCGGGTGATTCATCTCCACAGGAATTATTAGAGAGAAAGTATCTTTCTTTGTGAAGTGGATTGCATTCATTGAGGGCATTTGGTGGTTTTCTCTCATTGTTATTTATTAGCATTTCATAGACACTCATAATAATAACTCACAACCCATAATAATGTCATAAATAAAAAAAAAAAAGTTAGTGTTATCCTCACTTTTTGTTATACACTTTACCCCTATAAATCTTTCACATTTCTTCCAAAAATAGAAGGAACACCCCATTACATTTCTCTGAAGCAGAAAAAGGCTGTGGTGCTATAACTATGTCTGCGATTTCATCTATGACACTGGTCCTACTGCTTCAATGAGGTGGAAGTCCTTGCTCCATTGGAAGCTCTAAATCCAGTCTGGAAACTGGTTAAAGCCTTTTTGCTCTCAGGAGAAAAATGATTTGATGGATGAATTGCTTAGTTGTAGGTACCTTGCTGCAAGCTGATTCTGCATATTTCTAGTTGTTCCTATCCACATTATTTTTCAACTGGTGATTTCTATTATTATTTCTAGGTTCACAGTTCATTTGCACTTGATCCCCCAGAGATTGTTTTCTTGAGCAGGCATTTTGTAAAAGTACAGAGAATGGATTAACCCCAGTTCTCCACTGTACTCTGGATTGTGTATTCTCTAAAAAGCACTTTATAGACCCTTTTTTCCTGTCAATTAGCTCCTGCATTCTGGTTCCTATGCTTACTCCATAGTTTGTACTCCTCTACAAATAAGAAATGTGATGCCTGTTTTGGGTTTGGGTTTTTGGTGGTTTTTTTTGGGGGGGTTCTGTACAGTACGTTAATGGTATTTGCGTTTCAGATATGCCAGATTCCTTCGCTAGTCACTTGAGACACAGCACAAAAATGAATTACTCTGAACTGTCTTTTTGTCTCCTGACAGGTCTGCTTGAAAAGCAGCTTGCCTCAAGCTGAATTCATTGTTATTTCACTTATCTCCAAGTCAGCAAGAGACAGTCTTACAAATCTCTAACATAAGGCATGAAATGGAATTCAACAGCAACACTGATTTTCTTCATTTTATTTGGCTCTGGCCAAGTGAATGGAAGCTGATAGATTGCTAATACACAGAGCACATTTTGGGGTGTTTTCTTGAAATGTTAACTTTATTAAAATCAGTCACCCTGTGAGACAAACAGTAATCTCACAGCGAATCACTTCTCCCTGGTTTATTTATCTTTCCCTGTGTCTACCTCAAAATACAACCTTTGGGGTGGAAAGTTGATAGCATTTACTGAGGTGTGTCAGACATATTAGTCTTTAATTTTTTTGACCATTATGACTCTAATACATTACTGCTAATAAATGCTATTTATATAAATATGCAATTAGCTTAAGACCAT